>NC_134677.1:330833-661666 GCF_024713945.1 Dermatophagoides farinae | reverse complement strand
ATTGATGATAATTATTTGTGAATATTGTTGTAAATTTTGGTATCTGGCTTTGTCTTCGTTTTTGGCGCATAAATGTAGTGAATGGTTTTGGATCGGTAACATAACCAACAATAACACCATTTATGAATAGATAATAAAGATTCAAATCAATTTGATCTAGATCAACACAACCATATGCAAGAACGAAATTTGATTCAGAACAAATTTGTACAATATCGTCGTCCGAATCTTCAGTGGATATCTGACACATTAGTGCAATATTTTTCACTAGGCCACAACTTTCACCTTCAGGTGTATCGCTTGGACAAACAATACCCCAATATGATGATTGTAATGATCGTGGACCGGTTGTTTTACGTGTTTTTTCAAATTGTGAATTAATTCTAGTCAACATTCCCAGACTGGCCAAATGACTTAATCGTGACAATACTTGTGATACACCAATACGATTGATACGAAAACGTCGTATGGACCAATTACCGGTTGCGATTGCATTATTCAATGCATGTGTTATAAGATTACTGGTCATATGTTTTGTTACATCGAATTGACAAACTTTAACTTTTGGTATCATTTTATTTGCCGTACTCATTATCGTTAGATTATAACGTTTAAATGCATCTTCAAATAAAAAACCAATCAACGTTCCAGCCAATTCTAGACGTTTATTGCCATAAAAATCACGATTATCAATATGATTTTCTGGATCAATATGTGCCAACAAAAGTCTCCGTACCATGAATGCTAAATAGAAAAATTTCGGATAAAATGAATCATTCACAACGGGTATATGCGTCAATACTGAATTATAGATTATATCATATGCAATCATAGCTGGATGACGACTACTTTCTTTTGATAGGCTAATTTTTTTGCCAATAAATTCCAATGCATTGATTTCTGAATAAATTTTCGATTCAATACATTGTTCAAGCGATGGCAATAGCAGCTTAAACATTTCCATATTACGTTTACAATCACGAAGAATCAGGCTCGTAATTTCTCGATCACTAAGTCCGGACATTGCTTTCATCATGATGATAACAGGTACACCGTCTTTGAAAACACCGTGTTTGACCATTATCTACAAGGAGGAGATAAAATAATCAGTTTTTTTTGCAAAGAAAAACCAAAAACTTACCTGTCTTTTTTTATTCATCTGTAATGTAAGACGAGATTTTTTCTCCGTAGCAATACTTGTTACTTCGCAAATAACTTCATCATCATTTTTAAATGTAAAAATACGATTTTTTGATTGTTGTTCTTGCATCAAAATCACTTTTTCACTACCATTAATAATGAAATAACCGCCTGGATCTAGTGGACATTCTTGTAATTGGAAATATTCATCACGATTTTTTTGATTCAACACACAATTATTACTACGAAGCATTATTGGCATACGTCCAATCAATAGATTTTTTTGTGTTAAAACATCTTGACCATATGTATATTCAATATCAACATAGATTGGTGCCGAATATGTTAGATCACGTAATCGACATTCTTGCGGTGTCAATGAATGTTTATTGTGGCCATCACGTAATTCTGGCATGCCGACATGAATATTTAAATATTTCACATACCAATCTGGATCAACTTCGGATGTAATACGATCATTGGCGGCAACAATATCTTTCATACCTTTCTCAATGAAACTATTGTATGAATTGATATGATGTTCGGCAATATCATGAACTTTGAAATAATTTTCAACAATCTTCCATAGTTTACCCATTTTGTTGTGGAAATTTTTTAAACAAACAAGCAAACAAACGAATGAAAATCAAAAGAAAAAAAAATCGAATCGTAAAAACCGAACACGTGAGATACTATTTTAACAAAGACGAAACGTTTAGGTATAAATAGACATGGAATTTATTTATTTAAAAAAAATTAAAGTGAAAAACATTTAAAGTTTATTTTTTGTTTCATTTCTAATTAAGTATCTTCTCCATCATCATCATCATCATCATCGTCATCATCATCACTAGAATCATCGGAATCATTTTCATTTTCAAACAATAATATATCCAATTGCAATTTTTTCTTTGGTTCCAAATTCGTATCATCTACGTTGGATTCTTCATCATCATCATCATCATCTTTTTCGATATTATAACATTCATCCAAAGGATTTTTTGATTTCAATGCATCCATAAAATCCTTTATTCGAGGAAGAACTAGTATTTTGAAAAGGAAAAAATTTGAAATTGACAGAAATATCAAAGAGAATCATTCGAACAAACCATTTGATGTTAATTTTTCCGTTTTGAATGACGAGTCATTTCCAGTAGATTGTTTATCATCACCCCTTTTTTCGGCTGATTTAAAATTGAATAAATTCTCCGGTTTACTTTTATCCACGAAGAATTTATTTTCACATAAAATTAAATCTCTATTGCTCGATTGTTGTTGTTGTTTGGCCATGTTTGATGATCACGATGTTTTGCATGTTGTCACTTTATCTATGAATAAATCCATTTTGTTTTTTTTTTGTTTTTTGAATTTTTGAAAATTTTATTAATCCATATCATTAAGTATAAAAATTTTAAAACTGAAAATAATAATTAATTGAAAAAAAATTCAATTCAATTGTTGATCACGTTCGATTCGTACAAATTTCAGCTGATCATTTGGTCCATAACGATAATCGAAAAATAATTCTTCAAATTTTTTAATTTTACGTTTAGCAAATATACCGATCCGATGTTCACCATTGACCATCATTACTTTAGCATAACAATTTGGATTGATTGAATGATTTGCGAAACGAATTTTGTTTCCTTTACGTTTTGCATCGATTACATAATCTATAGAGTTGTATGAATGAACAAAAACGTCAAGTTATTTTTTTTTTTTTTTGTAAATAAAAAACAACAGAATACCATTATTGAGATTGAATAGAAAACTAGAGCCATTATTGTCATATATTTTGCCTCTTCTATCCGCTTCATCTTGTGAGATCATTTCACCACAATATTCAGATATGAAATCATTTTTTTCGGCAACATCATTTAAAAATATGCCCCAGCCAGCAATATCGGATACACCAAGAATTAATTTCTTTTTTAGGCCACGTTGAATAGCAATATTTTTACATCGAACATTTTGCAAGTCCGATTGATCTATTGGCAAGACAAATCATCATTATATCGATTGAAGAACCAAAAAAATGAAAAAAAAACATTCCAAAACTTACCAGCTCCACATGTACCACAAATATCTGGATCACATTCACGTACAGCTGAATAGCATGGACATTGTTTTGTATTACATTGTGCTTTACATCGACAGCCAGGAAAACGTTCAGGACAATCTTTACTACAGGCACAATATTTTTCACAAATCAATTTATTACGTACACATGAACAGGATTGATCACATTTTGAATCCAAATGTTCACATGGTGTATAATTAATCAATATTTTCGATGATGAATCTTTCAGTTGTAATTTTTTACAATGTGCTGACCATTTATTTGGTTTCTTTTTTTTCTTTTTATTACGCATATCTTCATATGCATTATTGGTGTCATCGCTGTCAACATCATCTTTAATGTGTTCGGAATAGGCAAACACTTCGATACATGGTTTAGAAATCAATGTTGCAATATTACAAAAATTGTTATAATACGATTTCATGGCCACATTGAATAATGTACGATCCAAATTGTTCCAGGAATCGAATTTTATTTTTTCCAAAATGGCTGATTTTATTCGTGGATCTTCATCACTAGAATCGGTTGATAGATTTTCCTTTACATAAATTCACATGTTTAAGTGTTGTTTTTTATTCAAACATTAATTATAAATTAGCCAAACTTACCATGTTTAAATAACATTCTTTACCGCATGGATTTTGTTTTTTATTACGGCCTTCATTTTTGCTACGAAATTTTACATTATAAAATGCTGTAAATAAAATGGGATAGGTTTTTTGTCAAAAGATTTTCGACATTTTTTTTTCATTCAACTTACTATGATCCGTACAATCATATGTATGACAACGGCGACAATATAGATTCGTATATGAATGCATTATTTTATCGAATGAATAAACTTTTCCTAGATCACCATCAATATTTGGTGGTGTTTCCATTGGATCGAGTTTTTTGATTTTATAATCATCATAACGTTGTTTTAAATTTTCAGCTGATCCTTTATCAGCAAAAACATTCGATATGATTTCAAATACATTTTCCGAACCATCTTTATCATCATCATCATCATCATTAGCCACCAGAACCAATGGATTAAGTTTATCAATTAATTCCACAAGAATATCATCAGTAAAATTTTCTTTTTCACAATGAATTTTTCCATCATAATTTGTTAATAATTCTTCAATAAAATTATCTTCATTTTCATAAACATAATCACCAAGATATGGTATATGATGTAAAGTTGTTTCATCATCGATATGAACATTTTTCATTACTGGTGCCCAAACATGCCTTGATTAGGATTATTATTAATTATCACCAAAAAAAAAAGATGTATTTGGTACATTACATTAATGGTGTTTTTGGAACATCTTTGAGATAATATTTAGGTATAACAAATGATCGTGATGGCTCGAAACTATCGACGATTGTATGCTATCAACAAAAGTACATCATTTTGATGAATAAAAAAAATCAAGAAAATTATTTTTGATACCTCGATTCTTGGATGAACATCATCAAATTCGATAGGTGGTGGAATCTTTTCTCCATCCAGGCTTGATTTTTGAACAGCTTTAAACAATTTATTCTTCAATAATCGTTGCAGATTATTCTTTGCCAAATCCTAATTACAAATCAGATGCAGATTAATTTACGAAACCAAAAAAAAAAAAAAAAACTTACCTCAACCGTTTTGATATGATTATCATGTTTTTTTCTTAAAATTTCTTTATAAAGTTTTTCCACTTGATTTTTCCAATTTTGTAACGTGGTCATTTTTTTTCTATAATTTCGTTGGTTTTTTTTTTGTTTCTTTAACAAAACAAAACAAAAACCAACGAACAATCAGAATTTGAAACACACAATGGATACTACTTTCAACATATAAACATGATTCAATTGAGTCGATGACCGCGCGTTTTGTCTGATCATAATTTCAACAACACAAGACAACACACAAAAACATTCCATCCAATTTTTAATTTCTAATGATTTTTATTGAAAAAAATGGATAATAAACAAGAAAATAATGAACAAATGAATGTTTATGGGATGTATATACAAAAATATTTTTGTGATTTACAACATTTACAACTACAACATGGACGTTTATGGCAATCATATCGTGAATTACAAATCAAATCATCAAAACAAACAGGTGGCCATCATTCCAATAATCCTCATCATCATCATAATGATACAAAAACCGATGATGAATTACGACAAGAATTGGAACAAGAAAAAATGATAAATAAATCATTAAATACTGAAATGGCACAAATTGTTGATAATATGAAAACACTTGAAACTAGACATAAAGAATTTTTGGCCATTTTTAATAAAGACAATAAACAAGGTTTGTTTTTCTAAATTCTTCCTCATCGTGATGATAATTTTATGATTGTTTGTTTGTTTTTTTTTGTTGATAGATTCTCGTATTAAAGAATTGGAAAATGAAAACAAAGAATTACGAGAAACACTGGATTTTGTAACATCCGAAAATACTGTATTCAAAGATTTGGAAGAACGTGCTTTCAATGAAAAACGTGAATGGATAGAAGAGAAAAAAAAATTCGAAGAAGTAGTCGTTTGGTCCAAACATTTGAATGATAAATACAAGACAACATTGTAAGTGAAACGCAAACATGAATATTTTGATTGTTTGTTTTTTAAATCAATTTTTTTTGTTTTCAGAGCACAAAATGAAAAATATGGCCAACAAATGGATAAATTTCTCAATTGTATTCATGATACATTCATCCAATGTTCCAATGATAATGATTTATCATTATTGATTGAAGATTTTCGAAAATGTTCAATCAATAATGAATCTTTTGATAAGAAATTGGAAATTGCCGAAAAATTTCTCAAATCATTGCCAAAACAACATAGTGATATTGTCAATAATAATGATAATAATAACAATAACAAATTAGATTCAAAATTGAAAATTTCCGACCAACAAAAAGAGAATATTCAATGTTTAAAAACTGAGATAGCTGAATTGAAAAATTTACTGATCAACAATGGTATGTCTTTGGAACAGATCAATTTAAAATTAGAAAATACTGAATTGTCCGAAAAATTGCGACTGAAAGAAGAAACATTGGAAAAATTGAAAGAAAAATTTGCTCGTAATCGTGCCGTATTGGAAGAGAATCATCGAAGATCATTGGATGAGATTAAAACATTGGATAATTTTATTGCCATCATTATTAGCAAGCTAAATAAATTACCTGAAGATTTGAAAAAACACAACGAATTAAAAGAATTGATTACAATTGTCAATGAAAATGATTCCGATCCTGATAATATTTAAATGAGACTAGTAGTAGTATGGTGTTAACAGAATCCTCCACACTGATGTTAATTTGTTTTTCACTTTAATTTTTTGAAAATAAAAAATTTTTTCAAATTTAAATTTTCTATTTTTACCCATTACCGTTCGCCAGGTTCAAATAGCCAAGTGCACGTGAGATTTTCTTTCCAAAAAAAAATCTGATAGATGATAATAATCAATAATTGAAACAAATAAACATTAAATTTAAAAAAAATGAAACGAAATAGCTCTGGATTATCGAAAAATTTACTCCAAATGAAATTCATGCAAAGGAGTAAAGAAAATTATGAGAATGCCGAGAAAGCTGAACAACAACGTCGTCATGAACAACAACAATCATCATCAAGACAACAAGAACTATTGGAATTATGTCAAAAAGAAGGTGATAAATTTCTGGCAACAAATAGTTTTATTTTTTGTGAAAATCTTAAATACGGTCGTATGTCATTTAAAGGTATGAATCCTGAAATTGAACAATTGATGCGTATAAAACATAGTCAACATGAAAATGATGATGGCAATGAATCGACCATGGAAACAAAAAAGACAGCCAAAGATGAAGCCGATGTATCCGATGATGAGATGACCAATGTTTTGACGAGAAGAAAAAAGAAAAGACATTCATCATGATTCAGCATCACCAGCGAACAAAATCTTGTAAATAGATCAAATACAAAAAAAAAAATTAAAATTTCATTTCATTTAAATTAATATATGTGGCTCACCTCTTGATTATCAGACGATGAATGTAATCCAGTATTCGTATCATAGTTGGATAAATATTTACGATTCTCTTCGATAATATTATCGATATGTATCTTCAATTTTAAAGCTGCTTTATGCCATATAGTATCTTTTTCATTATAGAATGTACAATTATCGATAATTAAATTTAAATCATTTTCAAATTGATCAAACGATATATATTGATTTTCATCGACTTTTTTACGCATTGTACCCAAATCCATTGGATTTTTAATAAAATCACGATAATCAGGAACTTCTTCCACATTGACCGGTTCAATGAAGAATTGATTCATATCTTTTTCGACAACTTTATCCAACAGATGAATTAGAAACATTTTATATGGAATCAATTTATAAGTATAAAATGATCGTGTTTCACGTATAATTTTCCATTTGATTCGTTCACGTTTTCTTACCAATTCCAATAATAAACGTGAACGTTCTAAATCACGTCTTAGTTGTAATAATTTTTTATATTGATTTTTCATTTTTATATAATCACGTTTTGATGATTTTTCTTTATTCATATCGATTCTCATTGTAGAATTTGTATATTGTAATCGTCGTAATAATGACATTCCATTACGTGATTGTCGTTTCAATTTCCAATATGCATATAATCGTTGCATAAATTCATTTCTTCGTGGAAATGAAACCAATTCAGATATTTTCGATAAACGTTCATTCGGTATGGTTGGAATCGATATTATAGATGTGGACGTACGTTTATCATTAATTATTTTACGAGAATTTTTTGATTTACTTTTTTTATTATTTTTGTTATTGATTGGTTCACTACGGCTATCTTCATCACCGCTTAGATAAAGACCATTGGAACAGCCATTCTTTGTAACTGGTGCATGATTAAGGCAATAGGCAAATTTTTTGATCGTGACAACAGCATTTCCTTGACGTGTTATTTCATTGACCGGAATGATTTTCATATAAAGACCGGCTTGTACCGCACAGGTAACATGAAAAGCAACATAACAATTACTTTTATAACATTGAATACAGGCACCAACATTTCTTTGATGACAAATTGAACAAAATAATTTCCAACGTGCCGCTGGTATAGCATTAATACTGTCGACTGGCTCAAGAAATACGTTATTAGCGAATCCAACTTCAGGAATCCAAAGTGCACATATAACATGTGCCCAACGATTATCATCGGTATGTTTGAATGCACCACCTTTATTCGGGCATAGAACACAATCAACAGCTGTCGATGGTGACCGAAGACAACGTCGACATAGCCATAAACCTTCCGGTATATATGGTACACCATAACATTCTTGATGGACAGCAATGTTACACATATCACAAAATAGTATAGCATTCGAATTATGACATTCACCATCAAAACATATTGAACAGACGGCATCCTCATCTATGGCTGAACTAATATCGGCACCACAATTTTGACTTTGAAAAAATGATTCCTTCTCAAATCGATCCATTATCAATTCAAATGTTTCAACATTTACATCGAGTAGACGATCTTCACGTCGTTTTTTATTGATCATTTCTAACCAAACTGCGTCCTCTTCATCCATATCATATTCGACTTTCATTTGGTCTTCTTCTTCGATAGAATCATCTAGAAATCGATAATAAGCAGCCAATGAATCAGATGGCTCTTTATAATCATTATCAGCTGAATTCAACAATCGATATGATGGTTCAGGTAGTTTTAGATTTGTTATCGTCGTCGTCGTTGTTGTTGTTGCCGAAGCTTTGCTTATTGATTTATTTTTCGATTTACGATTCTTGGGCTTTTTCTCATCAACTGCTGCCGAATTATTAGTATCAGCATTATCAACTTTAGGCATCGATATAAATCTCATTTTCATATTAGTTTCAGCTGGTATTGTTACCAATTGACATTTATATTTAAATTGAATCATTCGAATCCTTTTCTCATGGTCATTATTTTTCAAATCTCTTGTCGTCGTAGATCGTTTTTCATTCGTATTCATCGCTGCTGCTGTTGTTGGCATTATTCGTCGACCGGTCGATGAAAATGTTGGTGAAATTTCTGCATGATCAATATTATTCAGATGCATTTTTATGGCATCAATTTTTCGAAAACTTTTACCACAATTCTGAAATGGACAATAATATGGAGCTTTTGATGAACGTATACTTTCCAGATAAAGTGATATATTCGTCGATGGCATAATGATGATGAATCGTATCGTAAATAAAAAAAAATGGATGATAATCAATGAATGAATGAATGAATGTGAATGGATTTTTTATTCAGATCCAGATCGATCAACAATAAGTAAATTCCCATTTGTGTGTGTTTGTTGAGTTGATTGACACGGTATCAATATCGACTATCGATTCTATAGATGGCAGCAGCAGCAGCAACAGCAGAATCGAGTTATCATTATGTTATTTTATACGGCAGTTTAAGCTAGGATAGTCACAATAATGTATGTGGTCGGCTAATGTTTCAACTGTGTACATTCTTTGCATTATAATACATGCTTCTACTAGTGAACATAATTTTTCATTTTTCAATTGTGACTATATAATAATTTTTTTAACACTCTCGATTATCGACCACGGTAATGTCAGCTTTTTTACGATGAAAAAGCACATGCAAAAAAAAAAAAAAAAAATGGCAATGCCGCTATCAATTCTGGTGATGATGTTGCATTGCGAGACTTTTTTCGATTTGTACTTCAAAAATAAATCAACGAACTTGCAATCTATGCTTTTGCTTTATTTTATTTTTTTATATTAATGATCATATATCTGTAAAAAGATATATTTATTTGAAATTTAAAAACGAAAAGAAGATAAAAACAATTTATAATTATATGGTTAGTTTACCTTTAGGTGGTTGTAAATTCGTTTACAATAGTGTAATGAAATTGGTGTGTGCTTGTTCTGTGTGAATTGTTCTTGTGAAGATTATCATATGAATATCGAAATGATCACCTGGACACTAGATTGTCAAAAAAAAACATTGTAGCGTTGTTGCCGAAGTTTTGTTTATACTCGTCAACATTCTATTTAATCGGATTAATTTTTCTACTATATTTAAGTAGTATTCTATTTTACAATTCATATATATGATTTTGTCGTTGTATATTATATTACTACTGGACCAAAGTAATTTTTATAATACGCTTGGATTTACTGGCAGATAGCTGGTTATCAACAAGTGTCATGGTCAACCGGTTGGCAGTTGTATGGTCCACAAAATCATATAAAATTCCATGCCAAACAAGCACTCGATATCATTTTTGCTTGCTGGTCATTATTATTCACCACCATCATTATCATCCACATTTTATTAAATTTTGAATCAACCAAATTTCGCAGCCATAACTTAAATTTTCATAACTCATAATTTCTTAATTATTTCTATTTTTTCTATTTTTTTCCATTTTTCAAAGATGACCAAGAAAAACCAAATCCATTGGTTGCGACGCCATTTATTGCATTTGTTCGCATCGATCGACGCAGGATACGATTTGCATTTCATCCGGGACTACAAAGAATATGTCGATAAACTTGTAAAATTTGTGGAGATGTATGGAACGTCTTACGCAACGGAACACGACAAGTTCAAGGCCGTGCAAAAAAAGGTGGAAGCTTTGATAAACTCACCAGAAATTCCGTCACTGATCAAAGAATCGTTAAGATCCAAATTTGATCGTGCGAATGAACTTGCTGCGGATTTTTCAGAGGTAAATGCTTCAAGTTTTAATCATATGTCACTGCTTATAATTTTTTTTACTTAGTCAAAATCAAGAAGAAAACTTGACGAGAATAATTACATTGTGAAATCATTGCATGCCATCCAAAGAGGCGAAATCTCTTCGGCATATTGCTGCAGCAATGAATTTCGCGATTACATGCCATTATATCGACATATCGTTGCTGATCATGCGAATTTATATGTCGACGACAGTATTCCTCAGAATGAATCATCCGATTTATCACAGATTCAAGGCACTTCCCGGAATTATCCGATGGTGGATCAATCAACACGCTCTCGGGACATTCAAATGTTGAATGAAATCGAACCACCTATTTCTTTGGAACACTCGTACGCTTCTTTGGATGAACAATCCATTCCTTTGGATGAACAATCAATTTCTTCGGATGAACAATCCATTCATTCGGATGATGATGATGATGAATCCGAAAATTACGACGATGTAGATATGATTTATCTCGACGAAGAAGAACCATTTGAAGAAGAATCATTTGAAGAAGAACAATTTGAAGGCGATCCAATCGAATTTTTGATTGAGGTGAAAAATTCTTTGTCAGACTCGGAATATTCCACCTTTGAATTTTGGGTGAAAAAGATGATTGAAGGCCGACTTTTTTTTAATTTTAGTAGAGCGCTCATTCGAAACACTTTTCCCGGCTTGATTAGATCTATCCCATCGGCTAGTAATAATCTCAAGGATTATATTGATCGGATGTCTAATTCATCATACTTGCAAGATAAATTTGCTATGATGAATCCCAACTGCATCCAACCTGAGGAATATGAATCCACCGAATGATCGACCATATGTCAATCTTGTTACTTCATCACAAAATTTGGATATGGAATCGTCATATTGTTTCTATTCAATATGATTCATTTTTGTTTCATTGTTATATATTGATCTTCATACTTATAATTTTGATAAATAAAAGTTTTTTGTTTATTGAGATTCGTTGATTTATTCATATCTTCATTTTATAATATCGAAAATTCGTCCGTTTTATCAATTTGTGGCTTTTAATTTGAATTTGTATTTTTTATTTTATCTTATAATAATTTTTTTAATTTCCGGATTTATTCCGGAAATCAATAAAACAATCGTTTAATGAAACAATCAAAAAAAAATCGGGATACTATCGGATAAGTCGTTCACCACCTGATTTTTGTTATAGCGTATAGAGTATGGTTCATTTCTATGCTTCCAACATTGTTACTTTGGCTGTACAAATTTTCTCCCATTTTTTTTTGTAACTATTTTCTATGCTTCTTTACTTCTCAGTTTTGAGGGTGTTTCAATCATAATAAACACACTGAGCTCGGCTTGCTCACACACACACACTGACATAACAGCGTGTTTTGATTTTTTCTGTTTTTTTTTTTTTGTTAATCAAATTTCGATTTACCTCAAATTCATTTTTTTCATTCCAATTTTCATTCTAATCAAGAGAAATTATTTTAATTTTAAAATTAAAAAAAAAATTAAAATTAAAAATATTCATTTTTCGACATTCATTTTATAATTTTTTTCCAATTGTTCCAACGAATAATCGTTGGAAAATTTGCTAAATTGAATTTGTTTGGTATAATTTTTTTTTGCGACAGTGCTGCTCATTAAAAAAAAAACTTACCACAACGCCCTCCAGTATATTCGTTTGTAACTAAAGCACTCATTGTTTTTTTCAAATTCAATTTACAAAAAAAAATGCTCTACCTTGAAGATTATCTTGAAAGTATGTTTTGATTAATTTTTTTTTTGATATAAATAAATTTTTTTCTAATTACATACGAAAAAAAATCCATTATTATTAGTCATTGAAAATCTACCTCAAGAATTACGAGATAGATTTACCGAAATGAGAGAATTGGATCTTCTAGTCAACAGTAAGTGTTTGTATTTTTTTTTCATAAAATAAATTTGTAAAAAATATGATGATTTCCAGATGAAAAAGATAAACATGAAGAACGGCAACAACTTTTTTTCAGTCAACGTACTGCCGATTTACCGGAAGACATTCAGCGACAGGAATATTTGCAACTGAGACAGGTATGTTTTTTTTCTGTTTTAACACTATTATACTAATGTATATTTGTTTAGGATTTTGAAAAAATTATCGAATATTCATTTGAAAAATTTTCCATTGCCATCCAACTTGGTGAACTTATTGATAAATATTATCGACGATTAGAAATGGATCTACAAAAATTCAAACTTGAATTAGAAGCCGATAATGCCGGAATAACCGAAAGACTTGAGAAACGTAATTGAAATTTTTTTTTTTTGCTATTTATCATCGATAATAAATATTTAATGTTGTTGATTTTTCTAACAAAAAAAGGTATCTCTGAATCGGATAATGTCGTATCGACAAATTATAGCCGTGGAGAGAAACGTAAACATGCATCATTAATGACATTAAATACTGGATGTGGAAAATATAATAATAACAATGATAAAACCACGATGAATGATCAACGTTCATTGAATGGATATAATGTTGCAAAACAGAATAGAAATACAATGGCAAATGTGTCAACAACACAACAATCATCCTTTGATAATAATTGTCTTTCCAATTGGAATACGACAAAATCATCGGATAAATCGTCGGGTAATAATTTCAATACGAAAATAAATCTATCCGGACCTAGTGCCATTGCTGCAATTGCATCACAAGCTATTGTGCAAACATCACAATCCAATACTGTTGGAAGAAAAACTGCCAGCTTGAAAGCTAGCTATGAAGCAATCAATTCGAATACAGGATTATCCAATTTCTATCAATTCAATGCGAATCGTTCGAATGATGAAGAACGTAATGGTGGTGGTGGTGGTGGTATGGGTGATCAATCTGGACCAATAGATCGATTGAAAAGATCACGTATTAAACGAAATCGTACTAGTAATCAATTCAATAATAATAATTTAGATGCATCCAATAATAGCTCAGATCCTGGATCATCCGATGCAGCCAATGCTGATTACAACAATATGAATGAACCACGATATTGTTATTGTGATTCCGTTTCATATGGTGAAATGATTTTCTGTGAAAACAAAGAGGTAACATCCATTATTATCATTGATTATATGAATAAATCTTACATTTTTTTTTAAATTTACAGTGTCCATATCAATGGTTCCATTATGAATGTGTTGGCATCAAAGTACCACCGGATGGTAGCTGGTTCTGTCCAACATGTTTAAAAGATGTTAAAGAACGATACAGAAAAGATACTATTGCCAATTGATTATATTATATTGATGTCCATTTCCATCATCATCATCATCATCATTTGACTTTTCATTTTTTTTTCTCATAATTGATCCAAAAAAAAGTTAATCATTCAATTGTATGATGAGTGTATATGTCAACAAGAAAACATTCAGCCGCATATAGAGTTTGTTTGATTGATACATTTTTTCATTTCATTTTTTTTGTTATTTGAAAATAAACAATGTATATGCTTTACCATAATGATCATAATTTTAATTAATAAAAAAAAATCAATTTTGATTGTACATGTGACATTCATATAACATCATCATCATCATCATGGTTATTATGATTTTTGAATAAAAAAAAAATTAAACATTTGACAAATCACATTGAAAGTTGATAGAAAACGCCATCTTCATCTTCATCGTCATCGAAATTATTGTTTAATCCATCACTGGTTGTTGTATCATAATCGCTTGAACCATAGCCACTACGATAACTACCAGAATGGAATAAAGTATCATCAGAATCACTACAGGAATCTTCTTCATCCAAATCATTATCATTATCATCATCATCGTCGTCATCATCATCATCGCTATCTTCATCATCGCTAGCATCATCATCATCTTCATCTTCATCATCGGTTCTTTCTTCATCATCTTCATCACGTTTACGGCCAATTTCATATAATCTAATAACACTATCGGAAAAGTATGTTTCATTAATATTTTCAATTAATGCAATCATACGATCCTTTGAATCTATTGCCAATGAATTTATTGAACGTTTCACATCGATTGTAGCAATCGGTGAATAATCGTAACCATCGAATGTTCGAAATGATGATTGATGTGATATTTCATGAAAATGTTTATCTTCATCTTCATCATACAAAGCGAATATAACATCACCACGTTTACTAAATCGAACATGACTATCCGATAATGCCGTTACCGTTTTGAGTAATTTGAATGTTTTTATATCCCACTTTTTTTTAAACGAAACAAAACAAAATAATAAAACTAAGAGGATAAAACAAATAAATTTTCTATACTTACAATCTCTGAACTAGAGATAATTTCCTGTCCACTTGGATGAAATACACCATTGATTGAATCGTTGAATTTATCAAATTTATGTACAGGTGATTCTTTACGTACATCCCAGAGAACACCATCATTCAGTATAAGATAATCATCCGGATGAAATGTGCCAATATTTTGATTATATTTGTTGGAATAATTATCATCTTCAAATGTTCGTACCAATTGTGAACTATTCAAATCATATAACTATTGTTGTTGTTGTTAGAATATTGTTTCTTTCATATGAAAAATATCAAAACACTTACATGTGCTGCATAATGATGTGTTCCCAAAACTTTGTCCTGTGATGATTTACCAAACTCTACATGAGTATCATTAGGAAATGACATTCTGTATTCAAATCAATTGATCATCAAAATAATTAAGAATTCAATAATCAAAAAAAAAATTCACTTACTTTTCATCAAAATTATTTTCGTTAATCGACCATAGTATAGAGTTTTGTTGTTCCCATAAGGTAGTGGTTAATATTAATCTATTATCCTATTTTGAGGCAAAATATCAATTACATTATCCAATAAATCAAACCAAAAGAAACTTACCAGTGAAGGTTCGACATGAGTTATAGGTGTTTCATAACATCCGTAAGTATTCTCAATAGTACCATTATAATTGAACACATGTAAATCGCCATTGTCGTTTCCGGCATAAATCAAATCAGAATTGTGCTATGTATGTGTGTGTATATGGATATGGATAAATCATCATGATGAGTTCAGTTTCAAAAAAAACAGACAAATCTACTTACAGCGAAAGCACAATCTAAAAATACCGCTGGTTCTATACAACGAATATAACGACATGAACGAAAACGACTATAAATGTATTTACGATTCATTTTTGATCCATAACAACCACCATATGGTGGATAATATTGTCGACCAATCAAACGTGCAGCAATATTGAATGGAGCAACATTACGTTCACGTGGTTCAGGACAACGATGTGGTTTGAACAGATCAAATGGTGGACATGTCAACACTGGATTCTTACATAATGCATGTTGTTTACGAAGATATTCGATGACAATTGAATCTAATGATATTGTATTTGATTGTTGTGATAATGACTGTTGTTGTTGTTGAGGTTGTGTTTGCTGTAATTGTGGTTGAATGGTCATTTTTTCCTTTTTAATTGGCGAATTTAGAGAATTTCGTCGATGAACAACTTGATTACTGTTGTTTAATCGATTTCTATTCGTACGATTAATTCTAATTGGTATACCGGTATTGGTTGATGTTTCAAGTATATCATCTGAAGACTGTTTTATAGAAGTTGGTGATGAATTCATTGTCGATGCTGATGTTGATGTAACTGCCGATATTTGTCGTGACTAGAAAACAGAAAAAAATGATCATCAGATGGAATAAATTTAAAAAAAATCAAACAAACCACTCTAGGTGTAAATGTTTTTGTTGGTGTCAAAAATTTCAATGTATTTTTTATTTGATTATTGATGGCCGAATCGGATAAATCTGCTTCATTAGACAATATTTGTGCCGTTTTACTTAAACCTTTGGCAATCAAGTGATTATGAATCAATTTCAAAAGCTCTTTTTCATTGTAAACAATTCTTGTTTGGGTAATCACTTCGGCTTTATTAAGATTTCCAATGGATGTTTCCAATGTATTCGTAACCGGTGTACCAGTGATTCTTTCAATCAATTCAATACAAAATTTGCAAAATTTTAAATGTTCAGCACGTTTGTCTTGTAGAATTGGTTCTTTCATTAAGGCTGAAATTGTAATAAAAAAACAATTAAGGATGATAAAAAAATTTTTTTTTGTTAATTTCCAAAACAACATACTTTGAATCTGTCCATTAGTGAACAATGGTAATTTACAAATGACTTGACGTACATTTTCGCTTCGTGCTAATCCACACAATGCTTTACAACTCAATTTACGAATCGAATCAGCATCGGTGATCGGTGTTTTTGTCATAAGTAATGTAATCAACAACATGATACCATTATTGAAACGAACACAATTCCAAAGTTTATTAAGAACATCTTCACCATAACGTATTAATTTTTTCTTGCTTGCATTACCCATTGATGTTTTCGACATGGTCAAATCTGTCATCATACGACTCATAGGACCACAAACACAATTAATAATTATATTCAATGCTGAACGTTGACATTCTGGATCATTGATAAGTTCACCGGAAGCTGCCGATAAAATTATTCTCATACTAACAATAGGATGATCATCATCGAATGGAATTGATTCGGTAAGATTCAATTGAAATTTAGGCATCACCGTACATACGACAAGAACATCGAGAGCACTACGAACAGCATCAGATCTATTCAATAAACAAAACAATTAGAATTGTAATTAATCAATAAAAAAAAGACTTACTTTCCAGTAAAATTACAATCATACGACATACTAATGTATTGCATCAATAATTTAGCACCACCGTATTTGATCAATTTATCCACCGGTTCCCATTGACAACGTAATGATATTAGATGTAACATGGCATCAACATATTCCATGATTAAATCATAATCATAATTGATTGGTTTTTTTGCTGGAAAATTTATATTCATTAATCGTGAATAATTCTGATAATTTTCATTGTTGATATTTTGTTTGAAACATGTTTGTATCAATGATTGTGCTTTTAGTATTAAATGTGTTTCAAAATAACGTTTCAAGGCCACACAAATATGTTTGGCATATTGACGTTTAGTGAATATTTCTTCATCAGAATATGTAATATCTTTCGAGAATAGATCAATCATTGAAATCTAGAATAAAAAAAAATTATTTGGGAAAAACAATAACATATATACACAATACATACTTCATTGATAATTTTTCCGTAAACCATCTTGTTTATCAAAAAGTTCAACAATTTCTTGATACGAGAATGCTAAACTTAGAAAAACCATCGAATTTGTACGACTTGAATCATGTGATCTTTCAATCAGATATAATGAATAGGAAACAAGTTCATAACGGATCTCATATGGCAGTGAACAGATCTAAAAAATTCAAAAACAAATGAAAATGAAATTTCAATTTTAATTTCATAAACAAATTTACCTTTTCCATAACATCCTCATGATATCCAATGTTACTAAGACAGATGGAAACACCACAAGCAGCTAATGATTGTTTATAAACTTTCAACAGAGCTTGAATACCATCATTATTGACAAATTCAAGGGCAAATTTTTTATGACATATTAATGATGATAAATACTGGAAAACAAAATAGGAAATTAGTGGCAAAATTCTTTCGTAAAAAAAATGCATTACCTTTAATGATTCGAAAGCAAGCCGTACATCTGGATTTGTATCAAGATCAATATTTTCCAATATCAATGAAAGTGCATTATGTTCGTAAACATTGCTCAAAAATTCTTGATAACCACCAATGGAAGAAAGATATTGAAAAATGAAACGTTGACTTATTTCATTAGTTAATGGATATACTTTTGATGAACCAATCACATAGGTTTCCATTTCAGCCCAACTACTATTGGAACAATCATTTAATGGACTTGAAATTCGACGTCTTTTGGTGGCTGGTTCAAGATGATTATGATGATGATTTGGCGATAAAAGACGACAATCATTACTAATTGTGTTGACATTTTCATTAGATTTCTTTCTTTCTTCCATCAATGTTTTAAGTTTTTTCAACATTATTGGAATCAATTCTGCATTTTCCGATTTACAATATACACCGATATCTGCTTGTTCAATGGCTGCAGCCAAAAGACCTGTAGCATAAGATTGCAATGGTTCATCTTCATCTCGTGCCCATATGAAAAGTCGATCAATTAATCCAGTCTATAAAAAAAATGATGATAAAACATTTTTTTTCTATCTTCAAATTATAAACAAAATACACATACAGAATCCATGTTGAAAACAACTGATGTCTCAAGACCGGGTAGAATATCGATGGTTAACCGGCAAGCAACAATTTGTAAATCACGATTATCTCGATTCAACAAATATGAAGTGACAAGCTGAAATGAAATTTGTTTTAAAACAAAAACCATGAAAAAAATGAATCTTACTTTATCCATAAAATTATCATTTTTAAATAGATATTTCAATAATGGTCCCAAACTACATGTTGGTTTCGTACGACTTGGATGTCTATCATCCAATGGATCGGGATCCATTTTAAGATAGATTTCTGTTTCTTTTTCCAATAATTCGCATATTCTACATATGAAAAAACAATTAAAATTCACAATTTTTAAATCCAAAACATTTATTTACTTGGACAATTGTTCAATGACATTGTCGATTGAATCATCTTGAGCCCATTGTTCAAGATATTGCGTCATAGTTTCGGTGGTTTCCAACATTTTTCTTTCTATTTTTACTACACTATT
This sequence comes from Dermatophagoides farinae, assembly GCF_024713945.1. Lineage (NCBI taxonomy): Eukaryota > Metazoa > Arthropoda > Arachnida > Sarcoptiformes > Pyroglyphidae > Dermatophagoides > Dermatophagoides farinae. Next base: position 641,971 of record NC_134677.1, on the reverse strand, counting down.
TATATATGAAAGATGATATAAGATTTGGTGAATTGTTGTTTATGAAAAAAAGTTTCTGTTTAATTAAACAAATGAAATCAAGCGTGAAATTTAGTTGAACATTTTTGTATATTTTGTTAAAATTTCAATAAACTAACGAAAAATTACAGAGAATTGCAAACGAATTGTGGATCTATTGTGGACACATGGAAATTGTTCGAGAAAATTTTTTTTTTTTTTTTTTCTCTCTCAAAGCCATTCATGAAAACTATGCCACTGAAAACGTCATTTATGAACATGTTGATTTGGAGCGCGCCAAAAAAAAAAAAAAAAATTTTTCGTGAATGTAAACAAATCTGATCACGGGCCAAAGAAAAAAAAATGTCGAAAATTTTCATTTTACCAAAAACATCAATTGAATTGAATCGTATACGATTAAAACATCCGAAAAATCATCAAATAGAATGTGATTATTATTGTGATAATGAACAATTTTATGAGCTTAATATGAGAAAAAATTCTTATCATTCATGGTTTATGAATGATTGTCTAATTCAAGATGGAAACGTTTATATTATCACACCGATTGATCCTTTATTCTTGATGATTCCAATCATTGGATCAATGGACAAACAACAATCATCCAACAATTATTGTTCATTAATGGACATTATGGCCGATCAAAATTTAGATTCGACATCAATTGATTTGATTAATAAAATTTTTAATGATAAACTATTGAAATGTATAGCCGATGTAAAATCATTCGAATCTGAACTTTTCATACGATTTAACCGAGAAAGGACAATGAAATGGTTGTGTTTGAAATTTGAACAAATTAAAAAATCATTAGCCAAACATGGTTTCAAATCGAACACTACAGGAGGATTTACAATCAACAATTATGTGGCCGCTAGTAATTTGGTGTCAACCGACATCATTGATCAATGTAAGTGATTTTTTGCCACTTGAATATTAGTGTTTTTTGTTTGAATTTTTTCAATCGTTTTCAATGCATTCGAATTTCCACTCCAACTACGTCTTGCTACACCGTTTGTTACATCCCAAAACAAAATGTTGGCCGCTTTTTCTTCGGTCTCTGATCGGCCATCCAATACTAAACCAAAACCACAATTTTGTGCTTCACCAAAACCAACTCCTCCACCGTTATGTAAAGCAATCCATGTTGCACCACGTGTTGCATTACCCATGGCTGTCAATATGGCCATATCAGCTGTATATGCTGATCCATCATAAATGTTCGATGTTTCTCGATATGGACTATCTGCTCCACTAACATCATGATGATCACGTGAAATGACAATAGGCCGTGTAATTTTTCCATCACGAATTGCTTGATTAAATGCTCGAGCAATCGCTACTCTACCATCATGATTCGAATACAAAATTCGTGCCTGTGATCCTACCACCAATTGATGTTTATCAGCATTTTCAATCCATTTAATATTATCTTGATAATGTCTTTTCGATTCTTTGTCCAGATCAGGATCCATTGATAATTTTGTCATTATATCCAATGCAATACGGTCGCTAATTTGAAGATCTTTAGCGTTACCTGAAGTACAAATCCAACGAAATGGACCGAAACCTAGTGAAAAGACATCACCCATAATATCCTGGACATATGATGGATATTTGAATTTAATTCCATATGATGTTTCGGTTGGATTTAAATCAGCACCTGCTCTATATGCTTCCAATAGAAATGCATTACCATAATCCCAGAAATACATTCCTTGTTCAGCCAAATAATTGATAGCAGCCACTTGACGTACAAGACTTTTCTGGCATAATTTACGGAATTCTTCGGAATCATTTTCAAGCATTTGTTTCGCCTGTTCATATCCAATACCAGCTGGATAATATCCTCCGGTAAATGGACAATGACATGATGTTTGATCTGAACCTAATTCAATCAATAATTTTCCCGTTTTTCGATGATAATCAGCAAATTTTTCCCATAAATCAACAACATTTCCATGATAACCAATACTGACAATTTCATTGTCGTTTCTTGCTTTTTCAATTCGTTTGATCAAATTATTCAAATCGTTTTCCACTTCCATTAGCCATCCTTGTCTTTTACGTTTCATTAATGCTTCCAATGAAACTTCGGCAATAACACTAATACATCCAGCAATAACACCGGCTTTTGGTTGTGCACCACTCATTCCACCTAAACCAGATGATACAAATACTTTTCCCGAAAGTTGATCCGTGCCCAATTGATTACGTGCTGCATTCAAAATTGTAATCGTTGTACCATGAACAATACCTTGTGGTCCAATATAACAAAAACTTCCAGCTGTCATTTGTCCATACATAGTGACACCAAGAGCAAAATAACGATTATAAAGTTCTTTACTAGAATAATTAGCCACCATATTTCCATTGGAAATAAGTAATCGTGCACTTGATGATAAACTGGGAAACACGCCCAATGGATGGCCAGAACTTAGTACCATGGTTTGATTACATTCCAAACTGCTTAGAAATTTCATTGTCAACCAAAACTGGGCCCTGAATTTTAAGAAACAAGATTAATTTGAATTTCTTTTAATCAAAACAAAAAAAACGACATACCAATTGGAAAAAACTTGACCATTGCCACCATAACAGACCAATTCCTGTGGAAATTGGGCCACATCATTATCTAGATTATTCATAATCATCAACATTATAGCAGCTGCTTCTTGGCATTTAGCCGGATATAAATCAATTGGATATGCTCGGATCGGGAATTTTGGAATGAATCGATACATATAAATATGTCCATATTGATCCAATTCATTTCGGAATTCAACGGAAAGCAATGAATGTAAATGACATGGAAAATATCTTAATGCATTATCAATGGCCAATTGTTTATCATGATAATTATTTAGATTATGTAAACGATTTGGTGCATGTACAATATTCACATTACGTTTACCATCATATTCAGGCAATGGATCAATCGGTATTCCATGGCGAAGACATTCAAGTGAAAATTGATCCATTTGGATTTTTTTTTGCGTCCAGTGATTGAGTGAATGAATGAATGAATGAACGATTTTAAAGATTCGACATTGAAGGTTTTTTTATGGAGAAAAAATCAGCATCTGTTAAACTTGTTTTTTATTTTTTGTTTTGCTGATAACGTTATCAATTGAATTTTTTTTTTACTTTTCTGTTTTTTTCCATTCATTTTTACATTCACAGCTCAATACAATTCGATGGCTTTGCAGATTTTATCGGATTACATTGGCGATGATTATGAACGTGAATTACGTACTATACTTGGGTAATAATTATTTTACATGATGATATCATGTTCGGCTGATTTGTTGCATTCATTTTTCATTCGTTTAGAATCCCCGACATTAAACATCAGCAACAGCAGCAGCAACAACAACAACAAGACGAAGATATCAAGGACGAAAATAATGATAAAAAGGTTTGGTGTTTTTTTAGAGAGAAAAAAATTTTTATTTTTTTAAATTTTTTAAATTCCAAAAAAAAATAAGCGAAAACTTGATTCATCACCGGCAAAGAAAAAATCGAAACAACATGAGCAACGAAAAATGAATGATAAAAACAAGGTAATAATTGCAAATGTGGTTGCTGTAAATTGTTTTAAAGAAAATTTTTTTTTTCTTTTCTTCATTTATCACACACGCACGTTCATATATTAAATCGTCATCATTGGAAAAGAAACCAAAATTAACACATACACAACGAATGTTGAATAAAGTGGACAAATCTGGTATCAAAGATATTTCAAGCTATTTCAAGAAACATTGTTGAAACAATTATTGTACCAATGTTGTTGATTGACCATTATGAAAATTGATGTAAATTTTTGGTTCAATCAAATAATTAACATGTAGCTGTTTAAGATTTTTCAATTGATTCAATAAATCATAATGCATATTGACATCAGTATCGGGACAATGTGCCAGTACAAACGATAATATCCGTAATCGTTGATCAATGGTCAATAATGATTCAAATTCCAATTCTTTATTCATCATGCAACAAATTTGATAACATAATTTCCAACCAGATTTTCCATGTCCAAGATTACGATCCATAATTTGTATTGATAAATCATTTGCTGTTTTATAATCACCATTTTCAATTGCCTTTTCACCGATTATGTTCAATAATCGAGCTTCTTGTTCCTCGTCATCATTATCATCGGATGATTTGAACAAATTGAGAAGATGAATAATTTTTAAAATTTCATCAATTTTTGTATGTGCATTTCGAGCCGATGATAAAATCATTTCCAATAAATCTTGTTGGCCAATATTTTTGATTCGTATGGGTAGCCATTCTTTACCGGGAATTCTTGATTCAACAATTGTAATGCTTGAATAAAATTCAATTCATCATTTGTATCAAAATCATTTGGATCAATGGTGTGAATGAAATCCAAACACATTCGAGCATATTTGATCATCACATCATCGGGTTGTGAACCAGCATATTTCAGATAATCTTTAGCAACCTGTCGTAGAATTTGAATTCCTTTTTCTGTATTTAATTTTTTACTCCTGTTTCCACGGATGGATTCCATCATATCGATATGATTGAATGCCATTTGAATGAAATATTCATTATTTGACCACAATAAACAACGGACAGTGGTTTCAATCAATTCTTCATCACTAATAGATGTGAGATATTTTTTAATTAAATCTTTAAGATTCAAAAAAAATTGTTTCCATTCCAATGAATCGATAGTGGTTCGTTGTTTACAAAAATTATTCAACACTTTTTTCACAAACGATAATTGTTTTTCCGTCGTCGTGGTCGTTGTAGCCGAAATTTGAATCAATTCTTTAACCGTAATGGGTGTATTATTTTCACATAAAAATTCCACCATTGATAAATGAAAAGCAATTTCATCGGCTTCATCATTGATTCTATTGAATCGATCTAACCATTGATCATCATCATCATTATTTTGTTCAACATTCAACAAGTGTGCTTGATCACGTTCCGGTAGACATTCCATTAATTTGAATGCCAAATCAAGATCACTAACACGATCATATGATCGAATACATTCTAATGCCAATTCAATAAGATCACATGGATCATCAATAATTTTCAAATGACGTATTTCTTCTGTGGTTCGATTGACTATGGTATAGATTTCAAAAATTTTCAAACATTGTCCAAAATCCATCCGGGAAATGTTGAGAAAAAAATTCCGAAGTAATTCTTTTCTACTCACATTCACCAATTGTTTACGTTGACAATAGACGGTGATTTTTTCGAAAAATTTTTCAAATAAATTTCTAATGAATAGAATATTGTCATTTTTCTCGCCATTGAATAATAAATTCATTTTTTCATCGATGGATAAATTACGAAATTTTTCAAACGTTATTGTCAGGGTGAAATTCTCGTAAACAAACAATGAATAAAGATCAAGTTCAGAATATAAATCTTCCAATCGTGAAAGTTGACCATCGATACCAATACGTAACAGTTCTAATGAATAATCAATCAACATGGTAAGATCGAGGATAATCTGGGCACGATATTCAAACCATTCGGTTAGATATTTTTCATCAACAGGTTTATCACTTTTAAATTTTAATTGATCACTATTATTTGCATAGAATTTATTTTCATAATCATCATCATCGTCGATGTTTGTGATGGATAAAAAATCATCATCTGTAGCATTGGATAATGTTGAAATAGCCAATTCAATCAGATCTTTATAATTTGATGGTGGTAATGTTTCTGGTAGATTTGAAAGAATGACAAAAAAATGTGATGCCAATTTTCGGTGTTCATGAGCAAATAATACAGACAATGTTTCAATATCAGCTTGATGTGCATGTTCGATTGCCAATTGAAATGGATTTTTTTGGCGAAATTGGCGAAAAAATTCTTGATCAAAATTATCAACGAAATCATCGTTATCGTTACCAAATTTTGATTTCAATATTTTTTCATATAAATCTAATCGATTTAAATGAATCGATAATTTGGTTCGTATTTCATTGAAAACATTCGAATCTTCAGATTGTTGTTGTCGTTGTTGTTGTTGATGGTGGGCAATTAAATTGATACCAAATTGTAATAGATACCGTTGTACGGGCAATTGTCTCGGTATACAATCAATACATTGATTTATGATCCACATTTGATCATTAATTTTAGCTAGACATTCATCAATCAAATGAATACTTTTCTCATTATGTTGCCACATATTTTTATAGATTAAATCAATTTCGAGATCAAATTTTTTTGCCAATCTCATTGCTGTTTCATATTGTTTTGATTTAATCATACGAATATAAGTATCCTCAACGGTTTCATTTGCATTGATTAATCGGCTATCGTCGAAATTTTCCATCAATCCATCAATAATTGCTTTTGGTGGCCGTATTGGATCAATAAAACGTCCATCATTATCACGACGAATGAATGGTAATTTTAATAGATGAATAAAATAACTAATGTAAAACATGAAGGCAAAATAAATCTGACCAAACGCGTGGGAAAAAATATTGGTCGATCTTGTTGGATCCATTTTTTTTTCTTGGTCAAATGAATTATCACAAAATTCAACCGAGATTGACACGAGTATATTTAAAAAAAAAAAACAAAAACAAATCACTATTTACACCCATATGGGCACACTAATGATAAAATTGTCTGTAAAAATTTTTTTAATTAAAACTCAATAGATGGCAGTAGTTGAACGGTAATAAAAATCATCATCAATTTTCAATTGTTCTATCATCATCATTATCATCATCATCGATGATGATTATGATGGAAGAAAAAGAAAAAGACGAACAAAAGAAATGAAACGAAAAAAAACAAAAATAATTTTTCTCATTCAAAATACAAAAAAAAAAATGATCTTGAACAAGTCTCCATTTCCGTTTATCATTTGTAAAAATTATGATTATTACCATTATATAATTGTTTTGCCGATGATGATAATGATGATGACATTCAAATATGTAAATGAATGAAGAAAAAAAATGGCGGAAATTTTAAATTGAAATTTCATCATTTTTTTGTTTCCTTTTTCGTGATTTTACACCCAATTATTCTTTTGTTCAGGGGCCCAAAAAGCCAAAAAAAAAATGGATGGAAAACAAATGAAAATCAATTTTTTTCTTCTTTTTCTTTCCATTGTCTCATTCTCATTGTACCACAATGAGAATGTCTATTGATCAATTTTTGGATGTTATTAAGTGGCAAATGATAATGTGATAATTATTTCTCATTTATTCCGTTTTTGATGATGATGATGATGAGAAGAAGAAAAAAAAATTGAAATTTTCATTTCAATTTTTTTTCTGTTCATCCGCTTGTGAATTTCACTTGGACTTGATGTTATGTGGACGAAAAGAAAAAAATTGGCCATTTATCAATAATCAATCATTGAATGTGATGACAGGCTATACACACAGTCAACCAGGCAATCAGCTGTTATCTAAGATTTTTTTTTTTTAGTTTTATTTCGTTTCTGGTTGTCTTCTCGCTGCAATTCAAATCGATCTAATTTTCATTCGCCGTTGTTGTTGTTCGGTTTGATAATGAAAATTGTGGAAATGATGATGATGATGATGAGGAACAAAAAAAAAATTAATAAATCACCTGCATGGATATGAAATGAAAAAAAAACAGCAACAGCAACAGCAACACATCATGTGGGAAAATGAACATACGGAATTGAGGAATTTCATCGTCGTCGTCGTCGTCGTCGTCATCGTCTTATCAAAATCAATTGAATTTGTTTGTTTGTAGGCAATAATGAGTGCGAAAAAAAAATGGAAGAGAAAAAATTTTTGTCTGATTGATTTTTTGATTCATCGCAATCATCATCATCAAATCAGCAATGGAATTCAGAACAATAATGAGACACATCAAAAACAAAACAAAACAGAAAAAAAGAAAAAAAAATTTCATCGAGTTCAAATCAAGTTGGATTTTTTTTCGTTTCGTTTCGTTTTGTTTTGTTTTGTTTTCCAGCTATGGAATTTAAATTAATGAAAAAAAAAAAAAATGAAATGAAAATTTCATTTCATATCAATATAAAACAATAACCGAAGATTTGTTGAATAAACGAACGACATCAGCAATCAAAATTTCAGCTTTCAGCTGATGATGGTGATGATGAGGATGCTTGTCAGAAAATTCAACTTTTTTTTATGAGAAAATTTATTGATGAATGATGATGATGATGTGTGTGTGTGTGCCATTCATTTTGGTTGAAAGTTTTTGATTTGATTTAGTTTTTTTTTTTTTTTTTTTTTTGATTACAAAATGTTACAAAAACATTTTTTTTCTGTTCTGTTCGATTTGGAAATTATGTAATTCAATACAATATACAATACGACAACAGTAAATGGACACACACACACAAGCGAGACAGATAACCATCGGTTGACCAAAAAAAAAAGAGATCCAAAGGGTCAAATTTCTTATATGACCAGTGAAAGAGAGAGAGAGAGAGACTATCGTCGCCCCGGTGATTATAATCGATCATGATTACAATAAATTACAATAATAACAACAAAAATTCATCCGCTAATTGACTTGCTATCTCTCGTTTAGACAACCAACGTTGTCGTCGTCGTCGTCGTAGTAGACAATCAATTAGACACATTCTAAATTTCAAGTTCATTCATCTATATTTATTGCTGATTCTGGTGGTGGTTTGTTTTTTCTGTTTGTTGGTACAATAAAAAAAAAATTTCATTTTGGCAAATATTCAAAAATTTACATCATTTTTTTTCTTCTGTTTATTCATTCATTCGTTTGTCACATTATCATCATCTATCTATCTACTAATCAATTTGTCTGTTTGTTTGGCTGTTTGGCTGTTGAACGAACAAATTTTTCTTGTATTTGTTCCAAATTTTTTTTTTTTTTGAAGCTACCAATTTTATAATTAGTTTTTTTTCTCTTCACTCAACTAACAACTAACAACTTGCACTTGGATAAAAATTTGCTTTCAACACACACACTATGAAGCTATTAGACATATGGTTATTGGCTCCGAGACAACAACAACAACAACAACAACGACAATGACAACGACAACGACGACAAAGATTCAATTAGCCTGATTGAATGGATGATGAAAACGTACGTAACATACACACACACACACTCGACAAATTCGACAAACTTGATACACACAAGTTTCACGGATAGAATATTGATTACCACCTAACAATTGATAATCTAGTAGTGTGAACAAGAACAACAACAACAACAACAACACTGAAAAAAATATAAAATTCAATCATTCACAAATTGAATTTATTTTTTTTTCAGTGTTTTTTTCCCCGTTTCATATCGTTGACAAAAAATGTTGATCAGTGATTGAAAAAAAAAGAAACATTTGGTCATCTCATCACGTTCGTTTTGTTTTTGAGCATTTTCAAGAAAAAAAAAATTTTTTTCTCCAGTGCCAAATATTTTTATTTTTTTTTTGGCACATTTTAATGGCCGGAATAATCGAATTCAAATGAAATGAAATGATGAAAATGATCATTATCATCGTCAAAATGGTGATTGATGACTGATCAATCAACATTCATATCAATTTGAATTTGAATGGTGACCATTATATAATGGGTAAATGAAATGAATGAATGAATGAATGAATGAAATTCATCTTGAATCAAATCTAAACATTTTTAAAATTATCCATTTCTATATATTCATCATCATCATCATCAACAACAACAAGAAGAAAATTTTTGCTTGCATAAAATATTCATTTCAATCGATTGATGATGATGATGATGATGATTGGTCGATTTCGATTTGTCGAATTTTTTTTTTTTTTGATTTAAAATCAAATCCATATAGTGATGATGATGATGATGATGATGATAATCATGACAATCGGACATTGGCCATCAATGAATAATCATCATCATCATCGATGATGATCATCAACGATCAATTGTGTGTATGTGTGTGTGTGTTCAAAATAAAACGATTTTTTCGTTTGTTGTTGGTCGGTTGGTTGATAATCATCATCGATGATCATCATCTAACCATCATCACCGGCACCACCACCACCACCACCACGAAGAACGAATAAACAGAAAGAGAGAATCCAAAAATATCTATTCAGACTATCCAACCATCCATCCATCCATCCACAACACACACACAGACATAATCAAACTCATTAATGTTCGGGCGGCGACCTGTTTTTTTTTCTTTTTTTTCATTTGATTCAACAATAAAAAAAAATTGCAAAGAAAAGAAAAGAAAAATTTTTTTCCATTCAAATGATGATTATGATTTTTATTTTTTTCTTCTTCTTCATCATAAATGAAGTATATTACAATTATATTTAAAATGAGAATGTAGAATCACAGAATTTCCGATTAACCATTTTTTTCCTATTACTACTGCTCTTTGATTGGCCATTTTTTTTTTGGGGGGGGGAGGGTAAGAATAAGTGAAACGTGTTTTCTTCATCACAATATTCATCATTCTACTAATGATGATGATGATGATTATGACGATAATAGCTGGTTTTAGATTGAAATTTGTCCAAAAAAAAAAAAATGATAATTTTTTTTTGCTGCTGCTGCTGCCCAACCACTACGACAACTATGGATAGATGTTTTTTGATTCTGTAGAATCATCATTATCGATATATATATACTGACTAATCCCGATCGATATAATAATGAACACCGTGTGGTGGTACCGTGGCATCACGCCATTCAATTCTCATGAATAACAAATAACAAACAAACAGACAAACATAGACGTTTAATAGCGAAGGTCAAATGTCATAATATTTGTATGAAGTGTGCAAATGAAATGAAGGAATGATAGATTTTTTTGATTTATTCTTCTGTTTGTGTTTTGTTTTTTGTTTTGTTTCATAATCAATATTTTTTCTCGTTCATTTTTTTTCACTCAATTTATAGTGTGTGTTAATTGTGTAATTAATTAGACTCTCATTCTCTCTCTCTCTCTCACATTGCAGTTCTTAATTATGGTCACGATTTTAGAGCGGCGGAAAAAAATGTGTTGTTGTAAAGGTCCATAGGTGCATCAAACAAAAAAAATCAAATGAACAAAAAGGCTTGCCCATTAAATTGTTTCAAGGTAACGAAATTGAGAAAAAAAGACGAAAGCAAGCAAGCAAGCAACCACTCCTTTGTTGCCTAGGTATGGCGCGAAATGAATTCATTTTTTTTCGCGCGCCATATTTCTAAATAGCAAAGCGACCAGGATATGAATTTTTTTTTCGTTTTTTTTTTGTTTTATATTTGGTCGATTGAATGGATGAATGGATGGAAAAATAAAATTCATCGATTTTGCAGTAAATAGCGAAACGAAAATGGGAGAAAAAAAAATTTTTTTTCCTGGCTATAAATTGCGTTTGTCAACTCATTCATTCATTCATTCGGTAGGAAAACAACAAACAACAACGAAAATGCAGAAAAAATTCAAATTCCACATTCGATTCGATTCGATTCATACGCGTGCCATTCAATGACGATGATGATGATGATGATAATGATGACAACAACTCATCATCATCATCATCGAAATCATTGAACCAGGTGACGATAGACCGATTCGACAAACTAAAATTCAAGAGAGAAAAATTTATATAGAGAAGAAAAACTCGAACAAACTACTGCTGATCATCGTCATCATCTTCAAATTCATTTATTCTGGTAAAATGTATGTGCGGTATATGCAATTCAGCAACAACAACAACAACAACAACAACAATGGTAATCAAGATTTGCTTGAGTGCTCATCATCATCATCATCGTCATTATTTGGCTTTGATGATGATCAAAAAAAAAAAAAAATACACGAAACAAGAAATAATCTTTTTTCGTTCATTCAAACTTCTACACCAAGGTAAACATCCTTCATACACACACACACACACACACGCCATACGTATGGCAAACAAATTCAAGTTTGGCGAATTTTTTTTTCAATTCCATTTTGTCATTTTCTCCATTCATATGTGTGGTCTGTCAAATAGAACAGTAAAGAAAAAAAGTTTGAAAAAATTTTTTCATGTTGACAATCTGTGTGTGATGATGATGATGATGGTAAATGTACAGTTATTTTATCACATTAAATGCAATGATGATGATCACATGTATCATGGAAAAAAAATAGTCAATCAATCAATGGCTATCGATCAAACAAAATTATCGTTTTGTGGGTGTACTTGAATGTGTAAAATAAAAAATTAGTATAATCCAAATTATAGACAACTTGTGTGTGTGTGTGTGTGTGTCTGTTTGTATCTTGCCTATCTATCCAATCGATTCGATAGATATAAATATCTTTTTTGACATGAACATGAAGAGAGAAAAAAACAACCAACACACCGAATTCGGTAGTCTTCACCATGATCATCATGATCATCGAAATTCGCTCCAGGAGTTTATTTATTTTTCTTTCTTTTTTTTCGACAAACATAATATACGGTGATGATGATGATGATGATGATGATGATGATTACCGTATATAGATTGTCGCCCAAAGCAAATAATAAGACATACACACACACAGACAAAAGCCATAGTAGTGTAGTGTAGTGTAGTGCAGTGTACACAGTTCAACAACAATGTTTGTACGGATGATGATGATGATGATGATGATGACAAGTCGAAGTCCCTAAAGTGTATCGGTGATATATCTTTCTGCCTCTCACTGGCTCCATATATTACACCTTGTGTGTAATAGATGTGTTTACATTACAGAAAAAAAAAACACACACACACACACACACAGAGAGAGAAAAATTTCTGTTGAACATAACCAAACGAAACGAAACAAAACAAAATGAAACGGTACTTTTTCAATGGAAAAATTTTCTCAAACACCATCACCGGTTTGTTTGATTGGTTGTTTGTGATTAGAAAAAAAAAGAAAATTTTTTTTTGTCACATTGAAATTGTAGAAATTTTTGAAAACAATAATTGAATATATATATATATTGATTACGAAATAATTCAATCAATATGTAGAAGAAATTCTTTGCACACACACACACACACTGAAACCGGTTCAACATCGGAATTATAGAGAATCCGGAAAAATGCAATCACACACACACAATGTTTTTCTCTGGTTGGATATAATTTAATTTTTGTTGTTGTTGTTGTTGTTGTTGTTGAAAGAATTGTGGAAAAACTTTTACAAACTGATGTGTGTGTGTGTGTGTGTGTGTGTGTCTGTGCGTGTGTGAGAATAGAAAATGTTCGTGAAAATGGACAACAACAACAACAACATCAAGTCTCTCTCTCTCTCTCTCTCTTCTAGATAAAAAAAACCTCTTTTTTTCAATTTATTTATTCACATTCAATCAATGTTGTGCTGTGTGAATCAATCTTGATCAGACAAAAAGAAAAAATCCTTCTTATGGATGATCAATCGATCGATCGATCTATCTATCTATGATGTTGACGATGATGATCAATAATCATGATTTTTATTCAATCAATAAATACGAAAAAAAAATGTGATGATGATAGTCGTGTGTAACAAAAAAAAAAATTTATCCCATTCAGCCAGCCAGAAAAAAAATGCCCATGAAAAACCTCGAAACCGAAACTAAGAATCTCAATTCAACATACACACACGACAAAACTTTATTTTTTCGGAATTTTTTTTTAAATAAATTAAAAATTTGCATCACAATAAAATTACATGTTGTTTTCGTGTGGCCATCATCATCATCATCATCGTCTTGGACGATGACGATGGCGATGACGACGACTGACGCCACCACAATGAAAATTTTTCACTCACCATTGCCACGAATATGGAAAAGAACGAAAAAAAAAAAAATTCATCCGATCATCATGTGTATATCGTGAATCCATATGGCCAATTTTGACGAATAACCACCATCGCCACCACCACCACCAAAAACAATTTTTATCCATCATTCAAATCTGAACGAAAAAAAAAACGAAAAATTGTAATGATAGTAATCATTCTAATAGTTTTTTTTTCGGTGAAGATGAATAAAGTCAAATTTCAGTCAGCCAGCCAGTGTACACCTGACATTTCGTTTTTTTTTTATTATTTCTGGCCAACCAGAACCGAATCAAACTTTTAAAAATGATCGACCATCACACACAATGATGATGATGATGATGATGAAAAATCATTTTATTGATCCATGTGATCATATGATGATGATCTTCATCTTTCACAATCTCAAGATCTGTGTAGATCTTGGACAACACAAAACCAAACCAAACCAAACCAAACAAACAAACAAACAGACAAATTTTTGTTTTCTCCACATTATTGTCCAGTAGAGCAAAACATCGTACACTGGACCTTTTTTCTCGGCTTACTCATCCATTGTTGCGGGGTGGAGGAATTTTTCATTTTTTTTTTCATTTTTGATTCGTATAATATTTATTCGAGCAAAAAAAAAAAGAAAAAAAAACCACACACACAAATCTAATCGAATGCGAACATCATCATTATAATCATCATCATCGTCATCGATTCAAGTCAATTGTAATTAGAATTTTTTTCTCTCTCTCTCTCGTCCTTCTATCGAAGAAAATGTGTGTGTTTTAGGCGAATCTTTTCTTGGTTTTTACATCTTGATTATGATCTTGATGATGATGATCATCATCATCATCATTTTGATTATGTCGTCGTCTTAAGATGACGGATGACTTTATTGTGGTTTAATTTTAATTAGAGAACCCGTTTTTTTTCCCGATGATGACGATGATGATGATGATGATGATGATCTAATCACACAATGCACACAACACAAAACAAACACCTTTTTTTTGTATTGTTGCAATCACGATGATTATGATCAATGATGATGGTGATGGTGATCATCATCATTGGCAAATTATCATCCCATGATGATGATGATGATCCGGAAAATCAATTTTGTTTTGTTTTTTCGTTTGGCTGAAAATTTGTAAATTTTTTTTTTCACCAGTTGGTCAATTATGATCAAAGAAAAAAAAACAATGTCTCAATTTGTGACAAGCGATGAAGAGAGAGAGAGAGAGTAAAATTCATCATTTTTCAAGTTTAAAAATCAAGTCATGATTTCAATATTTGATGATGATCATGATGGTGATAGTGGTGGCGGTGGCAATCATGATGATTATGATGATGATGATGATGATTTTTGAATAATTTTTTTTTATGTTGCAATGAAAAATTTTGCACGCAATGAATTTTTCATCATCATCATTCATTTTTATAATGATCATGATCAGTATTTTTTTTGTATATGGAAAACTACTGTGTGTGTCCAAGTCCGAGCGCCATTAGATGGATTGATCATCATCATCATCATCATCAAGGATCTAATCAAATTCATTATAAACAATCGACATTTAGATTAGTTTTCATTATTATCTGGGCGCCAAAATTTGATTTGATTTAATCATCATCAAGATAATCATGAATTCATTTGCTGGACACAAACTATTTAATTTTCCAATTAATTTGATTCGATTAATTTGATCAATTTATTAGTTATGAATCTTGAAATCTTTTGGAGAGATTAGAATAGTAAAGCTCGTCATTTCAATCCATTTGTTGCTTTATCTGACCATATCTGCTTCTTTTTCATCATCTAGCTACATTCGGCCATATTCGTTTGATTCATTCATTACATTTCATTCATTCATTCGTTGTTCATCCACATCATCATTGCCATTCATCATCATCATACGAATATTGTTGTTGTTGTCCATTATGATGATGATGATGATGACCAATACAAAGACGCGGCAACCAAGAAAAAAAAACAAGATTTGAAGCGGATGAATACGAATAGGATAGGATAAAATGATGGAAAATGGACGCCAGATGAAAACATGTTTATTTGCTACGGCTTTTTGCACACAAATCTCATCATCATCGTCATCTCCTATATCATTATTACGGCAACGCGATAGAGAGCGAGCGAGAGAGATTTAAACATTCATCATCAACGAAAAAAAAAAATCCATGTTATCCATCGTATTCGATGCGGCCTTTCCTTCTAATCATCAACCAAGAAGAAAACTGCAAAAAAAAATCTGATGAAAAACTTGCAATTTCACCATAATAATAATTTTTATTTCATATTGGCCATTATTATCCACACACATTCATACACAAACACAACTGGACAAATGATCAAAGCCATCATCATCATCATCTTGAAAGATTATTGTTTTGTCAAGATTTTTCTGGATGGCGGGGCGGTCGGGGGCTGGAGGAAGGAGGGATGAGGTAAGGAAGCAATGGTGATGGTAAAAATATGAGAATGAAATAAAAAAAAAAAAATCCGTGCACGATATTCATCATCATCATCAATGATGATGATGATTGAAAATTTGTTCATGAATTTTGTTTCGTTGTGTGTGTGTGTGTACAATATCGATATTCTGTCATGTTGTGTCCACCACCGCCACGATGATGACGTAGAATCAACGACGATATATATCATTAGTTGATTGACAGAATGATGATGATGATGACGAATATTAAGAAAGAAAAAAAATTTAAAAAAAATCCCGTGACGATAATCTAAATCGTTTGGGCTGGACAGCCAACCAGTTGTGTTGTGTTGTTGTTTTTTTCGTCGGGTTTTTTTTCCTCTTGTGATGATATAACATTTTATTATCATCGAGACCGCACAAAAAAAAAACAGAACGGAACAAATGAAAATCGTGAACGAAAAAAAAAAACAGATAGACAAATTGTTTGTTCACAGGCAGCAACAACATTATTCGATGTGCGCGCGCGTGTGTGTGTGTGTGTGTGAAAACATAATCTAATAATGTGGAAAAAAAACCGGCAATACGGAATTCAAATCAAATCAAATCAAAGTCAAATCAAATCAAATTAGTGTGTAGTAATAATAATAATAATATATAACTTATGGTTTCGAAAATTTAATTATTACAAATGATGGTTCGCTATTTTGACACTTGGGTTATTATAGAATTGATTGGTATACCAAAAACAGCTGAAATATCAGCTGTTAATGGACGATCCCTTTATTTTATTTTTTTTTTTTTGCTGGACACCAAGGATATGTATGGCTTGTCCATATTGTAGTTGTTTTTTTTCCAATTCTAAGGTGTGAAAATATTTTTTTTTGTCCTGGTGTTAATTAAATAATTTCTCTCTAAAAGGTAATTAATTCTCGACCCGAATGGATGAAAAAAAAACCAATTTTTTTTTCTTGATCTTGGCAGAATTTATCCAAACAACAACAACAACAACAACAAAATGAATTTTTCATCATCATCGTCATCACCAACAATTGATTTTCAAAGAAAGAAAACAAAAAAAAAATTCTTTTAAAAGACAACCAAAATTATCGATTGATTGATTGATTGATCGATTGATCGATCGATGAAATTTTTCATGTTCCAGAAATAAAAAGTGGATACAAGTCATCATCATCATCATCTTATTCGAATTTCATTCGTTATTTTTATTTTGTTTTGGCTGTGGATAAGAATGAATGAATAAAAATGTCGAATGTAGAGAGAACAAGAATGAATTCGGTAAATTGACTTGATGGTGATGATGATGATGAAAAAATACTCATCAATCTTGTAACTTGTCACATTATCAAGCAAGCCAAGCAATATACCAAGGTCCCAAGAATTCATAAAACTCTCAGGATTGATCGTCGTCGTCGTCGTCGTCGTTGTTGTTGTTGTTGTTGTTGAACTGAGAAAAAAAACTGTTAGAAAATCATGGTCGGTTGTTGTTGTCGCTGATGATAATGATGATGATGATGATGATTACATTGATGGCATATAGAACACATGGCTGTAGGCTGTATACGCTCGAATCGAATCAAAATCTTTAAAAACCAATCGTAATGACATCATCATCATCATCATCTGTAATAATCAAGGGAAAAAAAATTTTTTGCCAAATTCACAGTATGTGATCATCAGACAGAGACAGAGAGAAAAACCTTTTTCTTGTTCCAATTTTTTTTTTTTGTTCAAAATCGAAACAAAACAGATTTCTTCAAAGTTTTTCATCGTCATCATCATCATCATCGATAATCATCACCGATAATCGTCTTTTCGGTTTTTTGTTTGAGCAAAGAAAAACCATCCATTCATCCATTTATTCAATTCGATTCGATAATCATAATTAACTTTTGTTTTGTTTTGTTTAAATTATATCAAATTAACTACAAAATCATAACGCCATAATCATCATCATCATGATCGACACTTTTTTTTTGTTCAATCATTTAAATCTATTCATTATTCATTCATTGATGGTGGGGGTGGGGTGAATTGGTCTTTGGTGGGGGGTTAATAATGATAAATGTTTGCCAAATGAACCATAACCAAACATAATAATGTATGAGGATTAACAGAAATGAAACAATTATTATAAAACGATTTTGACCAATTGAAAATCGAATGAATTTTTCATTTCATATTTTGTTTTTTTTGTTTTGTTTTGCATCACTGACCATACAATGAAAAATTTTTTTTTTTTTTTTTGATTATTAAAAGGTCAAATTTGAATCTAATTTTCATTTTTCTGTGGTCATTTTTTTTGTCTTGTTTTAGTGTTGTTAAAATTTGAATTTTTTTTTGTTTTTTTTTTGATCCACCACCACTGTATAAAGTGTATGTGTAAAGTGGCTGTAATCCAACATGTGGTGGTGTCATTGCCATTTCATAATGACATATAGGATGATAATAGGATCGAATTGTGATTTGAAAATTCCCATTGGAATTATGGCCGAAAAGATAACAAATTTTTTTTGCATTTTTGTCTAATTAACTATCATAAACAGAAGTGTTGTATTAATCACCACCTTTGTAGTGTCATTCCCCATGGGTCAAAAGCCATAAAATACGATTCGAAAACGAAAACGAAAAAAAAAAAATTCTCAGCCCTACGTTTGACATTGTGGTTAGTGGTTAGTGTGTGTGTGTGTGTGTGTGTGTGGAATCGTCACAAAATCTCAAAATGTCTTCAGGCTTGTTATGTGTTTTTTTTCCAGCAAAAAAAAAGAAAAAAAACTCTGGATTATCAAATACCAAAAAAAAAAAAAAAAAAAATTGGAATCATTATCATCACATCACATCATATGCACGCATTGTGGCCTGAAGATAAAACGAAAACAAAATAAACGTGCCAACTGCAGAAACCAAACACACAAACAGACAAAGTTGTGGTAAAAATTTGGATCAATAGTTTGAATGTATTGTGTATGTGTGTGTGTGATTGTCTTTTTTTTTCAATTCCATTCAACAACGAACAAGTGTGTTGATGACGATGAAAATTTTTTAAAAAAAAATGACTATTACACACACACAAACGCAGTAACAAAAGTGAATGGATGAAATTTCAAAACTTTTTTCTTTTTTGGCCTTTTTAAAATAATGTGTCAAATAATGGCGAAAATGAAGCCATCATCATCATCATCAATGAGAATTTGAAATGAAACCAAAATGGATTGATTGGATATGATAGACATGTTCGTTATATTTTATTCTGGTTTCTTTTTTTACACACACACAAAAATTTTTGACCAAAACAATAACTGGCCGGCATGTGTGTGTGTGAAAACAAAATGTCCAGTATATAAATGAAAAATGAAAAGAAAATCCATCAAGATTTTTTTTTTTCAGGACACTAGAGCTGCTCACCTGACATAGTCCAGTGGATATCCATCTCCATCCATATTAGATTTGATGAAAAAGAGTGAATGAAATAAATAGAAAAAAAAACGTGACATTCCAACATTTCCATCATCATTGACGAAACAAAACGAAATGAATCCCTTATCATTCTTTTCAATTGATGATAATTTCATTCTATCCATCATCAATGGTTGATGTTGGATAAAAAAAAATTTGTCGTCATAACATCATCTGACAAAACAATGACAATGACCACCACCACCACCAATACCATAATATACAGTGTACATAAGTGTTCGTGTGCCATTTGATGGTGATGGTGATGGAAATCATCATCATTATCAACCACGATGGATAAAATGTTTCGTTTTGTTTCGTTTTTTTTTTTTTTTTTTTTTGATTAATTTCAACTCATTCATCAATCAATCAAACATTTATTCATTTCATTCAATGAAATCAGGTATATAAAAATGACTTTTATGTTAAAATAGCCACTGTTGTGTGTTTTTGTTTGTTCGTTTGTCTGTGTACGATGTGTATATGTGTGTGTGTCTAATTCACTTGTTTTGTTTCATTTTGTTCAGCATTTTTTTTTTTTTTTTTTTTTGATCTTTGGGCTGGGTATTTTTTTTCTCTCTCTCTCTCTCTCTCTCTCTCTCTCTCTCTATTCTGGTTGATGATGGATTGGCCACCAGAAAAAAAATCATATAATTGCCATCATCATCATCATCGTTGTTTTTGTTTTGTTTTGGGTGGAATCCATTTCGGTTGATGACGATGACGATGATGATGATGATGATGATGTTTGATGTTTGATGTTCCATACGGTGACACATACAACCAGTTATTATTATTAGCCAGAAATATAGAAAAAAAAATCAGAAATACAAATTCATTGAGGCGAATACAACAGAAACGAAAAAAAAAACAAACCAACGGCCACATCATAGGAAGTGGCCAGAAAAAAAAAGTTTGATAAAAATGACAATTTTTTCTATTTTTCGTCCATCAATTCATTTCAGGATGCGCGTGTGTAGCCAGATTCATATATGTGGATTGTCCTCCTACTACTACTACTACTACAACTCTCTATTTCTATACTTCATTGGTCATCATTATAATTTGGTCACATTGATTTTGTTTTTGTTTTTTGTTTTTAATAAATCAATTTTTCAATAAAACAACCGAAAAAAAGGGTACAAAATGTAGAAATAGCCGAAATTGATTTTTTATTTCGAATCATTCAAAATGACACTGTGTGACACACACACACACGATTCACTTCCGTTTGTTTTTCTAAAATATCTCGCTTCTATTTCCGTTTCAATCCATTATGATGACGACATTTTTGCATTTATTTATTCCGGTTTCTCTCGTTCTCTCTCTGTTTCAGACACATTTCATCTGGTTGATTCAATTTGTGAAAGAGGAAAAAAAACCAAAGTTCCAGATATTTTGTGTAAGGAAAAAAAAAATTCGCTAAATTCATTCAATCGTGATGGATGGATTTCATCGATATTTTTCGAATGATAAAAAGCCAGAAATTCATCGTATATCATCATCTAATGTGTGTGTGTAAATGTCACCAAGAGAAAAGAAAAAAACATAGCTAAACTTATACAAACACGTCAAAAGCCAATCGAAAATGTTGTTAGCTAGCGTGAATTGATGAAAATTGAATAGTGATGGCATTGGTGGCATTGGTGATGGTGATGGACAAATTAAATATTTACACATTGAATTTGGGCCAAACATTTTCGATTTTCTTTCATCATCATTGCTGTGTACCAATGAACCAATGAACCAAACAGCAGCAGCAGCAGCAGCATAAAAAAATTCGTATTTTGACATTCGAAAAATAGATTATTTGGAAAAAAAGCTAATTAATGGACATTTGAAAATGAATGAAATGAAATATTGGGTATGTGTGTGGCAACCAAAGAAGAAAATTGGAAATTCTCAATGACGACGACGACGAATATCGATTCATTCGACATCATCTATATCGACTATTTGGAACTGATATGTGTCTAAATAGTGAATTCCGTTCGATTTTTTTTTTTCGTTGTCGTTGTTGTTATTGTTGATTGGTCACTACACCATTAATGATGACCATAGTTTGGTCAAATGATGATGATGATAATGGCTAGTTGAACCATAGTTAATTAATAATTATCTACCACCATCATTATGTCCCGTTTTCTTTCTCTCTCTCTCTTTCCCGGTTTTCCTGGCTTGTCATTGTCATTGTCATTATTTTGCTGCGGTAATGATGATAATAACCGAAAGGAAAGAGAGGAGGAAAAAACTGCGAAAAAAAATATTCGATAAACGAAAAAAAAAATTTTTCGTTTGAAATAATCAACCAACAGCAGCAGCAGCAACGGGAAAAAAACAAAAATTTAGCCGTTTGAATCGAATCAGGCAAAATAAAAAAAAAAAACATTGATGACAACGACAACAACAACAACAACGATATCCATATATTTATTGCTGGAATGAACACACACAGGACACAATCGACATCTATTCATTATTTGCTTCCGTTTTTGTTGTTGTTGTTGTTGCTTCCTTCATCATCATTCTGTTTAGTCATTGTTGTTGTTGTTGTTGTTGTTGCTGCTGCTGCTTTTTTAGGCTTTTCCATTCCATTCCATTCATTCATCATCATTTTCAAACGTTTTTTTTTGTGCGTTATCGCAATACAAATCATCTTCGTGAAATGAAATAAAAAAAAAAAAAATAAACCAACGAACAAAATGGAATGAAAATAGAAGAAAAAAAAAATTTTGTGACACACGCCCAAGAATTCATTGAAGCAAGTCTCTCTCTCTCTCTCTCTCTTGTTGGCTGGTTGGTTGTTGTTTACGAACCGGTCAACCCAATGATGATGATGATGATGATGATCTACCACCATCGCCATCGCCATCGCCATCGCCATCGCCATCGCCATCACCATCACCATCATCGAAAATGTATTGTCAATTTAGATTACTAATAATAATTCTTTGCCCAAGAGAGATAGAGAAATATGTATATGTTCAGTAGTACTCGATATATCCGTTTTTTTTTGTTGTTGTAATTGTAGTTGTTCACTTTACCAGCAGCAGCAGCAGCAGCAATCATAAGGATTCATCATTATATTATGCCAGAATACATACAATTTTTTTCAGGTGCAATCGAACCTGTTATTTTATTTATTTATTTATGTATTTTTTTTTCTCTCTCTCTCTACACATCTTGGATCATTTAGCTAGTTTAAAAGATCCAAGATAACAGCAACAACAATGATGTGGATCTATGAAATTTTTGTGGATAAAAAACACACACAAACTATAATGATGATGATCATCAAATTAACTACCATATATCATTATTATTTTATGGAAAAAAAACCATGATAATGATGACGATGATGATTAGGATTGTGGTGGTATAATGGATAGAAAACCACCATATATCACACACACATACACACACACAATGATCTTTGATCATTCTCCTCCTGTGTGTGTCTGCATGGTTGAGCAATAGTCGTATAAAACATCATCATCATCATCATTTGTGATCAGCAATATACAATTTAATTGGCCATTAAATAACTGTAATCATGGTGGCTTGCCTGCATGCCTGCCTGGCTAGTTTTTTTTTTTTTTGCTTGATTATCATCGGTGCATGGTTTCAGGTTGTTGTTTTTCGCCAGAATTTTTTTTTTTTTTTTTTGTTGATTTGATTAGATTGGATTAATATGTGTAGTGGTAGCAGAAGAAAAAAGGATTATGATTGTTGCCTGAAGCGTCCAATGGCTGTTAATCTTAATCATGAAAAATGATGATCATCATCACGATGATTTATATATAGAGTCAGCAATTTGAAAAACACCAAGAAAAATAACATTATGCTCAGTGGCTATTTTGTTCAGTGTTTTTTTTCTTCTATTTCTCGGCCAAAGTCATCACATCAAAGGATTTTTTCTTCTCTCTCCATCCATCCATCCATCCATGCGTTCAATCGCATACAAACAAAAAAATTAGCCAACCTATATGTCATATATATATTATAAATGGCTGCCACTACCAGAAAAAAAACAACAACAACAGCAACTCTTTCCGAAATTCCATCATCATCATCATCATCATCGTGATGAACAATAACAAAACGAAACATAATGGTGAAATGGCCAAATTGAATTATATGTTATAAAATATGGACAACAACAACAACAATAACAAGAAATTGATAATGATAATGATGATGGAATGATACATTGGGCACCACCGTTACCACCACCACCACCACACGACTACGACACAACAACGTCAAAACATCATTTTGTGTATGTGTGTGTGTCTGTAATCACACAATTTACATATATGTGATGGAATTGAATTTGCATCTTTCTCTTTGAATGATGATGATGATGATTATGATGGATTTTCATTCATTTCCGTATTCACAAAATGGAAAAATTTTTCTTTCTGTGTTTTGTTGAATAATTATCGCATTAAATTATCATTAACCACCTGATCCAAACATTGATACTACTAAATGATCATTATCATTAGATTAGATATGAATGGATATTTTGTTTGCATGGTCGCTTGACCATTAACCTAATCTTGATAATAAAGTAGACAGAAATAGTAGTACTAGAAGTAGTAGTGGGCCATCATTTTCTTTCTTACTATCTTCATAATTCAATTGATGTGAAAAAATTTTCATTCAAAAAAAAAAAAGAAGAAAAAAAATCCACTAATGATGATGAAGAGATAAACTCTCTGTGCACAAAAAAAAATTTGTCATAAGGAAGAGATTTGAAGACCAACAACAATGCAAATGTCAAATTCAAAAAAAAAAAAATGAATAAAATGCTTCATTCTTTGTGGTAACAAAAAAAAAAGAAAATATTTTTAAAATGGCGGGGATTTTTTTTTTGTTTTTTAATGATGATGATGATTGAACAATAAATGATGTCCATAGTCCACAATGAATACCATAGTGATCAATAGATAGATAATTGACGTTTTTTCAACCACAACAACCACAACCGTACCTCAGTGTGGGGACAGACAAAAAAAAATTGTCACCACTTGTCATATACAGCCATAACCATCCAATGTTATTGTTTGGCGCTCTGGATGTGATGAACCAGAATTTTTTTTTGTTTTTGTTTTTCATATGCTGATTAGATAATCATAACCAACCAAACAAACAAACAAACAAACAAAATTGAAATAAAATGACAAATCCAGCATTTTGTCTCCCGCTCTCTCTCTCACTCTGGGATTCTTTTGTAGTAAACAAGGTCAAGCATATAATTAACCTTCGAACTTGATTTGAAATGATGATTTTTTTTTGTTTTGTTTTTATTTCATTTCATTTGATCGATTGATTGATTGATTGATTGAAAATGATAATAATTGCCAACGCGGCCGCCGCCGCACACGACTTAATTTCATCGACTACAACGACGACGACACGATTTATCAAATCATTCAAGTCAATCAAATCAAGTCAAGTTCAATTATATATGATTCTTAATACACTGGGTATTATTTTGTTCATGAATCACAATATTCTCATCATCATCATCATCATCATCATTCAAACGGAACAAATTTACTTCCATAAACACTACTATATCTCCTCGTTTGACTGATAAAATGATTGAAACAAAATCAAATCAAATCAACACTCAATCACTCACTCACTCACTCACTCGATGATGATGAAATTATTTGATCATGGCACGCATATGGCACACTTTAGCCATACATATAAACAAATAACACACACACACATAATAATGGGCAATTATCATCGCTTGCGGCCATATTTTACATGTTTCCAAATGAACCTGGAATCGTTGATGATTATGGCTAATAAAAAAAAAATTGGCTTTTTTTTCTCCTTTCCAAAAATTGTCATTATTATTATTGCAAATTTATTAAGAAAATTTTTTTTTCTCGATTCTCCATTTTCTTGTTGAAAATGTTTATGACATAATGATAATCATGATAATAATAATAATAATAACAACAAAATATCAATGAGAGAGAGAGAGAAAAAAAATTGGTGATGCTATGAAATGAAAATTGGATCAATTGTGAATCAATCAATTTTTGGTATTTAATTTTTTGTATTTTTTTTTCATTCGTTTTTTTTCTTTTGATTAATCAATAATCGATATATTTACAAATAGTTATTTTTCATATTATATTAATGTATATAATGATGATGATGATGATATATGTTCAAATCGCAAAAAAAAAAAAAATTTTGTGTTTGTTTTTGTTTGTTTTTTCAATCAAAATCCATCTAAATAAAGAAATGAAGAGACCAATAAGAATAAGATGTCTGTGTGTGTGTGAGTGTGTATGTGTGGAATAAGATGAGATTAAATTGTCCTGTTTTTTGTGAATAGGATGTTGTTGTTGTTGTTGTTGTTGATGATCATCATTATACACCAAATTGAAATTGATGATGTAATAAATATTGAACAGAAAAAATGTTTTTCGTTTTCGTTTTTTTTTTATTTTACAAAAATAAAACCGCGTGGGCGTCCACTGTGTTTTTGTTTGTTTGTTATGAAATTGGATATTTTTTGTTTGACAAACGAGCAGAACAGAACAGAAACAAACAAACAAACAGAAAACATGGTGGTCTTGATCATGATGATGTTGGAAACAATTTTTATTTGCTTGTTTGGAACGAAAATTGGAAAAAAAAAACGTTAATTGAATGCTGATGATGATGAATTTTTGGTCTAGTAGCTTGTATTTTTTTTTGTGGCAAGTGATGTGATGAAAAATTTTTTCGTTTCTTCTAAATTTTTTTTTTAAATCCATAATAGCTGCCCAGTGGGTATGATTTTCTGTCCATTCAGTCTTGTTGTTGCTGATGATGATGATGATCATGATCAATCAATGAGTGTGAGAAATGATGATGATGATGATGAGAAAAGAACAAATGGGCGTTCATATGTTTAATGATGATGATGGTAGTTGTTGTTGGTAGTGGTGGTGGTCGTAGTGATGATGGTGATAATGATGTGATGTAATTTGAAGATTAACTTTGACACAAATTGATTCAAGTTCTTTTTTTTCCAATAAAGGGCGCGGATCAGATACTTAACAAGGAAATGGTTATTTTTTTTTGTCGATAATGATGGATTGAGATTCGATTTAAGTGACACACAAAAACATTGAATTTGAATGTTTTTTTTTCGCCCTTCTCCCACCGAAATGCTCACATAGTACAACACACACACACACACACCATAAACACAATGAAAGAATGAATGATGTGATTAAATATGAGATAATGACATTGGATGTTCATTCGGTGAGGTTTGATAATGATTTTGCATCTGTTGTAATCTTGTTGTTTGTACATTATTTGGATCACCATTATTACCACCATTAGAGGATGCGGCGGCGGCGGCAGCAGCAGCTGCCGCTTCACCTGGCGGTAAATACATACTAATCATGTCACGTAAATCAGTATTGCACGGTCGTCTTACAGCTGTTGCTGCAGCGGCAACAGCCGCTGCCATCGTATTCGGTGAATTACCACTATGACCTGATGATTCTGATTTCAATGATAATGATGATGATCCAGTGCCCGATATTGGACTTGCTGATGAACCCATCGATGAATATGCTGATCCAGAGATTGGTGCCATCGATGAATAATTTGTCGAACCATTCATATATGGCATTGGCATTGAACTGCCAGGCATCGTCATTTGTGACATATCATAACGACCATATAAACCACCATTTGCAGCAGCCATACTTGCCGCTGCAGCACTACTATAACCAGCGGCAGCAGCATGTTGTTGATATGCTTCATGCATCAAACCACTTGGATAACCATTGGTCATATAACCATTCATTTGGCCATACATATCTCGGCTTACTTGTTGTACAGCAGCGGCAGCTGCTGCTGCAGCCGCTGATGAACTACTATGATGATGATGATGATGATGGTGATTACGGCTAGTTGGCATCGTTGTATCCGATGACAATGATGTTGCTGATGATGATAATCCAGTAGAATTAATACCTGGATATTTATCTTTTTTTATCAACGTTTTTGTCTTTCTTCGTGGTCTATATTTATAATCAGGATGTTCTTTCATATGAACAGCACGTAAACGTTTTGCTTCATCAATAAATGGTCGTTTTTCTATTTCAGATAATTCCTTCCAATCGGCACCTAAACGTTTACTTATTTCAGAATTGTGCATTTTTGGATGTTCTTGAGCCATCTTTTTTTTGTATCAAAAGGAAAGAAACAATTATCGAAAAATGGAAAAAAACAAGAAAAATCAAAACATTAATCAATGGAAATGAGAAAATTAGATTTAAAAAAAAATCGATCGATTGATCGATCGATTGAATAATCATGTTCATTATCATTACTTTACGTCTTTGGCCACGGCTCCAAACCATAAATGCATTCATAGGACGTTTAACACGATCAATTTCTTTTTTATTGATTGAATTTGAATTATGATGATGATGATGATTATTATTATTATTATGATGATGATGTGTACTTTGATTATTATTATTGGAACTATGATTCGTACTTAATGATGATGATGATGATGACGATGATGACGTAGCCGTTGTTGTTGCATGTAAATGATGTTGTTGTTGTTGTTGTTGTTGCTGTTGTTGTTGTTGTTGTTGTGAATTTGGTGTTGAGGTCGGTGTTGGTGGTGTCATTACCGATGATGGTAACTGTTGTGGTATTGATGTTTGATGATGATGATGGCTAAATGCTTTTAGATCATGTGCATCCATTGTATGTTGATGGTGGGGATGATGCGGATGATGATGTGGATGATGATGGCCGGCTGCTGCTGCTGCCAAACCAAATGGTGTATACGCGGAATAATCGCGTTCTAATGTGGCCATTGTGGCCGTTGTTGGATGATAGAATGCCGTTTTGAATGTTTAGTTGTATTGAAGATAACCAGAAAATAGAAATATTCGATTGATGAGATGAATTGATTGAATCAATCAACAATGTAAACACATTTTTTTTCAATCACGGTATATATTAAAACAATAAAAAAAACCGAAAAACAAAACAGAAAAAAAACAATTGTCAACCGTCGGGTTGTTTTGTTTTCAAATCAGTTATTGTTCATCGAAAAATTTAATTTGCATCATCAATGTCAACTTATTATATGATCATCATCATGACAATAGTTTATTGAACAACAACAATATGAATTTCGAATTGAAACACTTGGTATTTGAAACACTATGTGTATTGAATTTGAATGAAAATTGTTTTGTTGTCATCGACAATGGATTTGTGATGATAAAGATCAATTTCTGGTCTGAAGAGTTTCTTTTAGATTATATTGAATTTGGACATTAAATGACGACGAATAAAACGGGGCAATGAATTTGAAACTTTTTTTTCTCGGATATAATGCACACAAACAAACAAAAAAAAAACACACAGTGTAGAAACAACCAAAACTTGGATAGAGAGAGTATTCTTTTTTTTTCGGGTCCAAACACAGCTACAACAAAGCCCAAGAAAAAAAAATTGAAGACAAAATCAATACACACACAGACAAGATGAAGTGAAGCTGTGAAGAGAACCAGATTCAATTGGTAGAAAAAAAAAATTTTTTTCTACACTAGTTAGATTTTCTAGGGACACTTTTTTTGCAGTCGTCCTATTTGTTCATGGATCTATAGACAGAAAGAGAGAGAGAGAGAGAGAGATGTATTGTTGGAACTCAAGATGAAATTTGACAATAAAAAAAAAAGAAAACAAAATAGCACACACACACACACACAAAAACAGAGTAAACAGCAGTAAAGACAAGAAGATGTACGTTTTTGTGTGTATATATGTGACACAACACATCACAATGACAAACCAAACCAAAGAAGAAAAAAAAATAGAGAAGGATCTTTTTCTTTCTGGTCGGTTGGTTAGTTTTCTTCTTTTTTTTCGTTCGTTCGTTCGTTCGTTAGCTAGTTGGTTGGTTGACTGGTTGGTTGTGGAACAAAAAAAAAAATTGTAGCCCTTAGAAATAGGAGAAAAAAAAATAATATCGATGGATAGAAGATAACAGTTTTTGTTGTTGTTGTTGTTGTCGTTGTTGTTGATGATGAGAATTTATAATTCTTCTTTTACACTTTTATTACATTGGCTATGTGTGTATGTATCTTGTGTCCGTTTGCTTGCATTGACCTGTACAAACTAATTGAGCTAGTAGCCATGGCTAGCTAGCTAGATTAGATAGTCGTGATATTTGCTTGCAGTGTGTACCAAATAGCAACAACACACACACTTTTTTGTTGTTGCTTTTCATCACATCATAAAAAAAAATCTCTTAAACTCGATTGGCTGTTGTATTGCTTCACGTATGGTAGAAACAAAACAAAACAAAACAATAAAAAAAAATAGAGGCAGAGGTAGAATGATGATAACATGAACTATGAGCTGAAATAATGGCCATTCCTCTTTATATTGTTTATTGTTAATAATATGACTATCCTACTTGATGGTTAAAGACCGCCTACTTGTGTATGTTGATGATACATACACAAACACAGAAAGAAAGAGAGAGAGAGAGAGACGCATCAACAGTAAGATTGCTGTTGTCTTTTATCAACACACACATAAAACCATGATGATCATTTTATATTTGGGTATTACACGGTGACGCCTTCTTTTTTTTTCTCTTCATCAAACATTCCAACACGCAATTTCTTTATTTTTTTTTTTAAACCATCCAAAACAACTCATCCATACAGAGAATGAGACAGAGAGAGAGAGAGAGAGAGAGAGAGAGAAAGAAAGATGGAAAAAAGGGACACACACACATACAATGTCTGCAAACTAAAAAAAAAAAAAAAAAAAAAAAAACAAACCGTTTCAATACGCATGTACTTCATCTCAACATTTATACTCAGAAAAAAATTTGTATATATAAAACTGATGGCGGGTATATATTGAATAGTAATAGTGAAGCCAAGCCAAGCCAACAACCTAAAAAAAAAAAAAAAAAACAGGAACAAGAAACAATAGACGGTAATGACATCAATAGAGCCAGAGATGGATGAATGAATGAATGAATGAAAAAGAAAATTTGCTACATGAGCATAGAATAGGCTTCTCTCTCTCTCTTACTGTCTTTAACCCGAACATTTTTTTTTTATTCAACACCGAAAAAAATATTGAGGCCAAATTAATGATTGTAATGATGTTGATGATGATGATGATGAAAAACTTGAGTTTCTTTTTTTTTACTTTTTTCTTTGTGTGTGTGTGTTTGAAATCATGATGATGATGATGATGATGATGATCATTATTAAATGAAGAAGAAGAAGATGGTTATTGTCACAATGGCAATTTGAATGATTTTTTTTTTTTTTTGGTAATATCAACACAACAAAAGGATAAATAACTGAATTCAACAATCCAATAACAATGAAAATCAAGTTTAAACGACACTGATTGATTCGTATTCCAATCCAATATTCAACAGTTTTCAATGTACAAAAGTTGATCAATGGAGAATCGGCCGGTGTCATTGTTTTGAACCGGAGGTTTTTTTGTTGTTGTTGTTGTTGTTGCTGCTTTGTTTGGTGTTTCCATTGTCCAAATTGGTTCTCTATGATCATCATATATCACCCTACTCGTATATATCTAAAGATAAAGAGATGGTTGTCTATTGTTATCAACAGAAAAAAAAGAGAGAAAAAAAAACAAATCAGAAGCCGTATAAAGACCCAAAAAAGAAAAATTCAAAACAAAAATTTCCAATCATTTTCGGTGGATTTGGTCATCTGAAACCCATCAATAGCAAATAAATTTGATTTTTTTTTCACTGCTACTTCAGATGATCAAGAATGAGTGGTAATGATGAAAAAAAGAAGAAGAGAGATTAATATCACAGTGGACAAATAAATCTTGAGAATGAAAAACATCGCACAGTTGTTGTTGTTGTCTAATGTTTTTAACAAGATAAAAAAAACCATCATGTACAAATCATCATCATCATTGCAAAAAAAAATGTTGTTGAGGATGGACATTACAAATAGATCGGTTGCCACCCCCTCCTCCCACGCTGTTTTCTTTTTTCTGAGTTTAGTGACACAATATTGTATTCAGAAAATCTAATGATTTTTTTCCAACCAAAAAAAAAAAAAAAAAAAGAAAGAAACGCGTGGGCGTAATCGGTTATCAATATATCGTATTTAAAAAGAAAACAAAAA
Source organism: Dermatophagoides farinae (assembly GCF_024713945.1). NCBI lineage: Eukaryota > Metazoa > Arthropoda > Arachnida > Sarcoptiformes > Pyroglyphidae > Dermatophagoides > Dermatophagoides farinae. Next base: position 610,047 of record NC_134677.1, on the reverse strand, counting down.
ACATCATCGTCAAACACAATAAAATGTTTACAAATTAACAGTGAAAAAAAAAACAGAAACAGAAACAAAATACACACACTTACTTGCCATTGTGTGTACGATACATGAAAATTGAGCCAATTATGATCCATTCATTCATTCATTCGATTCATTTCTGGTTTTTTTTGTGTGTGTGTGTATATAAAAACAATAAAAGCAACAACAAACCAACAGAAAAAAAACCAAAAAAAAAAAAAAAATTTCTTTTATATTCCATAACAACAACAACAAAAAAAAACATGAATTCAATTGAAATGAAAAGAATTCAATAACAACAACAACAACAACGACAACAAAAAACCCGATCAATATCTCAGTCATTCATTCATTCACTCTATAACTAGACATCATCATCATCATCATCATCTATTGAATATAAATGATAAGCAGAGTGGATAATCTTTTTTCTCATTTTTTTTTTGTTGTTGAAAAACACACTTGAAAATTACAATGTCAAACAATGTTGTTTTTTTTTACTTCATTGAAATTGAATAGAATAACAATGAAATGATGATGATGATCATAATAAAATAAACACACACACACACACACACACACACACAGAAGCACCGGGTATTCATATATATATATTCATTATTTGTTATTACCCGTGTAAATCTTTTGAATGGAAAAGAAAAGAATAGAATAGAATAGAAAAGGGGATGGAAATTTTTACCAGAAAAAAAAATTTTTTTTTTCTGAATGAAAACCAGAAAAAAACCAATTCAATTGTATTATTAAAATTTGTAATGAAATGATGATTTCTGGTGTTTTTTTTTCACTGCAAACACAGTTGCATGCATCAAGCATAAATGCCATTGAATGTCATTGTTTGTATTGTGGATATATTCAAAAAATGAAGAAGAAAAAGAAAATTAACAACAAAAAATGAATGAATGAATGAATGAAAATGGTGTAAAGGTTAAGGTTGTTGTTGTTGTTGGTCTCTTTTTTCCGCTTTCTCTCTCTCTCTCTCTCTCTCGCTCTTTTTTTTCTGAAAAAATGAATTGAATTGCTTGTTTATTTTGTTGTTGTTTGTTTGATATATAACAACAACAACAACAACAACAAAATTAGATCTTTTTTTTATATATTCGCAAATTCAATTGAATTCAATTCAATTCAATATTGAATTGAATCACGAATCATATGTACGCCACCATTGTATTTGTTTAATCGCTTCATAATAATAATATTATCATCATCATCATCATTGTTATTGCAAATCTTTTCATGAAAAAATTTTTTTGTTGTTGTTGAAAAGATTTTTTTTTGTGAATAGAAATGGAGAAATAAAAGTGAAAATGAAAGCTTTTCATTTATGGCCGATTAATTGGTTGCAGTTTTTTTTCGTTTTGTTTTGTTTTGTTTTGTTCACATACAATCTATTGATTTACATGAAACAAAAACTTTAACACGCACACACACACACAGAATTCATTAACCTTGAAATTCTCCAGGAATTATTGGGCATTTTTTTTCGTACCGCAAAAGACAAAATTAACCGTAACGAAAATTTCACAATTTAACCAACCGATTTAGAACATAAAACGTGTTTGTGTCCAATAAATGTGATGTTGATGTTCATTAGTGGAAAGTGTGTGTGGTGAAGTAAAAGAAAACACTAGTGGTCAGTTTGTTATTATTTTCGATCTCCCGTGGTTTTTTTTTGGTTACCGTGCTTATGATGGTGATGATGAGAATTATTTCCATTTTTTTGACATTATTTGCCATTGAATAATCGATTTTCAGTACGAGTAAAAAAAAGTGTCAGGTCTATTTCAGAATCACAAATAAACACACAGGAACAAACGAACGAAATTATCTCCTCCAGGTATTTTCAATTGAATTCCATTTGACATTCGTAGGTGTGTGTGTACGAGTGTACGTGTACATTATTCAAATGAATGATTTTTATTAATGTAAAATAAATGTGGTCCACATTTCATGTGAATAAATTGCAGCAACAGAAATTTCACCAAAATAAAAAAAAAATGAAATGGAATGAGTGATGCGAGGTCAATAAATGACAACTGTTATTCTTTTCTTTTCTTTTCTGTGGAAAAAAATAAATTTACCCCTGGCCGTAAGCGAAATTTTGTTGTCCATAAAAAAAAGCAAAAAAAACGAAAACCTCAAACACCGTTTATTTGAAATATTCAAATGAATTCAAGCCACAAGGTGTGTCCAATGTGTGAAGAGTTATTTAGATCGATTTTTTTTTTGTAATACCTTGACGGTGGTGTTACAAACTGGTGGAACATAGTGAGAGTTTGGATAAAAAAAAAGTGACAGAAATTTTGTTTTTTTTCACAGAAAATGAAGAGAAAAAAAAATCTCATGCAGTGTCCAGCGATTATTTGACAAGTTTTTTTTTCTATTTTTTTTCTGGCAACAATGAAACAACGTAAACCCCCTTGGTGTTGTCTCGTACAGTTTTTCTTTTCCTTCTTCTTCATTTTTGTAATTTTCTATACATGTGATATCATCGAAAAAGCGAAAGAACGAACGAACGAACGATCTAGATCTGATCTATCACACCTCGATTAACGGAAGTTTTCCTTTTGTTGTTGCTTCATTTTGGCTTCCTACCTATCTATCTATCTATCTATCCAAAGCTCTGTAATACAGCGGGATATTTCTCTATTTCAAAAATTTGAATAAATGAATGAATCGACATACACACACACACACACAATGAGTGAGAAAAGGGAAAAAATTTAGCTGTGAAAAAATAAAAATGACACCTTCACTTTGGATAGATTGATAATAATAGTTTCTACTGTGTGTGTGTGTGGCTGCTGTGAATTATTCTCTTTTTCAATTTGCTTGAATTGAATTTTTGGTTTCTTCTAATTTCAAATAGCAATAATAAATTGATCTGTTTAATCGATCAGCAATCATCATTATATATTCAGATATATTGACCTTGTAGATTTATTGGGGAATGGGCCAACAAACGAGACCAGCAAATAAAAACTAAATGCCAACGACAATATGGCCACACTGTTTATATCATAAACGAACTGTAATAGTGCCTGTTGGTTTAATACGAAAATCTAGAAAAAAAAACTCAAAGGTCGTCGTCGTCGTCGTCATCATCATCGTATTTTGTCGTCCATATATTTATACCCCGGTGTGTGTCATCGTGGTTTTGTCACCATCATCATCATCATCATCCACATCATTATCAATATGCTGTGTGTGCTCCTTGAATTGAGAAAAAAAAATCCAGTGGAAAGCAAAAAAGAAAAAAAAATCAAATTCAATTTATAATTGAACTGAATAGAAAAGAAAAATCCACGGTACAATTTGTGTGTGTGAAACTGTTGAGTACTCTGTTGAATGAAAAATACTGGAACACAAAACAAAAAAAAAAAAAAGAAAAAACGTTCACAATAACGTGCAATGTGTATTTCGGTGCAATGAACTTTTTTTTCCATCATAGGGATATATCTAGATGATGGACAACAACGACAACAACAAAAGAAACGAAATGAAATGCAATGAAACAAGGACAAAGATTAAGGTCTGAAATAAATGTGTGTGTGTGTAGGGAAATTGGCATTGGATTGGTTGGGTTGTTGTTGTTGTTGTGTTCATTATTCAGGATTTTTTTTTATTATTATTTCTAAAACGGAGGTGGAGGAAAAATAAAACCGAAAACCATAAGTTAATTCGGTTCATATCGGTTTGATTTTCGTTGTTGTTGTTGTTGTTGTTGATGGCGGTTTTTGATGTATCGTCGTCGTAGTCATCGTCGTGGTAGTTATTCGATTTTTGTTCGTGGACCATGTTTTGGAACGATGATGGTTCACATGTAATGTATATTTATATATATATAGATTCATATTATACCGGTCAAAAAAGAAAAAAAAAATTTTCTCTGGTTCTAACAAGCATTAGGGCCTAGGCTCTACATTATATATACACACACACACAGTAGGAGCTCGGGTTTTTTTTTGTTTTGTTTTGTTGTCCCTGTTTCGATCCAGAGAGAAAGAGAGAGAGAGGATCATACATTATTATGCATGTATGTGTGTGTGTGTGTGTTAGGCATTCCAAAAGTATTAGATAGGTAGGTAGAAATGGAAAAATTGCATTTTTCCCTTCATCATCATCATCATCATCAATATGCACACCTGGACACATTATGTTTTTGAATTTAACGAAATAAAAAAAAATTGTCATCATCATCATCATCATCATGATGGTGAGATCAAAGCCGTGAATATATTGTCATCGTCGTTCACTATGTGACGGTTCAAATTGAAATTGAAATTGAAATGAAAATGGAGAGAAAATGATTGAAAATTTTTATTATTAAAAAAAAATCGGGACTAGAAAATGTTGGAAAAAAAGGTAAGGTATTTTGTGATCCAGAAAAGCGATCCAGAAGAAACGCATAAATATTAATATTCAACACACAAACGACGACCGATATTATGACCAAAAAAAAAAACATTTAAGGTGGAAATAGGATCGAATACAATATGTATTGTGTTTCAAAAATAATCAATCGATGATGATGATGAGAACTGAAGCAACTACAAAACAAAACAAAACGAAAAAATCAATCATAAATCAATAGATCGATTGATCATCATCATCTATGATGATGAATTAAGGTGCACCATTGTAATCCAGAGAGAGAGAGAGAGAGAGAGAGAAATTGTAATTTTTCATTTGGAAAGACAACAACAAAAAATAATGGAAAAAAATAAGATCCAACCACTCGACATTTATCTCGAAAACCCAAACATACACACAGCAGGAGAGTTATGTAATCGACAACAAAAAAAAAATAACAATCATTCATTCAACACAGCCAGTGTCTGTATCATCATTATGGACAATTAAACGAAAAAAAAAATGGAAAAAGGTCAAGCTAATTGATGACTAATTACAAATATGGCCAATCAAACTACTATTCAATCATCATTCATATACATTTATATAAATGAAACAAAAAATGAACAGAATTTTTTTTCAAAAATTTTTCAATCAATCAATCGATCTACTACTAATCGGGAATCGATACAAACCAAAGGAAAAAAATTAGATGAACGATTAAATTCAATTATGAAATGATAATGATGATGATCAATAATGATAAAAATCGTCATCTTTTGTCCAAATTGAATTCCGATGGATCATCATCATCATGCTGAATGGGAAGAAAAGAAAAAGATCGTGTGTGGATATTTAATCCAATTTTTTTTTAAATGAAATGCATCACTTTTTTTTATTATTATTCATACAATGGACGAATGGATGAGGTTTTTTATCAAAAAAAAAAAAAAAAAAAATTTATCACCACTGAAGACCATATAATGATGGTGATGGTGAATGTTGTTATTATTGATCATTGTCGATTGATCAAATGAATTTTATTTTTTTCTCTGTCTGTTTTTTTTTCTTTCTTTCATTGTTTCTTTGTTTTGTATTTGATAAATGTCAATGGAAATCATCAATCATGATTATACAGCATTAGAGAAAGCTAAAAAAAAAGAGTCATAGACAGTGTTATGATGGCCAAAGATGGATCATCGAATATTGGTGGTGGCGGTGGTGGTTTGCGGTCGTCGTCATTTTTTCAATTTTAATAACCAAATTTATCGAACAACAACAACAACAACAATGGCTTTATTGGCGCATCAAATTCAACAACAACAATTCATTTTTGAATTTTTTTTTTAAGTTTTTTCAATAATCAACACTGGATGAAAATAAATTCCTTAATGGCATCGGTCTGATGGTAAATATTGAATTTTTTTTTTTGGTTTGCTGAAAAAAAATTGTCCACACACACAAAAACCGAAAAAGCAGAGAATTTTATTTATGCACACATATTCTTGTGTGTGTTTGTAGTAGTAAGCCACACGAATATTACAAGAATTTTTTTTTTGTTCCTTTTCTTAAATTTGACATAAGTGTCATCATCATCAACATTATTATTTCACAAAGGTTGTGAATGTAGCCTGAAAATATTTATTTATTTACCACCCCCTCTAATATCCCCAACCACCACTACTACCACCATCATCATCAAAATTTTTTTTCCTATTCTACACAACTACTATTCTTTGATCTGTCCGGATGACAGACATAGACAGATAGTGATAGATAATGATGACAGATTAGGTTCTAATAGCTTCTGAATACAAATAAAAAAAAAGGAATTGAATGCGATAGATAATGTGCTTGTGTGTGTGTGTTCAAAAATAATCATTCAAACAAAGAAAACGAAGAAGAAGAAGAAGACGATGTGATGTTCATGATCAAAAAAAAAAAAAAAAAAAAGAAATGTCCTAAATGTTGAAGGCAACTATTTAAACACACACACACACAATAATAATAATAATATACCGGACAGACAAACAAAAATAACAAAAGAAAAAAAAATCGAATCAAATAAAATCAAATCAAAAAATTGAATCGAAAAGAGAGGTGGGGACAAGGGGGTATAAAATGGGCAGTAAACGATGATCATTAATCTATGAGATGGAATGAAAATTATAAACAAAACGTTTATAGTGGGAGATAAGAAAAAAAAAATTGTTGCATTTTTTGAAAATAGCCGCCGCCGATGCTCAATCATCATCATCATCATCAGCAGCAGCAGTCGAAATAGAAAAAAATAGATAAACAAACACATGGACACATCATACCCCACCAAGTAGATAGATAAAAACGTTTATTCATTCATTCATTCATTTCGTTTTTGCCAATTTGTTTTTTTTTCAATTAACCTTTGAAAAAAAAAATCTATTGTTATATGGATCGCTAGATGCTACACGAATTGGAATTTTTTTTTCTCTCCGATTTATATATTTGAATGGACCACCACCACCGCAGTAATCATCATCATCGATCAATAAAATGATGGAAATGATGAAAAGAAAACGAAAAAAAAATCATCATTATTTAATAATGATGATCATTTCAGAGCAATTTGTAAATTTCATTTCATTTCACTTTATTTCGTTTTCTGGTTCATCATCAAATGTAACCAGAATGGAGAGAGTGAGATCGAGAAAACCAAACATCACATACACACGAAAAAAATGAAAATTGTTTCAATTGGACAAAAACTTTACTTTCTAAATCAGAAATAAAATCCTACTGGCTGCTGCTGCTGTTTTTTTTTGTTGTTGTCATTCAATCCCGATCTGATTTGCATCTAAATTGATAAACAAACCAAAATGGTGGCCAAAAAAAAACTTTTAATCAACAAAAATACCTGAATCACCAATGTTCAGGAACAAACAACTATGAAATAGATTTCAATTTTAATAGACTCTGTCCATGTGTGTTTGTTTGTGTACAACAGATTTCCATTCACCATTGAAATTGATACAAACTTGTAACAGCTTGTTTGATGATTATGGTAAATTCTGATTTCTAAATTCAATCGGATCATCATCATCATCATCATCGACAACAAATATCAACGACAAAAAGACAAAAAAAGATGGATCAAATAGGAATTGAAATGGAAATGAAACAAGTTGTGGAAACATCTGTGTGTGTGGTGGCGACAACAAATTCATTTTTTTTGTTGTTGTGGCCAAATATGTGGTGTGGCAATCAGAATTCCTGGTTTTTATCCATCCTTAGTATCAATCAAAATCAAAATCGAAAAAAATGAACAAAATTCAATTGTCCATGACAAATTTAGTTTGATTATAACACAATCACAGCCATCAAACAATAATAATAATAATGATGATGATGATAATGAGTGGAAAAATTAATTTTTATCATCAATTAATTAATTGAACGATTAATTACCACACACACACACAGGTATAACTGATCAAAAAACAACAACAACAACAACGAAAAAAACGAGAAAATAAAAATTTCCATTGCCATCACCACCACCACCACCACCACCACAATGATGATAATCATTCAAACATGAACAAAGGCCACACGGAAGAGCCTGCCATGTCCTTCAATAAAAAAAAAAATAAAATAAGAAATCATCCATATAATACAGAACGAATGTTTTTCGTTTTTTTTTCTTTCTTTTCATATTAAAAAAATGCATCCATAGGAATCCACCACCATCATCATCATCATCATCAAAAGATTTGGATAATGAAATTTAATTAGATGTGATGATTAAAAAAAAAACCAGGCCAAAAACTCATTAATCTCATCATTTTCTTATATACCAGGATCTTTTTCTTTTTTAATTATTTTTCATCATCATCATCATCATCATCATTTGATAATAATAATCAGCAGCATGTTCATAGTTCACCACCTTCACCATCAGCAGTGGATTTTTTCTTTTTTCTGCCCATTTTCATTTTCATTTCGAGGATAATATATGATGATGATGATGGTGATGACAATGGAGGAGGAATTCAGGAACAAGAATAAAAAAGATATGAAAGAGAATATTCCAACTAAACTATCTACCTATCATCATAAAGAATAATCGAATGCTCACAGTCAGGAATTACCAAAAAAAAAAAAAAAAATTTTTTTTTTTGCTTGTTTCAAAATAAAAGTCTACCCGTTTCGGTGTTTGTGTGTGTGTGTGTGTGTTTAATTAATTTTTTTTTTGTTGCCATCGAACAATGAAAACGGGTGTGTGTAAATGGTATTCATTGGACAATGAAGAAAAGCTTCAAATTGACAAACTGATGATGATCATACGATGATGATCATTATCGTTTGATCATAATAATAAAAACCGTTCTTGTCATCATCATCATCATCGTCGTCATTGGAATTGACAAATTTTCTATAACACGCAATGATCATACACACACACGAAAATTTTCAATGAATGAATATTCTATGATAGTGTCTATAGGCTGATTCTGTAACGAAGAAAAAGAAGAAAAAACACACACACAGAATCAGAATTATTCAACGTCATGGTAATTTTTACACACACACACACAGAGAGAGAATGGAAAAAAAACCGAACAAATTCTTTATCACCATTTTTTTCAATTACCAAATTTTTTTTTTTTGAAACAAATTTGTTTCGCTCATAATCAAAATCTCTCTCTCTCTCCCTCTCTCTATGTGGATCTAATGATCCTCTCATGATCATCATCATGATCATCGATGGTGAATCGTTGTCGATGATTAGATTTTTTTTTTCGCTTGTTCAAACGAAAATCTAGCACTACTATAAATGGTAGTGGTATTTAATAATTGAACAAAAAAAAAACCATACTCTTAACGGCAATGATAATCATGATCGTCATGATCACTCGATGTGTCGAATTGACTTTCGTTTTTTTTTTTGCTTGTCACACAATCCACGCGGTCATGGTTAATAACACTGATTTATCACCAATAAATTTCGACAAGCTCATCGTTGTCATTCATTGTCATCGTTGTTGTTGTACAACATTTTGACATTTTGTAATTTCATTCCGTTGTCATGTCCTTGTTTTCTGTGTGCGATATACACTTGTTTTTTATCCATTTCCATTTTTTTCGATGAAACTAAAAAGGCAAAAAAAAATCACGTTTGAACGTCAAATCAAACAGCAGCAGATGTAGTGGAAAAAAATATACCATGACGCCATTAAGCATTGAATACGCGCGCACACACACACAGAATCAATGATCAAATGAATGGCCAGAATTCTGGCATCATGATCATTGATGATGTTCTATATTAGTGGATTAATTGCCAACTATCAAACATGGAATTACAAACAAATAAACAAACAAAGCCAATCAATTGTGTTACAAACAACATATGTTTTTGTTTTTATGTTGACAAATTCTTCATTTGATGATGATGATGATAACGATTCCAGAATCATTATCATTAGAAAGGCTTAATGGTTGATCCAAAGATCCAGAAAAAAAACAACAACAACAACAACAACATTCATTAATTCACAATGAAACATAATTCTTTAAATAAAAAAAAAAAAAAATTTAACACCAAGTGTGTGTGTGTGAATGATTCCATAATTGAAAAACCATCAAGCAAACCACACTATGGTTATTAATAGACAGACAAACAACATTCTTTTTTCTGTTTGCCTTTTTTTACGCGATATTTCATCATAAATTCAACAATTCCTATTCTTGTTGTATGCGTTGCATATCTCAAAATTAATTGTCTGTATATATAAATATATTCCTGAGTGCGTATAAGTGGGAAGAAAATAAGAAAATTCACAAATCTAATAAACCGAAAATTATTCTTTCAATGATGATGATGATGGTTATTATTCATCGGTTATTGTGTGTGTGTGGTGGTTCAAACAAAACAAAACAGAAGAAGAAAAAAAAGAAATACCGCATAACAGATTTTCACTAGACCGCATGAGATGATGATGATCATCATAATAACCGCAAACACACACACACACACACAGGGAGAGAGAGGGAGAAAAGGATTTTCGATTCATTCAAATTGTTAAAACGAATGAATGAATGAATGAATGGAAAAAAAAATTCACAAATGATCCAAAGTTGTTATTGTTGCACGCTAATTTTATTTTTTATTTTTTTACAATTTTGAATATATGAAAAAAAAAATTTCTGGGTTGAGAACCCGATTATCATCATCATCGTAGTTGAACCACAACCACAACAACAACAACAACCAACCGAACGACCGACCCAAAGATCATAGAATGAAAAGAATTTTTTTTTTCTCTCTCTCTGCTGAAATGATTTATAGCCTTTTTCACACACACACACACACACACACACAACTTGAGTGTGTGGTGGATTCCAGAATTTTTTTCTTTTTTTTTTGCATACTCATTTTTTATATGATGTTTTTTTATGGCTAAAAAAAAAAGAATTTTTTTTCAGGTTCTGCTGTACAACCACTAAAACCACAAACAAAAAATAAATGAATGATACACACACACACACACACAAAGGGAGAATATTCTGTACAAATCGAAGAAGAATCTAGAGAGATCTGTCTATCATTATTTTTCAATAATGTTGTGTGTGTGTGTATGGAGCATAATTCTCGAAAACAACAACAACCATAGTGAATGAGAGAGAGATAAATTAACACGATGGAGAATGGGAGAGAGAGAGAGAGATATATGGTATATGGTTATAGCTCTTGTTTTTTCTTTTTTTTTTTTTTGCACTGGTAAAATTCACAATAAGAATTTTTTCTTCTTGACTAAATAAACACAGCGATGATGAACATACATTTTTGGAATATTTAAACGGACCTAGAGAGAGAGAGAGAGAGAGAGAGAGAGAAAAAAAAACATAATCTTTCAAAACAGTAAAAAAGAGAAAATATTCGGTTACAATTTCAATGGCGAATGGGCAAGAAGAAAATGATGAAGAAAAAAAAATTCGGAACGGAATTTAACACCCAGAAAATGAAAATGAAAAAAAAATTCATTTTTTTCCAATGAAAAGAATTCTGCATACACCGATCATGAAAAAAAAACGGACGACGACGACGACGACGACAATGGTGGTTTATTAATCTCTAAAAGTATTTAAAAGAAGCAAAAAAAAATTCAGCAAGATTGAAAATGAATTGAATGAATGAATGAATGAATAAAAAAAAACGCAAACATTCCATCTCCATATGACAGCTGTAAATATTTTTTTTTTTTCACCACCAACAACAGCAGCACCATGTCCAATTCCAATATATTCTGAGCGAAAATAAAAAAACGACGACGACTACGACGATATTCAACACAATATTTCGGTGGAATCAGTTTTTTTAATGTCATGGTTTATTATTCTCACTTTATGAATGAAATGAAATGTATTCCGAAATGGAATGCGAATAGAACTTGTAGTTGATTTGTGGCTTTTGGATTTTTTTTTTCATTTCGTTTCGTTTCGTTTTTTTTTCTTGGTTGCTCGCGTGTGCATTTCAATTGATGAAAAAAAAAGAAAAAAATGAAAATGAAAACATCCAGAATTCATCAAATGAACAAATTCTTGAAGATGAAAACGAAAAAAAAAATTCATACCGTAGTTGATTTGTCAATTTGGATGAATGACGATGGAAAAACAACAACAACAACAACAAAAAAATCATCAACACATTCGAATCTATTTTGATCCATAGGCTATTTCGATCTGATTGAATTTTATTTCATATGGTTCAAAACACGAGGTATTTTGTTTCAAAAAAAAAAAAAAATCTCCATCCAAAAACATCATCTAATCATCATCATTTTTTGGACACATTACCGAATTCAATTTTCATTCACAGTGTGTACGTGGTATTTATGCCACACATAACGACTTAATTTATGCAAGATAAAATATTCAAATTTTCTTCTCCTGCTGCTGCTGCTGCACTTTGGTCCGATAATGTCAAATGTTAAGTCAAAAAAAAAAACTGAAAAAAAGGATAAAGATCAAGATTTAATCAATGTTTAATTATTATTGAACACATCATCATCCAGAATCATGGACGTGACATAATAATAACGATAATGTTTACGAATCAACAACAACATTAACGTCATTTGCATATAAACGAATAAACAAAACAAACAAAAAAAAAATCATTGTCATCATAATACCACTACTACCACCACCACCATCGTATTATTATTTTTTTTCAGTCGATAATTTTTTTTCCTTAATTTTAATTTTTCCGTCCACTTTCCATCATCATCATCATCATCAATGGTATATAATCACATGACACAACAGACAGGCAACCAGAAAAAAAAGACAACGACGACGACGACGACGTGGGTGATGGAGAGAGAAAGACTCATGTTATGCAAATGATGATAAAGATGATATCTGAATGAATTAAAATGAGAAAAAAAAAATGGGATCCAAAACAACCTAAGATTGTCGTTGTCGTTGTCGTTGTAGTCAGTGACGAATTCATTCATTCATTTATTCACTCAGTGAGAATGAAAAAAAGAGAGATTGGCCAAATGATAAGAAATGAAGATTGTCTTTATTCAAATTTTCTGAGTTTCAGTTTTTTTTTTCTTTTCTTGCTGATCTTTACTGAATTTGATGATGGAAAATTGGCCGAAAAAAAAGCCAATTTTCCTACAACGGGCAAAAATGCAAAATGCAAAATGTATGCAGATTAAAAAAAACTGAAAATGATGAAGATTATGGCAAAATTTTATATATCTCAAGATCGTTTCACAGATAGAGATTGGGTGATAGGGAATCACATTCTCCTGGCTTTTATCTTTTGTTTTCCATCTTCTTGAATATATATTGTTTTTCCCTATGCAATGGGGTTTTGTTTTTCTTTTTTTTTCGAAATATATAAACAGGTGACATTACACCAAACAAAATGATGATGATAAAATTTATCATCCAGCAATGATTCTATTCATTTGTAAAATATATAAAAATTGGACAATGGACAAATTATGGGCCATAATTTTTTTTTTGGGAAACAAACGGCCATTTTGTTGGTGGTGATAAAAAATTTTTTGAAAAAAAAATTGTCATCATCATCATCAAATTGAATCGAAAGAGAAGAAGAAAAGAAAAAAAAATGCTAATATAAAAGAGATTATGATGAAAAGAATGGCTGAATTCTTCTTTGGAATAAAAAAAAAGGAAAATTAACTACAACAACAAAAAAAATCGAATCGAATCGAAAATTGAATTCCATACACACACACCAACGAAATTATCATCATCATCATCGACGACGACGACGTTGACTTAAGGACACGTGTCTCGTGTTGATTATTTTATCACCATTCCATGCATGCATTGCTGTTATTGTCAGAAAATTTTTTTTTCTTCTCTGTGTGTTTTGTTTTTCAATGGAAAAGTCACACATTTTTAGAAATCATTGGGTTTTTTTTTCTCATCTCCGCCACCCACCTCATCATCAACATCAACATTCGTAAAACATTTGGTTCGGTTATCGAAAAATAAAGTCGGTTATTGTTGTTGTTGTTGTTGTTGTTCACACTTGGTTTGTTGTCGTTCGTTTGTCGTTTTTCCATCATCATCATCATCACCATCATCATCAACTGATCTATAAGCCTATTAGTTTGTTTGGCCTCGTGTTGTCGTTGTTGTTGTTTTTGGCATCATCAAATTCATTTTCGGTTCTGTTATGTCATCATTGAATGTTGAAAAAATTCTATCTTTCTATCAATAAATTTGGTGGTGTTGGTGGTGGTGGTGGTATATGGTTGATGATGTGATGATGGTGTGTGTGTGTGTGTGTGTGTGTTTATCAGTAAAAGTCAATCTTTATGCTTTAACACCCGCCGCCATCGTCGTCGTCGTCGTTGTCGTTGTCGTCGTGTATATTATATCGATCCATTGTCAGATTGTTGTTCGGCAAAATTTTCGTTTTTTTTTGTACCGGGCTTGGCTATTTTCAATGGATGATGATGATGATCACGAGACCACCACCAATTACACATCATCATCAATAATAACCAGAATCAACCAACATCAATGATGATCATCAGATAAATGTGTGTGTGTGTGTTATTCAATCATCAAATATAACCGAGATTCTGTCGATCTGTCGGTTCGTTGGTTGGTTATATAATAAAATTGATTGAAAAAACGAAACAAGATCGAATACCAAGAATCATCATCATGTGAAAACCCGTTCACAGAATTCTAGTACCGAATTCGTCGTCGTATGATTGTTGTTACATTAACATCATCATCATCATCATCATTTTTGGCTGTCATCGCTTCTATGCTGATATTTTTGGATCCTGTCGCCGTTGTTATTCAGTCGGGGTTTTTCTTTCTGGTCGATGAATGTCAGGCGGAAATTGAGGTGCATTATCGTAAACAAACAAACAACAACAACAACAACAACAAACGGGCCAGACTAAAGCAAGAAAAAAACAAGCAAAACAAAACAAAAAAATGGAGATTGAATCTCACATACACACACACACACAAAAGATACATGCAATTTTATGATATGAAACGAAACGAAACAAACAAGCGAAAAACGACGACGACGACAGCGACGAAAAATGGATGAAAGTCGTTTATTTCATTCAGTTTTTATCTTTCTTTCTTTTTTTCTTCTGATTTTGTTGGCTTCTGGCTTCTTGTTTTTTGAAACAATTTTCATTCCATTCCATTCGATTTGTTTTTCGATTTCGGATTTACAGCCATAAACAGGATAATCCTAATCAGCACAAAAGACAAAAGAGAAAATCTGGCCAGCAATGAAAAAATAAAAAAAAACCGTTTTCAAATCAACCAACCAAATCGTCAAACAAAATCAAAAAAAAAAAATTCATGGACAGTGACGCCACCGTTGGGCGCGGTTCATCATCATCATCATCATTATCATGAAGAAGAAGAAAAAAAAATTTGATTTCATTTCAGAGCATCGCACAGCATGTGAAAAAAAAAATTTCAAACTACAAAAATTGTCATCATCATTATCAACGAACAAACACACACAGATACAAACTATATACATACAAAAATTGTCATCTCATTTGGTTTTGCTTCGATGGTTGTTGTTGTTGTCGTTGTCATTGACTTTGTGTGTATGTTTTGAGCTAATTTCCGTCCGATGTTTAGTTTAGTTTTATTCCTGTGGTTAGTTTGTTTATTCTTTAGACAACGACAACGGCAACGGGTGTGTGTGTGTGTCAGTTGGTGTGGGTGTGTGCCACTAATTGCCAAGTTTTAATTCACTGGAATTTTGTTTTCATTGCAAAAAAAGAGAGAATAAAATTGTCAACCGTTTTTTTCTTGATCTCAAATTGACATTGAGCAAAAAAGGACAGAGAAGGGGTTTTTGGGTTGTTAATTAATTTCAACAACGTTTTTTTTGGGATTCAATTCAATTTAAAAGAAATTAATCTCTCTCTCTCTCCGTGTGTCTCACTCAATATGGAATCTCTATAGGGAGTACTTGATTTTCAATCGAATCCATCACGATTGATCAAATTGTCGATTTGGGACATTGAAATATCCGATAAAAATTGAATTGAATCACCATCGCCTTCATATATCATCAACTGAGTGAAGAAAATTTTTTCAAGAAATTTTTCTTTAGCCAAAAAAAAAATCGAAAAACGATAAATTTTGAAATTTTCTGCACGTATTAATACACACTTTTGATTGATAACAACCATATATGGGTGATTAATTCAATTTCAATTTTAAGGATCTAGGATCTAGACAGCAATTTTTCCCGTGAATCAATTTTCAACACATTCATTCAATTAATTTAGATAAAAGCATTGATCCATATAATAAAAAAAAATTGAAATTGAATGGGGTGGTGGTGGTGGTGGTGATTGGAAGTGGCGAGAAATGATGAAAAAAAAACAAACACCTAAATATCACTCATACTAAAAGAGATTGAGAAGATCAAAAAAAAAAAAAAAAAAAAAAAAAAAAAAAAAAAAAAAAAAAAAAGAAAAAACATCGTTGAACGAACGATCGTTTTAATCATGATCATCATACGCTTTTAGTGAACAGAAATTCAATGGTTACATCGATATGATTCAAAATATTGGCTTTTTTTTCAGCGAAAAAAAAAGATTCTGCAAGTACCAACGAACCAAAAAAAAAAAAAAAAAAAAAAAAAAAAAATCTGAGAATTGTGCCAACGATGAAAAACGAAACGCACGTTGTTGATTAAATTAATCCAGTCTCACACACACACACATACAGTGATAGAGAAATTGAACACAACATCAACACAGCATATTCCCAAAACAGCATCGTATAGACAGAAAAAAAGCGGATTATATAATTCTAATTGAATGAACACACACACACACACACACGCAGATTGTGTGTTTGCATTCAATTCAATTCATAATGTCGCTGTTGTTGTTGTTGTTGTTGTTGCACAACAGCGCCAATGCTAACAATATATCGTCATATTGTGCCCAAGCAAGATAGATAGACTGATGATGATGATGATGATAGAATGGAATGGAATGAAATGAAACAGAATGCGTTGGTCGTTGTGTAAAAAGGGAACTTATTTAATTAAGTCTTCTTTTCGGATTATTATTATGATTCTGATTCTGATTCTTTCTCATTCACCTACAAAAAAAAAATCCGGTAAATCACTTGGTGATGAAATGAATTGAATGAATGAATGAATGAATGAAAATTTTCAATATGAAAAAAAATAAAAACGAACAAACGATGAAAGATGAACGATGAGAATTTTTTTTTCCTTTTCTTTTCTTTTTGAATAGAAAACTTTTTGGATAGATTTTAATATTATGTTGCAATTTACTGGAGAGAGAGACAGACAGAGACAGAGAGAGACTTGATTAATCAGAAACAGCAGCAGCAGCAGCAATGATTTACAAAAGTTTACGATTGCATCTGAATGACTAGATAAATTTTTTTTTCGTTTTGTTTTGTTTTCGTATCATCATCATCATCATATGATTGAGTGAGTTACCTTTTTTTTGTTTTGTTTCACATTGACAACATTTATCATGCAATTGCACATAGAGGGAGAGAGATAGAGAATGTCGCATGTTTTCTTTTATCATTTCTGTTTTCATTGTCCAAAATGATTTAATAATAACACACATGGAACAAGAGAGAGAAGGAAAGCACCGAAAACATGACAAAATGATATTACGTGACACTAGTGGATAAAAATTCATTTTTACATTTTGAATTGAGTTGAAATGAATTTGTTGTTGCCATTGTTATGTTGGTTCATTATTACGAGATTTATCACACACACACACACAAATCGATTGATCGACAATTAATAAATTATAATCGGATTTTACACACAAAAAAAAACGAAACGCAAAGAAAAAAAAAATAAAATCTCTGTCTCTCTTGGTCTGTCGCTCTGATCTCTTAAATCTGAAAATCCGGCTTTTTTTCCTAATATTGCATAACCATATTTTCGTGAGCAAAAAAAAAACGAAAAAAAAAATCTCAACCCAAAAACCAAATATTCACACCACAATAAAACAATGTGATAATAATCATCAAGAGAATGTAATGTGTTGAAAATTAAAAATTTGAAAAATTCCCAAATGGGCATATTACAAATACATGATGATGATGTCCAACTCATTATCTCAAGAGAATTTTTTTTTTGTTTTGTTTTGTAACAACTACTGGATCATCAACGATCAATCAATCAATCAACCATTACATAATCATCAACAAAAATAGTCATTTTACAAATAATAAACAACAACAGCAGCAGCAAAATATAAATAGAATTCTACTCTTTGTTTTCATTATCAATGGATGGATGAATGAATGAATGAATGATTCGAGTGTCAAATAACAAGAATAAAAATGCCTATGTCTGTGTGTGTGTGTGTGTGTGTGTGTATTTTCAGTTCCTGTGTGTCGTGTTTTTTTTTTTTTTTTGACTGTGTACACAATCTAAATATTTGATAAGTGTAGTATATATGAAAACATACAACAACCAATGAATGAAAAAAGCAAATAGAGAGAAAAAAAAACGAATGATAAACAAACAAACAAACAAACAACAACAACAACAAACAACATTTGGTGTTAATAGATATTTTGGGTGCTTGATGGCTGGTTGTGTTTGTTTAATCATCATCATCATCATCATCATCATCGATGACAAGAGAGACAAACATGGAAAAAAAACGATACATTTGCAACTTGCAATACACACACACAAACATTTTCGAAGGTAGCGAGAAAAAAAAAACTTGATCATGACGAAAATTTCAATTTAATTGCGCCCGAAAAAAACCGCCATTGACCAAAAAAACAAAAGCAAAAGCAAAATTTAAAACAAAAACAAAAAAAAAAACTTTTGACCATATATTGTATATGGAAATCAATACACACCATAAGGAAAAAACACACAATGTAAAGTGAAGTGAACAATGAAATGAATGAATTGCATCACACACACACACAATATCGTTTTTAATAGATTCGTAATTCAATGAAACAAAACAATATATGGATAATTATAACAACAACAACTACAACAACAACAAGTTGGACAATAACAACAACAACAACAACAACAACCATAATTTAATTAAATGAATGATAATCGTTTTATGTTTTGTTGTTGTTGTTGTTGTTTTTGTCCATTGTCGAACAAAAGACAAAAATAGTGTTAAAGAGTTTTTTTCTTGAAAATTTTTTTTTTCTTTTGATACACATCATATACAGACTAGAACTAGACTTTTGTGACATTCATTCATTCATTGTGTGTGTGTGTGTGTGTGTGTGTGTGTGTGTGTGTGTGTAGTAGAGCAGTAGATTTTCATTTTCATTTTCAATTCAAATTTTTTCTATTGTGTTTTTTTTTTTTTGGCTATGGCCAAAGTCTATTGTTATATACCACTTGAACAATAATAATAATAACGGTAATAGTAATAATAATAATCGACGATTGACAGTGGAAAAAAATTTTTTTTTTTCGTTGAATATTGATATCTTCAAGTTCAAAAATTTGTATAATTTTCACCCGAATTAATAATTGTATGATAATTTGGGTAGGTTTCTGATATTTAGAGGATTTGTTAATCCAAAAAAAAATCATGATCATCATCATCATCATGACACACACACACACCCACATTCATATGCCCATCACATACCGACTTACCATTCAGTTGAGTGAGTTAGTTAGAGAGAGAGAAAGAGACAGGATATAATAATAATAATAACAACAAAAGCAATTTGTAATCATCTCTATTATTATATCACACACAAACACACAATTGTATTCATTGCATTCATACATTTGTATTGTGTATGTGTGTGTGTGTGTGTGTGTGTGAATTTGGTTCATCATCATTTGGGGCCAACAAAAAAAAAAAAAAAAAAAATGAATGAATGAATGAATGAACAATATAGCAAGAATGAACAACAACAACAACAACAACGACAACAATTTGGCTTTTTTATTCTTCTTCGTCATCATCATCATCATTGTTGTAGTTTTTCATTTTCGATTCTTTATTATTCTTCCTATAATAATTCTATTTATCTATTATAACAGAATACGACAACAACGATGATGATGATGACGATGAAACCAAACGAATTATACTCATTTAATACACAAAAAGAGAGAGAGACAGAATTTCTATGAAAAAGAAGAAAAAGAAAACCCTATTGTATATAATGGCACTTAATTTAATAAAATAAATGATTAATGACACACACACACACACACACCAAACGAAAGAATGAGAGAGAGAAACATACAGAATTTACGAAACATCGCTAAAAAAAAAATATATACGACAACGACAACGACGACAATCAATGATTATCAATCCATAGGGCTCCACTGAGTGAATGAGTGAAAAAAAAACCATTAATGATGGCAATAATCGTCCATGTCACTGATGATGATGATGTTTTTTTTTTTATTTCTACACTGATCATCATCATCATTGAATTTTTTTTCTTTTCCAACCACCAACGCCAACCATGAATGATGAATTTTTTTTTCTCTGCACCAAGTTTCACCATTCTGTGTATGATGATGCCAATAAAACTTATTTTTTGGATTCAGGGTAAACAAAAAACGCCAAAAAAAAAAAAATGAACCACAGGATTTCTTCCACCATCGCTATCATCTGTTTATTAGCAATGGAATCAATTTGCCAAAAAACATCATCATGGCTGAACAAGATGAAGAAGAAAAAATTAATTCAAATAAAATTAATTGAATCAGATGATGATGATGATAATTAATTATGTTCAAACTAAAATTGATTTCAATTTCCACTAGTTGTTGTTGTTGTTGTTGTTGCCGATGTTGTCCATCATCATCATATTGTAAAATAGCATCATCAAACAAATGTAAACAACCAACCAACAAACCACACCACTACGACACTACGATTATCGCCCAGTGAGTGCAAAATGAAAAAAAAAAATAGTGATACAAATGAGCCATAAAGTCATTAGATTAGATTCATGTACACACACACCATGACATCAACATTGTTTGTGTGTGTGTGGGTGGGTGGAGAATGAACATTGAAAATTGAATCGAAAAAGATAAAAAAAACAACAACAAAAATTCATACCATATTTTGGCACGCGTTGTCCATAAAACACTGATGATGATGATAATGATGATACTGACACATGAACAGAATTTTTTTTAAAAAACAAAAATCTGGTATAAACAAATTGATTCATGATTTGTTTTCTCCAGATGGAAACAAACAAACAAAAAAATGCAAATTAATTAGCTTTATAATCATTGGTTTTTGTTGTTTGTCATTGAAAATGTATGCCACCACCACCACCAGCAGCACAGAATTATTCTGTCAATGACACCCATTTGCAAAACCCGAAAAAAACCACCAGTGATTATTGTGAATTTTTTTTCTTGTTCCATTCATGCCTTGTAGGCAAAAAAAAATTTTTTTTTTTTTGTTAGAAAAACTTTTCAGGAAAAAAAAATAAAAGAATCTTTGAAAAATTTGAGAGAAAGAGAATGATTTAGTCAATTAAATTCTGTGTGGTGGTGATGATGATGATGAGAATATGAAAACTCAGCTTCATTATATAACGAAAAACCGATCAAATACAGAGCAACTCATGATGCTGATGATGATGTCTCCATTATCTCATTGCCGACCAACCTAAAAACCAGAAAAAAATTTTTTTTTTTGCTGGAGCCACGTGCAATCCATTTTTGTCACCCAATTCCTGTTTTGTCATCATCATCATCATCATCATCCATTCGATGATGATGATTTAACATCATCAAATCAAACAACGACCAAACCAGACCAGAAAAAAACTATAGAGAGAGAGAGCGAGAGACCCCATACAAATTCTATTCAAAGAAGAAAGAAAATTCAGGAATTGAACAAAAAAAAAGTTTGTTTTTTTTGTTCCTATTAACAAACGAACGAAAAAAAAGTAAAATTAGCAAAATGAATTTTGAAGTACTGGTTGTCTGCTGATCAGACAACAAAGTTGCTTACCGTGATTCTTTTATTCATTCATTCACTCACATTCACTGTTATAGTTCCAAATAGAGTTTCAGACTCTTGAAAAAAAATTTTTTGGAACATGTTCCATTATTATTGAACCAGTAGATATACACACGTGATCTTTCCATGTGTGTGTGTAATGTATTTCATTCACTTGACCAACAGTAGTAGTAGTAGTAATAGAAAAAAAACGAAAATCAAAGTCATTCACAAATACATTGGATCCAAGATTCTATTGAATGAATGATACAGCTTCATTTAGTGAATTTTTTTTTTGTTCAAATTCATTATTCTCTATTCTCTAACCAAAAAAATGATGACGATGACGTGTGCCATGATGGCTCGTGTGGCCATTCAAAATATTTTCCTTTTTCTATTCATCAATTGGAAATACACACAAACACACACACACTAATTCTGTTTTTTGAGATACCGGGAAAAAAAGAATGAAAAGCAAAAAAAATTCAATTTCCAATCGAAATGGGAAAAAAAACCGATATCAGTACTTCTCCATCCACATACAGCATACACATGATGATGATGATAAGGAAGTGGAGAAAGAAAAAAAAGCATTTTAATTAAAAGCAACCGAATATGTTATTTCATCGATCAATTCCAGTCGAATCAAGAATCAGAATAGAGAGAAAGAGAGAGAGAGAGAGAGAGAAAAAAAATCACTTCCGTTCAGTTGTCGATCAAAACATCAATCCATATACATTGTTGACATTGAGAATTTAAGTAAGAAAAAGAAATAAACAGACAGAAAAAAATTTGTTCAGCTCATCTTTATGACACACACACCGAAATAGCAGTGTGTGTGTGTGTGTGTGTGTGTTTAAATGTCACCAAAGACAGACAAGACAACAACAACAACAAAAAATGTCAAGAGCTTAATCTAGATGACCAGAACAACAACAAAAAAAATCAATTACGAAATAGACGAAAGTTCTGTGTTTGCAAAACAAAACAAAACAAAAAAACCGGCATGGTGATTATGTGGATTTCTTTCTCTTTTTTTTTTGTTTCGGTTTTTGTTTGAATTGTTGCCGGTTTTTTAGATCAAGTGGGATCAAATCAGATCCCAGATGAATGAATGATCCGACAATAAGGAATGACGAATAAAAAAAAAAACGTTAATCGGAAATTTTTTCAACCGATCATCATTATCATTGATTGGCGAACATTCGATTTATCTTGACATGCAGGTGTCGTCAAAAAAAATTTTCAATAATCAATGAAGAAAAACTTCAAAAGATAAATTAAATACCGCTCTGTGAACTGAATTTAAAGTAAAAAAAAGAGTGAAATGAAACAAAATTTTCATATCTTCTTTTTTTTGCCATTTTCATTGCTCAAGACCAGTAGACCGGACCGACCGACCGACCAAGGTAAGCAACAAACTATATCAATCAATCGATCATTCGATTTACGATAGTCAAAAAACGAAAAAAAAACGAAGAAGAAATATCGTCCACGTTATTCAATGATAAATCTCAATTTACATTTGGTTCGAAAAAACCAGGGTGTTTTTTTTTTGAAAAAAAACCGAAATGGCAAAAACTTTCGCTCATACCTGGGCCGAATTTTTTCATTTCATTCCATTCCACCGATATCAATTTTTCACTCTCATATGTCACCAATTATGGAAAAAAAAGAAAATTTTTTTTTTCGTTCAAACGAAACTACTTCACTACACACACACACACACACGTAGTGAAAAAGAACGAGGGACCTGAAAATTCAACAATCTGGAACAGAAAGAAAAAGAAAATCTTTGGTTCTCATCACCATGTTCATGTGTACAAAAGAAAAGAAAAAAAATTAAGTTTCAGAGGTTTGGATTGAAGAAAAAGAAAAAAATTTTTTTTCTTGGGTAAACTCTATTGTTTCGTATTTCGTGAAAAACGAACGAACCAGACTTGAATTTTTTTTTCTTTTTTTTTTCATTGAAATCTAGGTCTCAATCATTCTCATCAGAGAGTTTTAGTTTGTGTGTGTGTGTGACAGTTTTTTTTCTCTATTAAATCTCACATGTCTTTTTGTGTGTGTTTGTGTGTGTGACAATGGTGCTTTTCCTTTAAAAAATTTATCTACTGCTTACGCTTGTGATGGACTGTGTAGATATTTGGCCATTGAAAAGCAAAAAAAAAAGATACCGACAATTCGACAATTTTGGCATATTTTACCCAAAAAAAAAACCCGAAAGCTTTGGCCGAATTTTTTTTTGCTCCAAATCTTGATCCATCAAGTAATGTGTATTCAGTAGTTGGTGGTGGATCAATTTTGTTTTGTTTTTCATCAAAGATTTTCATCATCATCATCATCATTTAGGAGAAAAATTTGTACACAAGCAGGCAGCAGCATCAGTGATGATGAGAATGAATTTAGTTTTAGCACATCCAAAAAAGAAAAACTTTCTTTACATTTTTTTCTTTTGTTGTTGTTCTATGTGTGTTTGAATTGAAAAAAAAAATTTTGAAAGAAACATTGGTGTTTGGTGGTGGTAATAATGAGGGATGGGCAAACAAACAACAACAGAAAAAAAAGATGGGGAAATGAAAGTTTTTTTTCGTTTTCTGGTGGATTTTCATGTTCCAAAAACTTTGTGAGTGTCTCACTATCTCTCTCTTATGGGCATTTATTCTGTATTTCATAGTGGATATAGAGTAGTAGTAATGGTATGGTGATGACAACTCTCAACAACGACGACAACGATGATGATGATGATGATGATGGGCAACAAACTCTACAAACTCATGGTCGTTTCGGAAGTAATCAGAGATTTTCTTCTTCTTCTTCTTCCTTCTACTTCTTCTTTTTCGTTTTTTTTACTTTTTTGAACCACAATGTATAGCTGCATAGTATATTGGGTATGAGTGACGGCATTACATAATATCATCATATATAACGACGACGACGACAACGAAACATGATAATATTATAGGATCGGAAAAATAAATTACAACAACAACAACAGCAGAAAATAAAAAAAAAGTGAGAATGTTTGGAATTCATGTTGGTTCAATATATATACCGATTTTTTTTTATTTTCACTGGCACAAAATAATGATGATGATCAAGATGCTCCGGTGGATGGCTCCACCTTTTATTTATTTTTTTTTGATATCCAAAAAAACCAAAAACCAACTGCCAACATCATCTGGTTCATGAAAATTTTTAAATATCAAATTCATCGATATTTGATGATGATTATTACGATCGATCGATGTGTGTGTGTGTGTGTGTAAACGGTTTAATTATTTTTTTCAAATAATTGGCTTAGATAAACAATGAATGAATGAATGAATGAAGAAAAAAAAACAACATGTGAAGCTGACTTCCTATATTTCTTCTTCATTTCATTCCATTTTTCAATTTATATGAATGAATTGAATTGAATGAAAGAAATAGAGAATTCTTTTCTGTTTTGATCATCATTATTTTTATTTTTCACTGATCATTTTCTCTATAAATGATGCATCCATTTCATTATTATGAAAAAATAATTGCCAAATTAGCCACTAATGATTGATGATGATGATGATTATTATCGATTGAATTTTTTTATTCATTCAATGATAATGAATTATTGGTATGGATGAAAATTATTTTTTCATCAAAAAAAAAAAAATTTTTGAAAAATCAAAACAAATCGACAACGCTGTCGCCATCTATCGTACAAAAAAAAATTCTCAAAAACAAATTTTATTTTTGCTTTTTGTTTTTGTTTTCGTTTCTCTCACACACACACACACACGATAATCAATCAATCAATCAATTAAATCACATCGAATATATTTTTTTTTATTGTAAATATATCAATTATTATGTATGCATAAGAAGAAGAAAAAAAAATCAATCACCACCGATTATCGATTTTTTTGTTGTTATACCATTTTTTTTTTCATTGTTGCTGTTGTTGCGGCAACAATAAATTACTATTATTAACTAGGCCACGTTTCCTTAGATAACGTATACGTGCCATACGATACATTTGTTCTTTACGTTCCTGAAATGATGACACACGTTCGGACGATGTTTTACCAAATGTTTTTGCAGCAAAATTTTTATTATCTATTGCCGATATTTTTATGTTTGTATTCAATGTTGATTGGATAGAATGATCATTAACCGATGATGATGATTGTTGTTGTTGTTGTTGTGGTTCCGGTTCAAATTTAACCACACCATTCAGTATACGTTCAACAGTATCATCAATATTATTTGTTATGGCAATATCCGCTTTTATCACATTCAATGGAACTTGTGGTAAAATTTCTTTAACTTTTTGTGAATATTCATCAATTTTCAATCCATTTTGCTTGTTTGTTGATTGTTGTTGTTGTTGTTTTTGACGATTATTATTACCAGCACTGTTTTTTGTTGATAATAAAGATCTTTTAAAATTTTCTTCCGTTAATAAACGTTTAATAAATTCACGTTTATCATGTAAACAATAATCGGTTGCTTGTAAACCGGTTTTCGTAGCCATCACCGATTGGATACGTTGTAAGAATTGTTCGAATGTTTCCGTTTCTTCTTTTTCCAATGTACCAAGATGTCTATGAAAAAAAAACAGTTGAAATGGATTCTTTCCCCACCCACACACACAGAATAACTTTACTTACTTGACTTTAAATATGGTAACAGGAAGAAAAAGAATCCAGAATAAATCGGCCAACCAATGGCCACCCAATGGTGATATGCTAACATTGAAAAATGGCCGTTTTGTTTGAAGAAAAACCATATGTACCAATGAATCATGATGATAAAAGCATGATGTAAATTTAAATAAACCAAAACGGCCATTTGTTTTGGATTGTTCAGGAAAACAAACAATCGGTATGTTTTTTGTTGACAATTCATAAACATTATTATCACCATCACCGCCACCATCATCATCACGTTTTAATATCCGACAAAGCCAACTAATATAACATGGTTGATTATTTGCACTACTACTTCTACTGCTACTGCTATTAACGTATGCGGCACATGGCATTAAAAGATTCAAAATAACTGGATCCAAATCCGAAATATGATTTGCGACCAAGAATTTGGCTTTTAATTTTCGAAAATATTCTTCATCCACTGTGATCGATATGCCGAGTATGAAAAATAATGATCTAAAAACAAAGCTTATTATTTCACACAATCGATCAAACACAACCACATGGTTATTGTATTTTCTAAAATTCGAAAATCAAAAAAAAAAAAAAAAAAACCAACTCACCTTCTCATTGTTGAACTATGAGGCAGAATGGATGATACAAATAAAACATATAGGAATATGAAAAATCTGATTATGAATAAACATAATCCCAATGGTGAATAAAATGTTAGCCACAGATGTGATGATTTGATTCTGTAAAACGTGGGAAAAAAATCAAATTTTCAATTCAAAAAGAACAAAAAAAATTCGATTGCTGTTTACCTTTTTAAATCGAACAATTTTTCTATTGGATATTTCGAGTTATTTTGATTGTTGAGTGATGAATTTTCTTGATTTGTAGACATTTTTTTTTTGTTTGTTTGGATTCGTGATTCTGGAATAATTTAGATTTTGCAGTTATAAAAAAAACAATGACGAATGACGTATATCTAAGAATCAGAACATGTATGTGTCACAAATGGCAAATGGTTTTTGTTTTTTTTTTTTTATCAACGCGTCGATATAAATCATTCGCAAAACAACAACAACAACAACAGGCATATTTTGTTGTGTGATGCGTTCGTTTTCTGGAAATAATTTCGACCTTTCTTTTCGTTTCTTCTGGCGAATTTAACGGGAAATTTTTTTTGATGTTTTGTTTCCGAATCATATTCATAGATGGCAATAATGGTGCCACAAAGATTGAAATAAATTTTTTATTTTTTTTTTGTTATTTTTTGCTCGTTTTGGATTCTTGCCACTAGTTGCATGTTTATAAAATTAAAAAAGAAAAAAATTAATTAATTAATCGATGTGATTTTATTTGGTGATTGTGAATCATCGACAATTGTCGATTCAATGATTCAAATTTTTGATCATCTTGATGAACCATTGGTAATTGGTAATCTCTCATTTTCAATTTTGAAGACGACGACGAAAAAAAACCAAAAAAAAAATTCCCAACAAAAATGTTTGCCAAATTTTTAAATTTTTCCAAAACAAAAAAAGTAATACCCATACAGGTGCATACAATGGATGCACAATTGGAATTTGAAATTGATAGAAATGCAACCGGTCGTGATCTTTTTGATCTTGTTACACGTGCCATCGGTATGTTTGATTGAATTTTTTTTTTGTTACGAATAACCAGCCATTAATCGTTTGAAATTCACATATATAGGTC
Source organism: Dermatophagoides farinae (assembly GCF_024713945.1). Taxonomy (NCBI): domain Eukaryota; kingdom Metazoa; phylum Arthropoda; class Arachnida; order Sarcoptiformes; family Pyroglyphidae; genus Dermatophagoides; species Dermatophagoides farinae. The sequence goes on along the minus strand of NC_134677.1, from coordinate 581,774 downwards.
TAAGAGAAGTCTGGTATTTCGGGCTACAATATATCGATTCAAAAGGTTTTATTAGTTGGCTTAAAATGACCAAACGTATCTGTGATCAAGATATTGCCATACAGAAACGAACACAACAACAGCAACAACAACAATTGAATAGTAAAATGAAAAAATGTTCAATAAACGATTCGGTAATGTCATTTTTATTTTTGGCAAAATTTTTTCCCGAAGATGTTGCCGAAGAATTAATACAAGAAGTGACACAGCATTTATTTTTTCTACAAGTCAAACAAAGTATTCTAAATATGGATATTCATTGTCCAGCTGAAGTTAGTGTCCTATTAGCATCATATGCTGTACAGGCAAAATATGGTGATTATAATGAAACATTTAATAATATGGATAAATTGGTGGATGTCGAAGAATTATTACCACGTGGTGTATTGGAACAATATCAAATGACACCAAGAATGTGGCAAGATAAAATCCGTATATGGTATGAAGATCATAAATGTATGACACGTGATGAAGCTGAAATGGAATATTTGAAAATTGCACAAGATCTTGAAATGTATGGTGTGAATTATTTTCTTATTAGTAATAAAAAAGAAAGTGAACTATGGCTCGGTGTGACGGCGCTTGGTTTGAATATCTACGAAAAGGAGAATAAATTATCGCCAAGAATCACATTTTCATGGAGTGAAATACGTAACATTAGTTATGATGATAGAAAATTTATCATTCGGCCAATTGAAAAGAATGCCTCGAGTTCTCATTTTTATTCATCAAAATCGCGATTAAATAAATTGATTTTAGGTATGTTTTTTTTTTATTGGTTGATTTGATTCGATTAACTGATTTTTTTTTTGGATTATCAAACAACAGATTTATGTATCGGCAATCATGATTTGTTTATGCGGCGACGAAAACCTGATTCAATTGAATTACAACAAATGAAAGCACAAGCAAAAGAAGAAAAAATACGTCGACAATTGGAAAGATCACGTTTCATACGTGAAAAAGAATTACGACAAGAAGTGGAAAAAGAAAAAGCAACATTAGAACAACGATTGTTACAATATCAAGAAGAAGCACATGGTGTACAGGAAGCATTGAGAAGAAGTGAAGAAACTGCTGAATTGTTAGCAGAAAAAGCACGTGTAGCCGAAGAGGAAGCAATGTTATTATCACAAAAAGCAGCGGAAGCTGAAGCAGAAATTCAACGTATTAAAATAACGGCAATAAAAACGGAAGAAGAAAAACATCTGATACAAAGAAAAGCTGATGAAGCTGAATTATTAGCCACCACATTGGCCGAAGAGACCGATAGACGTGTGAAAGAAACTGAACAATTGAAAGAAGAACTTTATAGTACAAAATTATCGACAAAACAATTGTTGATTTTGTTGAATAAATTTCAACAACAAAATGATAATTTAAGTCAAAACAATCTTGTTGCTTCCACCACAAAAACAACGACAACAATGACACCACCACCACCACCTCCAACAACACCTGGTCCTCTTCTTGGTCATCATCATTCTCATCATTTACATACAACAACAACATCGCCACCACTACCAACACCACAACAACAACAACAACAACAATCAAATCTTCATAATAATTCATTATCATTGATTCATACGACAAACAATGGCTGTGATATTCCAGGTATAATGATTGGATCAACTAGTCTAAATGAATTGAATAATGGTAATGGTCATCATTGTATTGGTATCAATTTATCCAATACAGATTATCATAATCATCATCATCATGGTGCGAAAAAATCTTGGTGTTCAATTGTCGGTGATAATTCTCATCACAATAATGCAACAAGTCCACCACCAATCATTATCGATGTGACATCATTAAAAACAACATCCCCAACATCGGCCAATACATCACAATTGAGTGGTAAAAGTCCATATATTGATAATGATAATAATATGGCTCATATTTATGAAGATCCAAATGATACCATTATGAAATATAATAATAATAATCAATATTTAGCCAATCACCATTCATCATTCATGAATAATAATAACGAATGGTCAATTGAATCGGGTGAACAACAACACGAACAGAATGATGACATTGAATCACATGATTTTCATCAATTAACTGATTTGGATATGGGAAAAATTGAATCCGAAGTGGAAAAAGAACGTATTGAATATTTGAAAAAATCTAAACAATTACAAGAACAATTAAAAGGTTTAAAAACCGAAATACAAGTATTGAAAGTGGAAGAACGTCTTACATCATTGGATAAAATTTACGAAGAGAATGTTAATCGTGGTGAAAGTAAATATTCAACATTAAAACGAACATTATCCGGTACAACCAAAGCAAAGGTAGCTTTTTTTGAAGATTTGTAAATTTTTCGACCATTTGACAAAATCAATCAAATTGTAATTAATTAATTTATATAAAAAAAAATAAAATGAAGAAAAAAAATTCGAATTTCGTCGAATTAAAAAATTTTTTTTTTTCGTTCGAATCTATTTACACCCATACTTGAATGATTGTGTGGAAATAATGTCATTACTATTAAGCTGTATACAGAGAAACATGTGTGTGTATGTTGAATGCCATGGCAAGGAACGAATGTTGCACTTTTTTTTCTTTCGACAACAACAAAAATATATCAACGAAAATTTGTCTTTGGGAGCCGAGAAAAGATAAAGTGAAAGAATAAAAAAAAAAATTTCATAAGGTAGGCGCGCATGTTCATTTTATCAAATATCAATATCCATTTTCATTCATTCATTCATTCATTCGAGATATAAAGATTTATCATCATCACTTTTTTTTTGTTTCTTTTTCATCAATCTTTATTAATTATTTTATCACATCAATTAGGTTTTCTTCTTCTTTTTCTGCTCAATTTCTCCGATGAATTTTAAACTTTAATCATCATCATCGATTCTACACGAATTCAGACAAATGGATTGATCAACTGAATTCTTCATTAGTTTTTTTTCTCTCTCTCATTCTCACTCACTTTGATATATATTCACAATCAATCAATTCATCATCATTCTCATTATTTATGAATTCAACATAAGTGGCCATTAATTCGAATTCACCAATCGAACGAAAAAAAAAAAAATCTAGTGAATCAAAATCAAATTATTTTTTTTTTTCATTCTCAATTCTTCAATTGATTGTGATTTAATTATTACGATTTTTTGATCATATTTCAAATTTATTTATAATGTTGGGATTATTTTCATCACCACCGATGACTACTACTAATACTGCTACAATTACAAATATTAATAACAACAAACAACAATGAAATACTCGATGGTGATGATTATGAATCGATGCCTGAATCATCAAGTGTTGGTGTACATATGATGGCCGGTGCAATGGCTGGCATGATGGAACATGTACTAATGTATCCACTTGATTCTGTAAAGGTATGAGAATATTCATTTGAATTTTTAAAATTCTTTTTCATCACTATTTTTTATATGTAGACTCGAATGCAAACACTGAGACCAAATCCAAATGCATCATATCGTTCAGTGCCGGAAGCATTATATAAAATGATACGTTATGAAGGTCTTTTAAGGCCAATTAAAGGTGTATCAGTGGTATTTTTTAGTGCCGGACCAGCACATGCCTTATATTATTCTTGTTATGAAAGAATGAAATTAATACTAAGTGGTACGACAATCAGTTATGATCAGACACATCTTTCTCATGGTATGGATGTTTTTGAAATTTTTTTTTTGCAATATTTTCTCATTTTGTTTATGAAATAGGAGCGGCTGGTTGTTTGGCCACATTGTTACATGATGCCGTCATGAATCCAGCCGAAGTGATTAAACAACGAATGCAAATCTATAATAGTCCTTATAGATCAAGTCTTCAATGTATGGCCGATGTTTTCAAACAAGAAGGTTTTCGTGCATTCTATCGTAGTTATTATACAAGTCTAGTGATGAATGTTCCATTTCAAAGTATACATTTTATGACTTATGAAGTGATGCAAAATTTCTTGAACAAAAATCGTGAATATAATGCACGTGTACATGTTATATCGGGTGCAATGGCTGGTGGTTTTGCCGCTGCTATCACAACACCATTAGATGTTTGTAAAACATTAATCAATACACAAGAACGACAAGTTTTACAATCATCAAAACAACGTATCATTACAGGATTATTTGGTGCCATATCAACCATTTATAAATGTTGTGGTGTGAAAGGATATTTTCAAGGTTTACAGGCACGTGTTCTTTATTCAATGCCTGCAACAGCAATATCATGGTCAGTTTATGAATTTTTAAAATACGTTTTACGTGATAAAGGAATGGAAAATCTAACAATGCCCACGACAACATCTTCGACATCATCCTCGACAATGAAATCAACAACAGCAACATCTTCAAGTAGTAGTAGTAGTAGTACAGCAACAAATATAAATTTAAATTTATCCAATTTACCCAAAATTCCTGTCACTGAAGAATTATCGGTCAAATAATTCCAAATCCATCCATCCATCGATTCAGATTAATTCTCAACAACAGAAAACAATCAATTCTTGAAAAAAAATTGGCCTTTTGCATCCAAGAATCATTTTTTCATCGAATGTTTTGTTGTATGTTGTGTAAATATAATAATAATAATGTTGTTTAATTGAAATTCTTAGACATTTTTTTTTGATAAAAAGAAAAATTATCATATGTTTTATTATTAATTTTTGAACAATTTTCTTTTCACCTATTGTTATTTTGTGTAAAACGCCACCAACACACACACACACACACCATTAACATTTTTATTTTCTTTTTGGTTGTTACATCGATGTTGATGTTGTTGTTTTTTTTTGGCAATAAATAAAAACAAAGTTCAGAATTTCAATGTCTACATAGCATAGCTCGTTTGATAAATTGTTTTTTTTTCGCATAAAATTATCGTCAATTGGAGATCGATCAATTTGTTTTTCTTCTTTTTCTTGGGATATGTTGCTTGGAAATAAAATTAATCATCATGCATCAGTGATTCTTTGTTCCATTTGTTGTTGTTCTTGTCGTATAACTTCATCATATGATGGTGGCATATCTTGTGATGCTAAATCATATGATGGTGGTGGTTCCGGTGGTAACGAAATTTGTGCTGTTGATGAATTTTGCTGCTGTGGTTGTTGTTGTTGTGAATTATCGCAGATAATAATATTTGCTGTAGATAATGGTGGTGGTAGTGGTGGTGGTGCAAATGAAAATGGTATTTGATCCATAATAGCAGAATTATCAAAATCAATCGATAAACAATAATGTGATGAAGGCGAAATCAAATCATCAGCTGTATGATTGTTGTTGTTGTTGATGGTGGTGGTGGTGGTGGTATTGGATCCATGACCATTTTCATCAATTATTCTCGATGCACAATGATCCATTGTTTCTGGTTCCAATGTTCCATATGGATTAACATAACGATAAATGAAACCAATCAATGCAAATATAAAAAATGGTGCCATACTCAATGCAATATAGATACCATATTGCAATGATTTCCTTTCATCAGCTGTACGATCCAATAGGCTATATTCAACGGTAGTCTTTTCCGGTAAACATGTATTAGATGTATGATTCAAACGATTCATCGGGCAACTAATACAACGTCTAGTCAATTCATCTAGTGTATATTTTCTCGAAAGAAATTCACCACATACACAACGTTTTGTATGTAAATCACATTCACTGAATTCATCATATACTTTACAATTAATTGATGTATCACATAATTCACCAAATTTCGAACGTTTTAAACAATTTTCTTCATCACTAGACCATTGATAACCATATTTACATTCACATGATACCATACTGCAGAATAAATTATCACCAAAACAGTCGTCATCATTCGTACAATTGGCACCTTTTAATCCTTTTATACATTGTCGATTTTTTGCCGAATAAACATAGCCAATTTTGCAGCGACAAATTTTCATTTTTGTTTTTGTTCCATCATTAGCGCAAATACTTCCATTTTGACATTCTTGATTATATTCACATTGATCACCAATGGATTTTAATCTAGCCAAACATAAACGATCATCAATATTGATTGGAAAATCTGGTTTACAAATACAGGTATGTAGACTACAATATGATTCTCTTAGATGGCAACCACGTGCTGGAATATTTTCAAAATCACAATGGCGATTCAAATATTTTGGCTTCATCATCATCATCGTGGTCGATGGTGATTCAATACTGGAAAAATATTCATTATGCTCGTTTGTTTGTTGTTGTGGTTGACAATAATAAAAATCAATCATAAATAATGTAAATGTAGAAAATGAAATGAAAAAAATTGAAAATTTTCTTCTTGTTGTCAAAATTTTTGATGATAATAATAATGATGATGATAACAATTGAATAATTAGAATAAACATCGATAATGTTGAAATGATTTCAATAATGATAATCGATGATCTTTATATGTGCGGGTTAATTGCATTTTTTTTTTTTTTGATTCAATTTGGAATTTACTTTTTCATATCAAGGTGTCCACCAGTGTGTGTGTGTGTGTGTGTGTGTATTTGGAAATGGACAACACACTCATATAGATACTGTTCTCTTCCATTAATTTCAATCACATCTTTGGACACAATTGATTTCGAATGTTTGTTTGTGTGTTTGTTGAACAAAATTTTTCTTTCTGCAGAGACAGCGCAATAAATATTAGAATACAACTAACAACAAATTTTTGATTTTTGATTCTCTCACAAAAACTTGAACTTCAACGATTAAAGAAAGAAAAAAAAAATTGTTGACAACACATACACACACAATCGACAATGTTATTCTTCTTTTTTCGATGTGGTATTGATTTTCTATTATAATAATATAATCTTGTGTTGCCCTCAATATTCTTGATCACTGTGTGTGTGAGTGTGTGTGTGCTTTGTATTCGATTCCATTTTGAGCATCAAAAAAAAAATTCTTGCTAGAATATAACGCTATATATTTGCTTTAATGATGATAACAAGATCGAGAGACCTAGTAACCCCACCAACAACAACAACAACAACAACAAACCAGCCGTATATATAGACCACCACCAGTTTTGTTGGTGGTCAAAAAATTGGTGGAAATTCCTGGTTTGACTTTCTTTCTTTTTTTTGTGGGCCCATCAGAATAAATATATAGCCATACAAGATTATGTCATCATCATTATCATTTTTTTCTTGTAATCAAATGTTTAATCATCATTAATCAAAAAAAAAAAAAAAAAAAAAAACAAGCAAAAAAAAAGAAGAAGAATAACAATATTTACAAATGACAAAAAAACAGAATAAATGAATGAATGAAAAATGAATTCGAATGTAGAGAATTTCCGATCCATTTCGATTTTTTTTTTTGATTTTCATCATCATTATTTATAGTTGTGGTAAATAATATTTACTATAATCAGGATTCTCTGTAAATTCAATCAATTTTGATGATTCAATCGTTGTTGTTGTTGGTGCTGTCGATGGTGGATGTTTAAATGTACTGAGTATGTTTTTTGTTTTGACATTTCCATCATGATGATGATGATGATGATGAAACATTTGATTCAATAATAAATTTGATGTTTTCTGCATTGGTGATATACTACGAATTATTGGCCGTTCTGCTGCGGCTTTTTCAATTTTTTCCATTAAATTTTCAAATGAATTTTTTATCGTTGTTGTCGGTTTATACACTGCGTCATTGTCGTTGTCGTCGTCGTCGTCGACCAATAATGAACAATGTAGACTATTACTGCCATCAGAATGAAATCCACTTGATATATCACTAATTTGGTCATGGCTATTTTTTTTCATTGAATCAATTTTTCGATTATTGCCATTTGATGGATTATTGCCCATTATACCATAGGCAACATTTGTTGTTGCTGTAGTTTCGTTATGTTGATTTCTCATCTGTTTCACACGGGTTGTCTATTGATAAAAAAAAAATCAAGAAATGAAAAAAAACCACACAAAACAACCAAAAAAAAAACAAAACTTACATTTGGATTGAATGAATAAGTTCGTTTCAATCGATGAAACGTAGTGTATTCACCACTATCAGAAGAATCAGAATCTTCACGATCATCAAAATTGATTCGTTTCTCTAATGTTTCGTACGATGTTTGGCTGGAATCTGTCACGTTTCGTTGATTAGTTGAAAAACGAAAATTTTTACTCAAAGTACCATGATGATGATGATGATGGTGATTAATTTTCAATGCAGATTTCAATTTCGAATCTTTTGTAGTCGTGGTCATTCGTTGATGTTGTTGTTGCAATGATTCACAACCATTTATATTAATATAATGGCCATTCTTTTCAAAACCATTAGCCTGTATAAAATTCACAATGGCCATTGTGGCAAGATTATCTTTGATTTTGAATATTTTTCCATCATTTGTTATTAACAATGATGAATTGTTACTACTATTGTTGTTGGCCATTTGATCATCACCATCAACATTCTCTAAATCATCATAATAAAAATTCCATCTAGTTTTTGTTGCCAACAATATCCACATTAGAATCCAACATAAAAAATAGATAATGGTTGCAATGAGCATCAATAAGGCACCAATGTTTAGACTGCCAGAATAAATTATCGTATATTCATAGAATAATGGACCAACAGTGATGGCCATCATGATGAAAAATATTAATGCAAATAAATATGGTAACAAATTGACCATCAAATAATTTTCATATTTTTGTTGAAAATATTTTGTCCTTGCATAACGATATTCACGATATTTCAGTAGACCATAACAATATAACGAAACACTTGACAATTGTAATGTGGCCAAATATAGAATGGTCAAAAATGTTAATTGCGTCAATGACAGTGATGATGATTCACGAAATCTAATCAACATATGTGTTGGATCACAGATGAATATTTTGAAACCAATTTCAAACGTATTGATGGTAATTAAACTTTGCATTGAATTCAATAACAATTGAAATGTTAATATGGCCGAAAATTGTTTATTTATACGCCAAAATACTGATGAATATTTTGCCGTTATCATCAATAATGCAATGATAATATTGATCATTTCTGGTGACATTATTGTACCATAATCGTTGGAAAAAATGTTCGAATTCTTCATGTAATAACGACCAATTAATGTTGTGGCCGTATCACTGAATAACAGTAATGAATTCTGTTCAGTTTTGTTGATTGTTTGAATCAGACCGAAAAAATTGAAATAAATTTTTCCATCATCAAAATGTTTGAGAATGAAATCAAAATCAGTTTTCCATATATTGGTTTTGGATAGAAAACCATGGCGAATCAATTGTGCTTCGGTTATCAACCGTGGAAATAGTAAACACATGGCCATTATGAGATGTAATATCGGACCAATCGGTAATGAATGTTTCCACAGTGTACGATACCATTTATGATTCGTTTCATCATCATCATCATCATTGGTTGCAAGATAATGGAGACATTTTCGTATATCAAAATGGCCCAATTTACGGCCATCATTTGGATAGTTGCCAATTTTCATCAATGATACAATCATAAAAAATGGTATAATCAATATACTTGATGCAATGAAAAATAGATAAAAATTTATTGAATCTCGTGGTGCTTGTCCACCATCATCGTTGTTTGGCCATGGTAATGAAATGTATCCACTAAAACGATTGATAGCACGTACAATTATGTAAATCTGTCAAATGGTTAAACATGGAATGGATTCAATTTCAAACGGAAAATTTTAAATTTAAATTATAAATACCTGTAAACAGGTTATCAACACTGAATACCAAAGTGAAGCCAGATTATTGAATGAATAATTTTGCCAAAATTGTTTGATAATCGATGATTTTGGTGGTGATTTTGTTCCAATGATGGTCATTGTTTTTGTTTTGGTTTTGTTTTTGTTTTTTGGTCGAAAAGGCACTTGTGAATCAATCAATGATCAAAGTAGAAATGAAACCAAAATCATCCAGTTTATCGGTCTAAATAGCAGATTTTTTTTTTGCTGTTGCTGCTGATCTTGTCCATTTTTCCGAAAAACAAAGTAGATACAACAGTGGTGAAGCAAAAAAAAAACGACATATGGTCAAAAAAATGCACCAATAACAATTTGACCAAACCATGCAGCTGTCGTTTTTGAACTTTGACACTTAGACATTCAAAATACATATAACAACAATAGCAGAAAAACAAGCGCAGACACCAACACATACAATGGGACGTTGGCCACCTTTGTATGGTAATCATAATGATAATGATGATGATGGAGGGTCAATGAAATCGGGCAGTAAAACAGGGTCTCGGTCTGGTTATGGATCTTTTTTTCTGGCCTCATTTTTGGATGCTGTAAAATTTCGACGATATTCAATAAGCATCACCTGAATGATGAAATGAATCGAATATAGCAACATGAGCAACGGTAAATTTAAATGGACCAAAAAAAAAAAAAAATATATCCATGATCATCATCTATCACGACGCTGGTCGTGTTTTTTATTTTTTAATGAATCGATTTTAATTCTCTAGATTTGAGACACCTGGCACGCGTTTGATTTTTTTTTATTTAATTTTTTTTCAGCGAAAAAAACACCCCAAAACCATTATTGGCCACGAGCCAAAAGAAAAAAAAATTGGCCATAAGGTCGAAATTTTTACACTTCTATAATAATAAAACACAACATATGGATCGAAAATAGAAAATGATAACAAAAGAAAAGCGAAAAAATGAAAAATTGAAAACCCTTCGATTGACCCTGGGTCAGTTATATTGTTGTTGATGATGATGACAATTTCAAGATGTATTGACGTACTGCCGCCATACATATATTGGCTTGTCAAGACGCGTGTTTGGCTTAAGGCGAAATTTTTTTTTTATTGTTCTGCATGCATACTGGTTCAACAAAAATTTTTATGTAGCACGCGTTCAAGATTATTATCAAACATCTGCCGTCTGTGTGTGTGTGTGTGTAAATGTCTTGGGTCACCAGCATTTGAATTCACCACCCTCTGTTGAAAAAAAAGGTCGCGAGCGCGCGATACACCTATAGCTAGAATATAACAGCTGCCGTTTTTTTTCCACTAATGAAATGTATGGCTCGTGTTCATCCATCTTAGGTCATAACTTGAATCTTTGAATTTAAAATTTCCAAGATGAAACACAAAGAAAGTGGAAAATAACAAAACAAAAAAAATGGTAAAAATCCTCGACCTGACACGCGACATTTGGTCATCGTGGTGATGTCGATAATCAGGTTTTTTTTCATGCGCAAGCTGTTCAACTAGCAAAAAAGAAAAACCTTAAAATCGAACCATAAAAAAAACTCTGATCCAAAACCAAGAATTTTTCGATTCTTGGATTTAATTTTTTTTTTTTTTTTTGGTTTTACAAATCAAATGAAAATCAAAATACGAGATTTACGTTATTTCTGTATAATGCTCGCGAAAAATAAGAAGAAAAAAAAATAAACTTTTGGTTTCTGTGTGTGCATTCACACACACACACACACGTACAAAACATACACAACACTCACCGAAACACGAAACACAAAACCCACGAAAAGTGAAAAAATTCTCGCATTTTTTTACGAGCAGATGTAATATGATGATGATGATAAGTAGATGCGTGCGTTTATTATTATTATTATTGCCGATGAGTCGTACATGTTTTTGTTGTTTGTTGTTGTTGTTGTTATTATTATTGGTCTGATTGATTGATTATTGATTATATTAATAAAATTTCGTCGTCGTCGTCGTCGTTGTATTTGGTATGATTTTTTTTTTCTTCATTTTGATTCATAGTTCGTTAATTTTTTTTTCATTTCTTTTTCTGTTTCGAATCAAAGAAAATCAATCAATCACTTACAAACATACTCATATATCATTTATAAACGAAAAATCAAACAGAAAAAATTTTGTCTTTTTTCGATTTTCGAAATTAAATTGGACAAAATTTTTCTTCATCTTTTCTTATTGTTTTTGTTGTAATTCTGGTCATCATCAAATCTCACTGAATAAAAAAAAATGTCGAAAATCCGATCATCATCATCATTATTGAATCGTAATAATCATCCACAACGAACATCTACGACAACTAGCGAATCATCATCAATGTCTAAATTGCAAAAACAAAATTCATCATCATCATCATCATTATCGGCAACACAATCAACCACCACATCAACATCAGCATCGAAGACACCAATGAAACCAAAAACAATGATAACAAAACGTAAAAATCGTAAAAACATAACATTGGGTCTGAAATTGGAGATAATTAAACGTTTGGAAAAAGGTGAATCAAATTCATCCATTTGTCATGAATATAATCTACCATCATCAACAGTGAGCACTATACGTTCGAAAAAAGAACAGATAAAAGCATTCTGTAAAAATAGTGCCATCGTACAGAATCAATATTATCAAATTTCATATGCACGTAATAATAATCAAAATAATTTTATCGATGAAATTGAATTATCATTATATAATTGGATTAAACATCGTAATTATTCAATCGATACTATACGCTATTCACAAGTACGTGATAAGGCATTGAAATTATTTGAAAATGCTAAACGACAACAACAAGAAACGATGACAACATTCAACGGTGGTAATTATGATAATAATAATAATAATAATGGTATTGAAAAAATGGAATTCAAACCAAGCCATAGTTGGTTCGAACGTTTTCGTAAACGTTTTTGTTTTGAAAATATCGACCAAACCAATGTTAATGTCAATAATGATAATGATGATGATGATAATAATTCCTCAACAATAACAACATTTGTGAATGGTAATGATAATCAATCGAATGATTTATTTGAAAATTGTTTTGCTGAACATCCGATTCAATTGTCGAGAATCAACAATGGCAACAGTAATCATAATCATAATGACGACATCATAACAATGATGATGAATTATAATGATGATCATCATAATAATCATATACCAATATCGATTGATGAACCAATCACTGTGATTGAAGAAGAAGATGATGATGATGATGATGATAAAAGTGATAATAATTATTCAAATGGAATCGATACTAGTCAACAACAAACCGCAATAATGTCAAAAAATAATTTTGAAAATGACATAATGGAATTATTCTGGGGCAAATTGGTGACATCAATATTTGTTAATGAAAAAATCAATAGTAACAATAGCAGTGGTAATGGTGGCAGTAGTGGCAATCAACAACAACAACAACAACAATCAATTAATCGTCTTGATGCACAATCATTAGCAATTGTATTTAAATTAAGTGAAGCAATTATTAATATACTTGAATCAAGAGATAATGATTTAAAACGTTTTCTTGGTTTCAAACAAAATCTAGCACACATATTACATCCATATCGTGAAATTTATAATCAAAAACTTTCATTGATTAAAGATTCATTGAAAAATCTTCATCAACATCAAATGGTCACGCCACAATCACGACGACGGCAACGGCAACGGCAACAGCAGCAATATCAAAATAATTATTGGCCACCATCAACATTCGATAATGGTGGTGATAATGTTGAATGAAAATTTTTTTATTCATTCATTCATTAAAAAAAATCAAAAATTCCAAGAAACTTTCATCCAAATTAAAGATTGTGAATTCTGGGACCAAATTCTGTTTGTTTATAAAAATCAATCAATAAATTTTGGCTGCCATCTATTGGACCAACAATATATACACATTAATTATGGCAGATGTTGGTGTTTTTTTCTTTTGGCCTTTTTAATTCATCCCTTATTCATTCATTCATTCACATTCACATTATGTGTATTTGCTCGTAAAATTCTGAATTTTTTCTGTTTGAATTAGTTGTCATTTTTGTTTGAATTTGAGCATATTCATTTTTTTTCTCTATTCTTCTTTGTTGTGATTAGCATCTAATATTGTTTTGTGATTATTTTCTGTTTGTTTGTTTTTGATTTGTTTCTCATGATTCTTCGTATATATAAGAAATAAAAAATTTTTAAAATTCATTTTTTCCAATGTGTTCAATTTGACAGAATAACAGAATTGTTTTTTTCGAAAACAATCGCATTGTGACTATCGATAGTCAATTCGATATTTTTGTGTAATTCGAAATTCTTATATTTGTCGAGTGTATATTTTGTGGTGATCTGTGGTGTTTTGAATCAAGAGGTGTTTTTTTTATCATTTCATTTTTTACGTGCCGGAAAAAAATTTGTTAAAAATGTCCACTTCTTCAGATTTGGATCAAGAAATAATTGGTAAGTGGCTAATTGGTTTTTGTGTAAAATCAATTCATTTCTATTCATTTTATTCATTTAGACAAACTACGTCATGATACAGTGAAAAAATATCGAACATTTATCGATGAACTATATTCGGATATCGAAAATGTTAATGATAAATTTGATTTCAATGATTCCTATAGTGGTTTTAGTTCATTCACATTTTTCGATGAACATCGACAATTTTATGCTCGTAATGAAAATATCCTGTTTGAAGAGCATACAAATTTCATGGAATTATTACAAACATGTGGCAATACTCAATTGAATAAATTAATGCTAGTATTTGCTTCATTGGTGGATGAAATGAATGAATTGTCCATTATGGGCATCAAGAAATTTATCGGTCCAATTCTGTTATATCGTGAAGATAATGTTATCAATTTGGCAGCAAAAGAAGCGATAGTTTTGGATGTAAAAACCGACAATGATAAATATACAAACAAAATGATTGATGAAGATGATGAATTTTCAGCTGTTGCATCCATACTGCCAATTTTATTTAATTTAATATGTTATGTAAAACGTTGCTATGAAGTGGCCACCAATCTGATTATGCAACAACATACATTTCTTTTGTATGCAAATGTCAAAACAAAAGATAAACAATTTCAGACATCATTACGAGAAATATTGCCAGATTTAAATGAAAATATTCGATTCGATATTGCATGGGAATCATTCGCAAATCTAGCCACAACATTGATCAATCTTGACCAGGTATTCAGTCAACAATCATCAGTAATACGACGTGATATTTTCAATTATAAAAGATCATTGGAAACCGTATTGAGAGATCTATCGCATTATCATCTTGAAAATCGTGAAAATGAAATTCAATCTTTAATGACAATTATCAATGAAATTGAACGTGAATTATTGGAAGGTTCAATAGCGGGAACACATTCATCCACATCGACAACAATGAACAGAACGTTTCAATGTATCGATTCAATGTTTTTCAAAGGCCTTGTAGTTTCAATAATAAATTTGAATATTGCCGAAAATGAAACGATATTGAAAAATTGCCATTTAAATGATAATATGGCCTCTTACATACGTAATGTGTGCACAGAATTGGAACAAAGTGAAGAAAAATTTATTGATGAATATCGACTTTTATCCGTGACGACTTTTTTCTCTTTATACATACACATGTTTTGGAAAGATTCGGATAAAAAATTATTGAAAATACTGATCGATCAGCAGAAAAAATTCAATATAATCTATGTACATCTTCCGGGCAATATAAATATTTCACCTGATCAAATGCTTCTGTATACACTACCCAGACAATTAGCCGATACCAAAATGTTTGATCATTTTGTTAATCAACGTGAACTATTAATGAAATCCGGTTTTATTGATCATCAAATGAAATCATTGACGCCGATGATAACACAATGGCTAGTTACCACTGAACAATCATTCAATTCAGGATTCTATAATGATATCGGTGATGGTGATGCTTTGAATCAGGTGTTCATCCATATTCAATTAATGAAAGATGGTTTCGAACACATACGACAATTATCGAATCTAATACGTAATTGTATTGCAATTCATTGTCAATGTAATTGTCCATTATCGAAAATCGATACGATAGCCCTTTGTAAAGCAATAATATTGTTGCAAGGAATTAAACGATTTTTTTCAAGACACAAGAAAATATTGATCGAAGTGACAACACATTATCAAAAATATAATGCTTGTGCAATATTGAATATATTGACCAGAACAAAACGTAAACTACTGAATAATGTTACAAATTATTCCGAACAAAAACTGGATCTTTTATCATCAATAATTCTTTGTGCTAATTGTTTGAATGGACCTGTAATTACATCGAAACGTTTTAGTTTGATATCATTATGTTTTGCTTATTGTACATCTAATGTGGATCTTTTCACCAATGATGATTTGACGAAAATACAAATACTCACCAATCGTTTAGCATTCTTTTTGAATATATTCAACATCATCAGTCAAATGTTTGATTGTCAATATCTTTATTTCAATAATGAAATTATCAAAGTTTATTTTCGTCATTTTTACGACTCGTTTGGTAGCCAATCCATCGGCTGTACTGATATTAATGATTTACAATATTTTTTTGCCGCAATTTCCGATTCAATTCCATTGCTACATTCAATTGATGATGAAACAAAATCGGAAAAACTTATACAAGCTTATGTTGATGATGTTTTACGTACATTCAAGTTACAATTTTTAAATCCAGTTTGTAAAGATTTTGAAGATGAATTACGATTCCTGACACATTTGGATCTTCAACTTGGCGATAAAAATCCATTCAAACGGAATTATAAAGATTTTTCAAAACTTTTAAGCGCAGAATTGATGAAAATTTTTTATGGACGAAAAATCATTTGGTTTAAAAAATATTTTGAAAATTTTCTCAATGAACTTGCATACAATATGACAACAATAGCATTGCATGATTGGAAAACATATGAATCAATGTTGGGATTTGCACATTCAAAATTTGGTCTGGAATTTGCATCGCTTCAATTGCCAACGCAAACATTGGAACAAGGACTTGATGTATTGGAAATCACACGTAATATTCATATATTTGTTGCAGCTTACATGTATAATTTGAATAATCAATTTTTTGTCGAAAGAAATTCTTCAAACAAACATCTGAATGTTCTTACCATTCGACATGTGGCGAATTCGGTTCAAACACATGGTTTTGGTATATTGAATTCAACCGTAAATTTTGCATATCAATTTCTACGGAAAAAATTGCAAACATTATTTCAATTTCTTCATGAAGAACATATCAAATCTCGATTGATAAAAGATATTCGTCATTTTCGTGAAATGATGTCCAATGAAGAAATGAATCGTATTTCGGCTAATAATAATGGTCTTTCTGGCAGACTGGCTAAATTTCCATTTGAACGTGCGGATAAATTTGTAAAAGGAATTCGTAAACTTGGCATCGCTAAAGATGGTATGACATATTTGGACAAATTTCGTCAATTGCTTACACAAATCGGTAATGTAATGGGATTTGTACGGATGCTTCGTAGTGGTGCATTACATTGTACGGCGGAAATTGCCAATTTTGTACCAGATCTTGATGATTTGAAACAAACCATATTTGAACGAATGGTCCAAGAAGAATCAACCGAAAATCAATTAGCTGAAGAAACATTTGAAGCTGCTCGTAATTTAGATTCTGTATTGAAAACGGTAGCAGATAATTATTCTGAAGCAACTGATTATTTTAAATTATTGGTCGAAGTATTTGCACCAACATTTCGTGATACGAAACATGTTCATTTGCGTAATTTTTATGTAATATTACCGGCCACTACATTGAATTATGTTGAATATATTATCCACTGTAAAGAGAAATTGGCAAGAAAAAATAAACAAGAAGGTGCATCGTTTACTGATGATGGTTTTGCTTTGGGTGTAATTTATGTATTGAAATTATTGAATCAATTGAATGATTTTGATTGTTTACAATGGTTTGCATCGATAGATGATTATGTTCGACAATCAATGCCTCAAAAATTTGAAACAGAAGAATCCATTGCTGCCACCAACTTAATAAATCGTCCTCAATCATCATCAACAACAGCATCGAATGATCATGTTGAACAAACACGAAGCTTAACAATCAAACGAATAGAAATGTTTCATCGTGAATTTCAACTACTCAAATTTAATATGACAAGCTGTCGAATTTTATTTAAATCATCAAATTTTTGAAATTCATAAAAATTTTTTAAGTACGTGTTTTATGTATATAAATGGGCAATGGGCAAAATAATAAAATAAAATGAAAAAAATGAATGCCAGACAGAAAAAAAGGCCACGGTACTGATTTCATCATATGTGTGTGGGTGTGTGTGTATGAATTGGCACCCAAAATAAGTGATGATTTTTATTTTTTAGAATTTTAAACTTCAAGCTGACGAAAAATTTCATTCGTTTGTTGTGTGACACGTATGAATGTCGTACGAATGGGCAATTCACGTAATCGTGATGCACCAGTATATGTACATGCTGATCGTAAACCACCCAATATATCCAATATGGTTTTTTCCACATCACCTTTATATGGTACTTCAACGGTTTTTCCTTCACTGGCACGATATTCGGCCACACCACCATGATATTTATTCATAGCTGTACCGGAACTCATTCCATAAAATTGTTTCACTTTTTGTCCATCCGATTTGACCACAACATCACCATTACATTGATCATGTCCGGCTAACATACCGCCTAACATGACGAAATCGGCACCAGCACCGAATGCTTTACAAATATCACCTGGACATGTACATCCACCATCCGATATGATATGACCACCAAGTCCATGTGCTGCATCGGCACATTCTAAAACGGCTGACAATTGTGGATAACCGACACCAGTTTTTTTGCGTGTAGTACAAACCGATCCAGGACCAATGCCTACTTTTATTATATCAGCACCAGAAAGAATTAATTCTTCAACCATTTCACCAGTAACGACATTTCCTGCCATAATAGTATGATGAGGAAATGCAGCACGAACATCTTTTACGAATGTTACGAATGATTCACTATAACCATTGGCAACATCCAAACAGATATATTTTATATCCGGTGCTATATTGATGATTTCTTTTAATTTTTCAAAATCATTTTGGCTTGAACCAGAACTGACGGCAACATTTTTAAGTGTATCCTTATGATTCTGGGCAAAATCTCTCCATTCCTCTAAGGAATAATGTTTATGTATACAAGTGAAACAGTTGTGCTGCCAGTGATGTATGACAACGAAGTGGAAAAATGAAAAGAAAAGAAGAAAGAAAAGAAAAAGATCAAATGTCAAATCAATCGTAAAAAAAATATTCAAAAAAATTTCACTTACTTTATCCAATACAATAGCCATTTCAAATGTTCCAATTGTATCCATATTGGCAGCGATGACAGGAATGCCATGATATTTATGTTCCGAATTACGGAATTGAAAATCACGATTCAGATCAACATCGGCACGACTTTTTAATATTGAACGTTTTGGCCGCAATAGAACATCTTTGAAATCAAGTTTAATTCCTTCTTCAATGGTCGGCATGTTTTTTTTCGTGTGTGTATATGTGGTCGATATGTAAAGAAATTATTATTTGATTGACGGTTGTGAAATGAAATGAAAAGAATTTTTTTTTTTTTTTTTGCTATTTCAAATGTTGAATGATCGTCGTCGTCGTCGTCGTCGTTGATTTGATGATAATGATCAGTAGAAAAAAAAGAGAGATGAGTCGACAATGCTGCTGGTGAATGATGATGATGATGTGACCTTGAATGATGAATGAATGAACTTATTAGCCGTCGGTCTTTTTTGGTTTTTTTTTTCGATAAAACGCGATTTGTGATTTTTTGTTCAATCACACATATGAACGAAGAAAAAAGAGAAAGCATAAGAAATTTTATGAACAGTTTGACATTTTTTTTCGTCGTCGTTGCTGAATGATAAAAGGTATATGATGATTCATTTACATATGTGTCAATAATAATAATGAAAAACTTTTTTTTTCTAGAATTCTCCTGTAGAAATGAAGAAGCAAATTCTTTATGTTTTTTTTCAATTCTACACTTGAAACAATGTGGGAATTAATAAAAAGAAAAAAAAAATTCCTAAACAGAATAGAATCAAACGTGAATGAGAATGAAAAAGATGACTACGAACAACAACAACAACAACAAAAAACGTGCTCTAGTTTTTTTTCATCGTCATCATTTTAAGAATTTGTTCATTCATTCATTCATTTTTTTATTGCTTGTGCGTGCAATGTTCATTTTTGTTTTTTTTTTCATTCTTTTCTATAGAATATCATCAATGGGAGTGGTACATATATATTTAACTATAAAATATCGTTATTGGTGTGGTATGCTCGGAACAAAACAAACCGATTGAAGTGTAATCAATTCAGTATGTGTTTTTGTCTCGTATAAAGCAAGCACACTGAATGATCATCGATTATTTAACCAGGGATGAACGTCGTCGTCGTCATCGTCGTCGTCATGATCATCATCATGATCTTGATCATTTGGATAAAATACAAGTTTTTTTTATTTCATTTGGATCATTTCCTTGAATTTAAATGGTCGGATATTTTGTTTTTATTTGTTTTTTTCCATTTCACATTCAATGTTTGTGTGTGTATGTATATCTTACATAAAAAGATGACATTTGATGATGATGATGATCGTTTTTTTTCGCTTGGTTGAATTTTGTCACCGTATTTTTTATTTATTTTTTTTTTGTTGAAGCTAAGATTTTAGCTTTTAAATTCCTTTTTCTTTTTGGTTACAGGAAAAAAAACAAACACACACACACACACACGCACGCAGAATTGAAAATAAGGAATTTATTCATTGAATCAAAAAAAAAAAAAAAATTGAAATTGAAATGTTTTCATCATAAAAACAAACGACAACAGCGAGAAAAAAAAGTTTTCTTTTCTTTTTTGTTGTTGTTGTTGTTGGAAGAATCCCGTCATGATGAAATCCAGAATATTTTCCATTTTTCAAATATCAAATGTCAAATTCTATGCCATGAAAGAATCAAAAAAAAAAAAAAAAAAAATAAATGCGAAAAATTTGTGTTTTTTCTAAGATAAACAAACAAACAAAAAAACAGACCAGGCCACATATATATCTACCTGTGTTTTTCATTCATTCAATCAATCAACTTGCATACATACATTTTTTTTATTCACCTGGATAAATTGCTAATTGAAATTCATGGTCTGGAAATGATCTCTTTTTTTTTTGCTTTTGCTTTTCTTTTTACCCGAAAATTCATCATCATAATCGATATTTATCGATTTAAAATCTGCCATTTTCATGATGATGATGGTGATGATGATGAACTATGAACTGCGATCATCGTCATTGATTTCATTGCGTGTCAATTATTCTCCCTCATTTTTTTTATATTTGTAATTCTTGAGAATCCAAACAGAATATAAAAAAAAAATCATTAATCTCACAATAGTGTGGTGTATACACACACAGGCTCAAACTCAAAAAACCAATTTAAAATCATGTTAAGAAACAAAAAAAAAATAAAACAAACACTAACCAGATTGATCCATCCATAAAAAAAACATACACACACTTGCACAAACAAAACCAAAACCAAAAAAAAAATGATCTACAGAATCAGAAACTTATGGAATATAATGCGGAACATTATATTTGTTTAGCCTTTTTCTGCCGCTGTTGTTGTTGTTGTTGTTGTTGTTGTTGTTTGGTCGTTAGTTTTTTTTTGGTTTACTTGGTTTTTGACTGATCACTATCTATTCACTAAATTTGACTTGTTTTGCAAATGCGCAAAACATCCATCATCATCATCATTTGGTTTGTGAATTTCAGTGAATGTTTGTGGACGACAAAAAAAAAATTTTGCCACAAAGATTGTGCATTCGACACCAGCACCACTTTTTTTTTATCATGAACAAATAATTGTCAATCGATTGAATATTTTTTTTTCAATGATAATCTAAATATAAATGTGTGATAATCAATCAGTGATAATTTTTTTTTGTTTCACCATTATCGATTGTAATCAGATATATATATGGTGGTTGTAATCTAAAACCACATAGATCGATCGATTGAAAATCTTTTTCAATCTGCGTCAATTGTGTAATGCGATTTGTGTGTTTAGCTGTACGAAAAAAAAACGACCATCCAACCAACCAACCAACCAGATGTAAGTGAAAAAAAAATTCATTTTATGATGACCATTCTCTTTATGGTGATGATGAAAAACATCAAAAGAATGAAAACAAAACAGCAAAAAAGAAAGAAATAAAAAACATCGTCTTAAATCACCGAATGAATCGAATGAATAAATAAATTAATTAATTTCAAAAAAAACTCCATTCTCCATCAACTGTGCCATATATATTCTCATTTATTATTACGACGACGATTCTTTGTCGGATCGTCTTTGTTGTCGTTTTTTTTTTTTTGGTTTTTGATTCTCTCATTTTTATTGCTACCGCACTGTTGTTGTTGTTGTCTGGAATTCTGTATTCTTGTGTTTTGACTATTCAATTCTTTGTTTTTCATTCGTTTGTCTGTTGTCATTTATAATATAATGATCACGGAACCGAACCACCTACCGTTTGTTGAGAATTTTTTTTTTGTTCAAAGATTTTTTTTTAAAGAATTTTTTGAAATTGAACAAAAAAACTTTTTTTCGTTTCACCATAATTTTATTCATTAAAATTTTATCATTATCATTACATTGTTATTCTCGACAACTACAACAACAACAGCGACAACACGACTAGTTTTTTTTCCACTTCTCTTTCACGAATTCAAGAATCGTGCCCTTATTTTATTCTGGTTGTTTATTTGTTGATTTTCTCTCTTGGTGTTTTTTTGGGTTATGTTTGAATTTTAACAAGTATTGACTTTCCATCTATCTATGTAATAGATCAATGATTAAATTGAATGGCAAAAATTGAATCACGTTTTTTTTTTGCCGATAAACGATCGAACGAAATGATCCATTATCAAGATTCTTGTTTTATACGGAATTCTATTTTTTGATATGATTAATAATTGAATATCCACACACACACACACACACATCTTATTCTGTTTGTTTGTGTGTGTGTGTGTGTGTGGTTAAACGCATGGTTCTTGATCATTGGATGTTTTTCTTTTCGTTTGTCTATGTGTGTGCGTTTGATGTGTCTATTTTGTAATTACAAGTTTTTTTTAGCTCATCACATCATCATCATGATCATGATGATCATGACGATGATTCGTATGACGCCTTTTCTCTAGTTATTCACATCACTTGTGTGCCAGTGTGGATGTACACATTGCATGTGTTGTTGCCAAACGTCATTTTTTTTCTTGATAATTTTTTTGAAAAAAATAACCAACGGCGGCAATGACGACTACCACGACGATGATGGCCACTAGCTAAAATAAAAAAAAAATGTAAACCAGTTTTTTTTCATATTTTCACAACGAAAAAATTTTTTTTTTCATTTTCAAAACATTCACTTTTTCCTCTGGTGAGTAATGAAGGTGGAAAATTTTGTTTTTCCCTTTTTACAATGACCGTCAAACATCATCATCATTATCAATCAATCGATCGTCAGTCATTTGGTTGCCATTTTCGTTTTGTTTGTATGTTGTGATGGTGATGGTGATGGTGATGGTAATGATAATGATCAATTGATCAAGTCGATCAAGTCAATCAACAATTTGGTCAATGTTTTACTGTATCAATTTTTTTTTTGCTGTTTGTTTTTTATTCTGTTTGATATTTCAATATATTGATTATTGATCATTTTGCATATATTCTACCTGTTTTCATTGTTTTTTAATATGCGTGTTTTGTGTTTGTTTTTTTGTTTGTTGTTTACATTATCATGATCGATCGATCGATTGATTTTGATGATGATGATATATCGTTCGTTTGTTTGTTTTTCTTTCTTTCTAGATCATAAAGTTTTTCTTTCGTTTCATTTTAATGATTTATTTATTTATATTCATGTCAAACTTCCTAGCTTGACATTTATTCATTTAAAAATGAAAAAAAAAATTGAATTTATGATCCAGGACATTTATAATAATTAGTAGACGAACACGCGCACACACACAAAAACCGGAAATCCAGCAGCAACAACAACAAAAACCATCTAAATAACAATTATGTTTCCATATGTCTGTGTGTGTGTGTTTGTCGTATATGATCCTAATTCATTCATTCGACCGGATGAATGAAGAATTTTTTTTTTTTTTTTTGGTTGTCATATCGATTATTCTACTTTTCGCTGTTGTTGTTGTTGTTGTCGTCATCGTCAGATGTTTGAGATCATATCATATTTTTTTTCGATGACAATCAACAATGATGTCTATAATGATGTGGTGGTTAGTGGTGGTGGTGGTGGTGGTGGTGGTGGTGGTGGTGTGCATTAGTGGTTGTGGCATTATGATGATGATGATGTCCGGACAGCAACGACAACGACAACAACAAAAACAAAACAAATAAAGGCGTAACATTTGTTTTTTCTTTTTGACAAGTTGTGACAGTTTTGGTGGTGGTAGTAAAAAGAAAAAAACATCGAAATCAATATCAGATCAATCAGAATGGAATGATTTTTTTTTCAAAGTTACACACACACACACACACACACACACGCAGAGAGAATTTGATTCTGGATTCATTTTTTTTTAGTTTTTTTTTCCAGATGCTTTACAATGAATAATTAATCAATTTTCTTGTTTTTTTTTCCATTTTCTATTTTCTGTAATAAACAGATGATGATGATTTTATTTCGTTTCATTTTGACGTTAATGACACAGCCTAGCCATATAATGATGATGTCTACTGATGTTTTTTAAATCAAATTCACAATGAAATTGTACTACTGCTGCTGCTGCTACTGCTGTTACTGAATCACCGCCAAGAAAAGACAAAAGAAAATCATTTTTCCCAGAATGAAAAAAAAAACTTATACGATGATTGTTTAAAGATTGAATTCTGTAGTCTGTACAGCCGTAAACCGAAATCATCATCGACATCATCATAATAATCAAAAACATGGAAACCAAACATAACAATGATGATCATGATGATGTAAAACAAAAACGGATGACTGAATTTTGAAATGTTTTTCTCTCAGTGTGTGTGTGTGTAAGATTTGTGTCTCTTACTTTTTGCCTCTTTTGACTTAATTTTTATTGTTATTATGATCATCATTTCACGCTGGTCTTGGCAAAACTTTACTGATCAAACCACAAAAAAAAAAACTACACACAAATAATTTATTGTTGTCAAGTTTTTTGAAGAAGAACAAGACGAACAGAGAGAGTTGACAAGTCGAATTTATGTTTTTCGCATCTCATTTCACTTCATTTCATTTTTTTTGTTGAACAACATCATTTTTAATCAACAAAAAACAACAACAAACAAACACACACATAGAGACAAAGTTTGCTTCATTTTTTTTGCCCTCGTTTTTTTAAAGTGTTTTCACATGTGTGTTTGGGATTGACAAAATAGAAAAATCTTTCATCAGAGAAAAAATTATTGAACAAAAAAAACCTCCATCCATGGATTGAAAAATTTTTCACTTTTCTTCGTCTGTGTGGCTTTCTACCGCACATTGCACACTTTTTGCTTTGTTTTTTTCATTTTTCTATAAATAATTTATTGTGTGTGAGAGAGAGGAAAAAAATTGAAAACCGAGGATTTTTTTTTCATTTAAATAATTTCAAATCACACCCATACACACACACAGAAAAATGGATTCATCAAATATTGAAGAATCAACAAGTCTAACGACAATGACACCATCGACAAAAGGACATCATCATCATCATCATCATCATTGTCATTGTCAACGATTGACACCAAAATCAATGTTAAATTATCAAAATCAAAATAATAATCGTGAACGACGTATACGATTAATACGTTTAGGTGCCATTTATTATCTAACATGGATCATATTGATCATATTGGCA
Organism: Dermatophagoides farinae; assembly: GCF_024713945.1. Classification (NCBI taxonomy): domain Eukaryota; kingdom Metazoa; phylum Arthropoda; class Arachnida; order Sarcoptiformes; family Pyroglyphidae; genus Dermatophagoides; species Dermatophagoides farinae. The sequence continues at coordinate 555,978 of NC_134677.1, read as the reverse complement.
ACATCGATATGGCCTTATATTTATCTATTATTTCCACGACCACAATGTTGGAATCATCGCCAGATTCAAGTGAATCTATCATTAATTGTTGCCATTATAACCAGTGTTATTTCATTATTATTATTGATCATACAATGTTTATGTACAAGAATTAAGACGACAAAATTTCGTCGTAATTTTTGTCGTACAAGTTTTTTTCTATTCACATTGATTGCCATTATAAATTTTATCATTGCCATTTATTTTTTCAACATGTTTAGCTGTTATTTTGATCAACATGATGGTAATGATGGTGATGATGATGATATGATGGCCATCTTGGCTGGTGATTGGTTAACAAATACAACCATACGTTATGATTTGAAAATTGTTGCCGTTATTCATTTGATTTGTTCAATTTTGTCATTTTTTACCGGCATCGGTTTCGCTATTATTCGCCATAATTTTAAATATGTTTTACGTATTGATTTACATTGATCATCATTCGATCGCTTTCTCTTTCTGTAATTTTGTTTTTTGTTTTGCTGTGTATTTTTGGTTGATTTGTAGTTGAAAATAAAAATTGTTTTCTAAAGACAAAAACAAAAACAAACAAAAAAAATCTGTTTACATATTTTATGAATTTTGAAAATAAAATTCTGAGCATGCTCATTGCCATGAGCACATGGTCATTTTTTTTTGTATTACACATATATTGTGTGTGTGTGTTGGAAGAGAGAAAAAAAGAAATCAATTTTGATTCAAATTAATTTTGTTTGTTTGGTTTGGTTTTTCAATCGATTAATTACACAAAAGAAAACAAAATGTATCTAATGTATTATCTGGATGATACAAGCAATAAACGTGTCTATACTATGGCCAAAGTTGATCCATTTGGACGTCCAACATTTTCGGCTCATCCAGGTATATTATGAAGCGAATGTTGTTTGTTTGTTCAGTGCCATAATTTTTGTTCTAAATTTATTTTTTTTTTTGTAGCTCGTTTTTCACCAGATGATCGTTATGCAAATGAAAGAATTATGATTAAAAAACGTTTTGGCCTATTATTAACACAACGAAATGCCGATGGTGGTGGTGGTTCATCACAACAAAATGGATGCACAAAATAATAATTGGACAACCACCACTACTACTACTACTAACAACAATTTGGATTTGATTGATTGCTTATTTATCGGAAATGATGAATTTTTTGAATTTTGAAATTTTTTTTTTTCGCAAATGTCACCACAACATCTTAATGTACACATGTGTGTAACTTGTCGAGTATAAACTGACCAATAAAAAAAAATGCTGACAAATGATTTTTTTTTGTTTATAAACTTTGAATTCCGAAATTAAATTTTTTTTTTGTTCGTTAATCATGGCCGAATTACCACATTTAGGTCAACATTGTTCCATTTGTTCGATTTTGGGTAATAATTTTTTTTGTTGTTTGAAAAATTTTTTTTTTCAAATAATTTCTTTTGAAAACAATCATCATTTAGATTATTTACCAGTCAAATGTGTTGATTGTAATAATTTTTTCTGGTAATTTTTTTTTGATGATTCTAAGATTCTGAAAATGATGATGATTTCTCCATTTGAAATAGCAAAGATCATAGAATTTCACATGAATGTGTGGCAGAAAAACGTTATGAATCCAATCAAGACAATGATCATCGATCAAATGATGATTTTATTAAATGCCATTTTTGCATAGATTCCGTACAAATTACACAATCATCAGTTTGTAATCATTGTATGAAAAGATTTTGTTTAAATCATCGTCATCAAGTGGATCATAAATGTTTGAAACTCATATCGAATCAAATCGATGACAAGAAAATTGATTCAAAAACCGATGAAATATTAGCCAAAATACGGTCGGTATATAAACCGGGAATGAATGTAAAAAATCGTGGTGCCAAAAATAATCCATTAGCATTGAAAGTGGCATTAATGAAATTAAAATCCAAAGCCATTGGTCTTGAATCAACGCCGCAAGAAGAACGTGAATATTTTTATCTTTCATTCATTGCAAATGAAATTGGCTACAATCAACAATGTAAAGAATTTCGTGATGAACCAATATTTCTTTGCCGTGAATGGTCCATTGGTAAATGTGTTGATTGGTTAGCACAGAAATGGTCACTGATCAACAAGAATAATCAATGGAATGCACCAAAATTAATTCTTACTAGTGAACGATTATTAATCGATACGAATGATCAACGAAAATGTTGTGAAAAACAGAAGAATTTCTTTTGTTTTTCTCATCATTTGAAAGATTTATTAGCTGATAATGTCATTTTTTCAACTGATTTATTGATTTTAACATATCTGGAAAATTAAAATCGATTTTTTATATTATTACCACATTTATGAATAGCGTCGAGCACATTGTTTTGAAAAAATTTTGTTTACATTTCATCATCAATCATGGATTCGATCGAAGATAATTTTGAAAATATTGCCCAAAATATTGATCGATTAAAGAATGGAATCGAAAATGATGCTGAAAAATATGATGAATTTCACCAGTATATTCTATCGTCTCGATCAATCATCAAATTCAATGTTTTTATTGAAAAATTATTGATTGAAAAAGAAAAATCATTAAGACGTGATAAAATGATTGCGATTCTTATCGATGTCATTTTTGAATCGGAAAATTTTGAAAATCTTATCATGACAACATCTATCCGGAAACAAACGATGAAATATTCATCATTTGAGTTGGATAAATTTATCAACATTTTGGTATCATTTCCCGAATTGATTGCAAATCTATATGGTCCTGGTTATCCACATAAATTTGAAACAAAAAATTACATTGCCCGACTTTGTCGGGTTTTGCAACAGATTCTTGATGGAATATATCGAGTTGAACAAGCTATGGAATCATTTATTATGCACCATATGCATTGTATTATACGTCGTTTGTGTCTACGTGGTTATCAAGAATTGATTTGGATTCATTTGTTTGAAAATTTATTCAATAAATTAATCGATGATGTTCGATGGATGATCATTACACAACATATTCTATTTTCATATCACCGTGAAGAGGATGATGATGATGGACCAACCATTTCTGAAATGTCTAAATTTTTAGAACCATTATTCAAAATGATATTGCATCATTCATCTAGTCCTAAATCGATGGAAATTTTATTTCCATTCGATTATCTACACAAACATCATGATTCATTATTATCGAAAATTGAATTTCTATTGACAAACAAATTCATTCTCATTTATCATTGTCCATTGGTTGTTTATCAAAATAACAATAATAATAATCGTGATGATCAATTCATCTATAATTTATTGGGCTATTTATTTCGTGCGAATCGCAAGTGGTTCATCAATGCTTCACTAAATGTAATGGATGCATGGTCAAATTCTAATGCATTCAATTATCGTCAATATCAACAGCAATTTTATTTTTGTCGTTTAATGATTTTATTTACAAGATTATTATTATTATCAGAAAATCAAAGCAATGTCAAAGATATGGAAAAAATTATCAAAAAATTACAATCATCAACTTTTATTGGTTCGACAATAAATCTGGCTTGTTCACAGCAAGAATTTCGTAATATTGGCCTCACTACATCAGTCATTCTATTTGATCTTTTCATTCGATTCAATTCTATCGATATTGAATTGCCAAAATTTCCAGAACTTGATGCATTAGAAAATGATGATTGTTGTAAACATTTAAAATATCTTGGTTCATTCGATTTGGATCAATTATTTGATAATGTTCAAAATCAAAACGAAATTTCCACACAATCTATGATGACCAATGATGATGAACAAACAACAACAACCACTGCTACTACTGATGATAATGTTAATATAGTGGATATGATGAAATCAACAACATTTGATAGCGATGATGACGACGATGATGATCTAGAACCATATGATATTTCAAATGATATTCCAATCGGTGATGATGTTCGTTTTACAAAGAAAAATTTGGGCACTTCTTCAATATTGAAAAATCAGAAAAATATTCAAGATATCCTATTGATTGATAGCTCTAAACAGCGGCCCATCTATCTGCAAGATTTGATTGAAGGACTATGTAGTGATGACGAAAAATCTGAATGGAAACAAAAATGTCTACAATCAGCTGAGAAAATAATTCGTGCCAATACTGATCATTATAATCAATTGGATTCGGTATCATTACGTTTGGCAAAAATACTTGTAGATTTAGATAATAATGGTGGTATTGAAAATTTCGATCAATTACGACTGAATTCATTGATTGCACTTTGTGTTGGATCACCAAAAATTGTTGCCAGCTATTTAGCTGATCGTTTCTATGCACCGTATATATCCATCCAGAATCGTTTAGATGTTCTTGCTGTATTGACAAAAGCCAGTGAAGAACTGTGTCAATTACAGCCATTTAAATATAAAGATCATGATAAATTTATCAAACCAATTCCAGAAAACAGTCAGAAACTTTTATCAATCAGTGAAAAGAATCAAAAATTTCAACGTGATTTTTTCACTATCGATACCGATTATAATGATGATGGTGATCGTTCTGAACAGCAAAATTGGAAATCCATAATCGAACAGCGAATAAAATCCAATACAAGATTTATTTCACCAATTTATCATCAAAAACATTCAGAATCATCAACAATGTCATCATCATCGAATCGATTCGTGCCATTTGCAAAATATTTTTTCTTTCCATTATTACGTGATTTTGAAAAAATGGATTTAAAATTGAAAATCAACGATATCGATTCATTCATTGTTGAATCATTAATATTGGCATTGGGCATCCTGTTACAGAATTGTCATCAACATTCACAAACAATGTTAATGTCAAAAGAATTATTGCCATTCATTTATTCTTATCGTAATCATTCGAAAAGGTTCGCTGTTTTTTTGTGTTTGATTACAATTTTAATTTAATTTACTGTTTGCATTTTTTTTTATTCAAAATTCAAACAGCAATGTTCGTTCAGCAATCATTCAAACATTTAAGATTGTCTTACAATCAACACCTGGTCATTATCTTTTAAATGAATTATCAAATCAAATGATTGATTTTAAAATCTGGCTTCAAGGTTTGGATTGATATTGATTTTTTTTTAATTATAAATAATTTGATTTCATTTTCACACAGACATAATCATTGATGATTTAAATCAAAATTGTATGATCAAAGCATATCAAGTGATGATGACATTGGACAAGATGGTCAATCAAATTCAATCACAATTGACACAGCAACAATCATCGGTGAGTATGGTGAAATCAATGTTACATGTGATGATGTGACTTTCGGTTGATAATGAGATTTATTCTTATTCATATGGATTTAATCGATTATATGAAATGTCCTCTTTTGAATCACTATTATGTCTAGTGCGTATAATTTCCATTGGTTTCGATTGATTTCGATGTCTATGATGATGATGGTGATGATGATTTGATTTTTTAATTGTCATTTGTTCATTATTATTGACAACAGGTGATACAGGTGTCGAATTTGAACCACTATTGTTATCATTGTTGTTGTTGTTTGTCGTCGTCGTTGTTGTTGTCATGATTTTTTGAAATTTAATTTTATTTGTAATCAAATCTCTTATTGTTTGTACAATGAAATCGATTGCAACTGCATTGATTGATCAATAATAGTGATTTGTGTGTGTGTGTGTGTATGTGTGTTTTAAATGGGAAAAAAAGAGAGAGAGAAAGAAAGAAAGAAAATAGATTGTGAATAATAAGTTTCGAATAAATTTTGATTCAAATTGAAAAAAAAACATTTCAATGTTGCATCATCTCATATCACATGAAAAATATATGTTGTTCATAATCAAAAATTGAAAGTAAAAAAGAAAGAAAGAAAGAAAATTTATTACAAAAAAAAAAATTTTGAAATATTGGCCCGGTTCGGTTATTGTAGATTACAAAAAAAAATTGAAAATGCAAGTAATAAAAAAAAATACTTTTTTATAAAAAAAATTTTCCCTACAGAATTCCTTTTCATATTCCGGTTTAAAAAAAAATGGTTGATTGATTTGTTTCATTGAATTCTACCCGGTTTAATCGATTGATTGATTGAGAGAGAGAGAGAGAGAGAGAGAGTGAGAGAGAGAGAGGGAAAGCTAGAAAATCACAGATTTTTTTTTTTGGTTTTTTTTCTTTGAATTTATAAATCTCAAAATGTCCAAATCCATCCTATAGTGGTGGAAAATCTGATAAGATAAAGTTTTTGTTTTACTTTTTTTTTGAGAAGAATGAATGAAAAAAAATCACAATCACAATAAAATCAATATATGTTTGCTTGTTGTTTTGTGTAAAATTAAAAAATTTTTTTGAAATTTTTGTTTTGTTGTAAAATTTTGATTTATAAAATTTCATCCATCCACACAAATACTTTGTCTAATAAATTTTTTTTAACGGCTTGCAATCATTAAAATTTTAGCCGATTGGCCATTATTGGTGTTTTCCACACCGGTTACTGTTGTTGTCGATGAAACAGATATCGTCGATGATGATGATGATGATGATGATTGGTTTGATGGCCTTAAATGATTTTGATGATGATGATGAAAAGCCAGATCATTTTTCAATTCATTATCATCATGATTGACCATCAACAATGGTTTATGATTGGTGGTGGTGAATTTTATGGTTCCATTATTTAAATAAGATGGTGCTGATGATGATAGATATAGATCATCAATTTTATCAGCCAATAAACCACATGCTTGATGATGATGATGATGATGACCATTGGTGTAAACACCACCACCATTATTAGGATATCGAATTTGAACCGGAATCGATTTTGTTGTTTTATTCAATATACCATTGATTGGTTTTTCACCTTTTTCTTCGTTAACAATGTTTGAGCCATTAATAAGAGAATTTTGTTTCTCAACCATCGATGACGACAATGTCGACGATGATGATGATGATAATGTCGACGATGATGATGACGATGATGACAATAATTTTCTTTTTGGTGAATTTTTAAATTCATCACCATTATCATTAATCAATGATAATCGGCCAAATTTTATTGTTCGATGTCGTATTGTAGGATCAACAACCGAATGTATTTGTGTTACGATCAAATTGACCGCCACTTGATGATAAATATTTTTTTGTTGTTGTTGTTGTTTTTGTTTGGATGGGATGAAAAAGCATAATATAAGTCATCATCATCATTTTCATCATAATAAAGAAAGAAAAGAAAAGATAAGTAGAGATAAGAGTAGTGTGAAGTGTGTAGCGTGTTTGGTTTTTTTTTATCTGTAGTCAAAATAACATTGGCCTAGATTCTTTATATTTTTTTTTTTTTTTTGGTCTCTGTGCATTTGTTTGTGTGTCAGTATGATTTTTGAAAATTTAACCCTTTTTTTACCACCCCTTTGAAATAACCGGCCAAATTTTTTTTTTTTTTTTTTTGATTATGAACATGCAACATTGTTTGAAATATAGCGAAAAAAATCAATTAATAAAAATTACCTTCATTATCAGGTCCACGTGGTACAACTATATCGGCATATTTTTTTGTCTATATAAATAATCAATCAATCAATAAATGAATTAATCGATTGATTGGGTCATATTCAAACACACTATATACACTTACAGGAAGACAAAATTCTTCAAATGAAGGTTTAACAAAATTCAAATATTGTGCCAACACTAGGCTTAGATCACGATTTCTTTCTTTAACATCACGTATAACACGACGTGATAGTCGTGTATCTGGATCCGTATCGACAAATATTTTCATATGAAACATTTGACGTAATTCAGGAAAATAAAATAACAACAGGCCTTCGAAAAGTATTACGTCAGCCGGATAAATTATCTCTTCTTTGTCGCTGCTATTTTTTTTTAACACAAAAAAAAACAATTTGAATTTTTGTTTTGTTTTGTGATTTTGTATTTCAACAAAAAAAAAACTTACATTTCATTTTCATTATAATTATAGATTGGTACACGAACCATTTTACCATCACAAACATCACGTAATGTACGTACCATCAGATCAACATCAAACGCTGATGGATGATCAAAATTAAACATTCCTTTGTCAACCATTTGACGATCTTCATCGGTTAATTTACGATAAAATGAATCCTGTGAAATACGAACAACACGTTTTTCATGTGATAAATAAATGGATTTTGGATCAATTGGTCCAAGTCGTTTGATGATTTTTGAACATACTGTCGACTATTGTTGATTTTGGATGGATTAAAATTACATTATTGATTCATTTCCGATTGATATCGATTATATACCTTTCCCGATGCTGTACCACCGGCAACACCGATAACAAATGGTTGTTTCTGAAATGAATAACGGATAGGATGAAAACCATCACTGGTTTGTTGTTGACCACCACCTGATGATGATGATGGCAACGATGATGATAGACAATTAGTGAAACAATTGTCCTGATATAATGATTCCGTTCCAGTTGTTTTACTTGATGATGATTGATTTTCATTCGACATGTTTTTGATTTGATTTGATTTGATTTGATTCGATTCAATTCGATTGATTGAAATTGATCAAGGATGATGAAAAGTTGAAAACAAACGTACAGGGATTTTCTTTTATCCTTGCGAAAAAAGAATTCTTCAAATGACGATGAATTAAAATTTGATTTCTCTGAAATTGATATTTACGAGAAAACAAAAATGACGTCAACGAACAAAGGACAACGACTATGGCAATGGCAACAACAACAACAAACAACACAGCTACATCGAATCGACCAATATACAGGTATCAAAAAATAAAACTTGATTTGTTATTGACCACTGATAATGATTTGTTTTCTTTCAATTAAAATCATTGATTAACACTCACCAGGTCTTTTTATTTCTGAATAAAAATAAAAAAAACTTGACGAAACAAAAAAATGAAGAAGAAAAAAGTCAATGTCCAAAATGTGTTGCGCAGTGTGGTGTGACACACACAGTGTGATGATTTTTCTTTATGAAATCAAAGGGAAAAAGTCATCGACGATTGAAGCTGAAGCTTTGATGTGTGATGATGATCGTTGTTTGCCACCGTTGTCTTCGTCGTCGTTGTTGTCGTTGTCGTTGTCGGTTGAGCAAATGATAAAAAGAAGAGAAAACCACGTTGGTTTTTTTTCAACGAGACGATACGTTGTTTATCATCATCATCGTCGTCGTTGTCGTCGTTTAAAAATTTTCATAGAATGAAATGAATGAATAAGCAACATTCAATGATTGTAACAAACGATGATGATGATGATGTTCATTTCCTTTTAGTTATTTTTTTTGTTGTTTTTTATGTGCACGCGTTTTTTTTTTTTGATCATCATCATCATCATCATCATGTTCATGATCAACAAACGAAACGAGAAAAGCAAACAAAAATGAATCCAATTCAAAGACGAAATAACAAAAAAAATAAAAAAAACAGTAACTCATATAATCTTGTTAACCAGACTAGACCAGACCAGACTAGACATGCTTGAGGTGACGATGATGATGATGATGATGGTTAAATGGTGGTGGCAGTGGTATGGATGATCGTCAATTTTTTTGCTGGTGATTATATAGAGTCAGCATGTTTTCTTTGTTCAGTATTTTAGATTTAGATATTGATACAAAACAAAAATGCCGTGGTGTGTGCGTGTGTGTGTGTTTGTGTGGTGACGATTTTTTTTCAATTCAAAAAAAAAACCTCGAGACTTACATATACGGTTATCCATTTTTTTTTCGTTCGTTCGTTCATGCAATATTAATGGTGGCTATATAGCCGAAAATCTATGTGATACTGTGATCCTGGTTGTATTTTACTATGATGAAATTTTGCAATTTTTTTTTTTTTGGTTTTTTGAAAACGTGTGTATCGTTTTTTTGGTATTTAACCAGCAGGATATACGTGTGTGTGTGTGTGTGCATCACATGATGATGTTCTCATTTTTTTTCTGTTGTTGCTAGAAAAACGAGATCATGGATCATTATTATCAATCGATCGATCGATTATAGATTAATCGATTGTTTTTTAATTGATCAAAAATATTTATATGAAATATTAGATGGACAGGAATTCAAAATGATGAATCACTCACTCATCCATTATCGGACAATCTAGTATAAAACAGGCAAAAAAAAAAAATTTTTTGCCTGTTTTCTTCCATAGATAAAGTAATGGTAACATTTTTTTTAAATTTAATTGAGTTATTAAAATATCAATTTTTGAAGCTGAAAAAAAAGAATAAATATTTGAATTGGCATAGCGCGCAGCAGAGAAAAAAATTCGACAATGTTTTCAATCAATGTCGAATTATGGTTATCCGTTTGGTTTTGTTCAGTCGCCGACATCATCATCATTATGATCATTTTTTGCTGATTATCGATGATGATCATGATTGATTGCAGCTGCATGTATGAATGAATGAATGAATGATTATGGTTTAATGTAATAATCTATATCTTTTTTTTCTTATTTCTATCGATTGATCGATAGAAATAAACACACACATAAAGTTTGTCTTTTTGTTTCATGTTGATTTAGTTATCATCATCCTCATTATGAATGAGGAAAATTGATTGCTAAAGAGAGAAAAATTCAGAAAGAGATGATCATGATTCGTTTTCATATCTCGATGATTGCCCATTGTAATGATGATGATGTGATGACAATTGATTACCATCATCATCCATTTTGAATCATTTTGAATTTTTCAACAAATCGATTATTTGGAATTTTTTTTTTTTTTTGATCATTACAAAATTTAGATTTTAGCCAAAATCAGAAGATTTGATGTTTTTTGTTGTTTGTATAATATGTAATTCTTTCACAAAATGTAAAGGAATCAAGTAATGATAAACCATAGAAGAATTGCATCGATCTTAATTAGAATTGACATGAAAAATCAAATGAAAAAAAAGACTAGTGATTTTTTTTTTCATTCTAAATGTCCAAACATATTACATACGGATTCATCATCTGTGATTAAACAACTGTGTGATTACCGTGTCGTTCGTGGTCATCGTCGGCAGATCAACTGGAACAATATTCGGCATGGATGGATGGATGGATGGATGGACATTATTCATCATGATCATCGTTTGGCTAATCAAAATGAATTAGAAATAAAATTGTTGATTTTGTTGTTGTTGTTGTTGTTGAAAATAACCGAAAAAAAAATGTTGAATACAATGTGTGTTTTCTATGGGTGAAATAATGAAAAATTCATTCTGGTTAGATAAATCTGGTCGCAATGTAAATCTTCAGGTGAAATGTGTCAGTTTAAATTCTTCAAATTGTCATAAATGATGATGATGATGATGATGATGATGGATCAGACAAAACAACAACAACAACAACAACAAAAACAATTCTTATTGACACGCGGTTGATATATATAGATAAATATCACACACACACACACACACAGAGAGAGAGAGAGATGGACAAATATTTTATCTTTTTTTTTTGCATAGACATGTGTCATCACTATGTCCTGTCGTCGTCGTCGTCGTCGTTGTCTTAGTCGTCATCATCATTTGACCATAATCATAATAGACAATATATTCAAATGTGTGTGTGTGTGTGTGTGTGTGTCTCGTTTGTTTTCGTTTGTTTTTTGTTTTTTTTTTTTTTTTTTTTGGTTAATTGTATAAGTGAACAATTTTGATAAGAAAACTTTTTTTTTTATTATTAATAATTATGCGATAATAAGATTTTGTCGTTATTATTACCTTAGAGTAGATAAAATCTGTGACATGTTTTCTTGTTTGTTTGATTGTTTTTGGTTTTTGGTTTTGGTTTTTGGTTTTTTCATCCACTTTGTCTTTGGTCTTCAGTTTCGTTGTCAACATTTTTTTTGACATTAATCGCTTCAACGTTTTGTTTTGTTTTTTTCCGATTATTATTCATGGTTATCATTGCGATCCACCTATAGATTTTTTCTAGAATAAAATATTGTTATGGCCATTGAATGATTTGAATATATTCGAAAAAGTTTCCAAATTTTGCTTCATTATAGAGTTGATTATTTCTGAAGGAAGGATTAGACTACTACTTGACCACCACCACCACCACCACCACCACTAGATGGTGGAAAAACTTTTTTTCTTAAATATCACATCCATATAGAAGAAAATAATCAAGTTTTCTTCTTCTTTTTTTCTCCATAGATAATATGATGATGATGATGATGATTTTAGCACATCCCATGGTGGAGCTTAAAACAATAATAAGGGATGGACAGCAGGCGTTCATCATCATGATCATCATAGCTTTCGTTTCTTTAGTTCAGGTTCAAAAAATGTTTCATCATCATCATGAATCGAGAATGTTTTTATATTGTTTTATTTGGGAAAAAAAAGTTTCTGTATTCGATGATTGTTTGTGATAACACAACAAGATTATTTTTCTTCAAAAAAAAATTTGACCACGACTGTCATCGATTTATATCGATATTTGAATATTTTGTTCTTGTCGTTTTTTTGATCATTTTGCCACCCATTTCATCGACATTGTGTGTGTGTGTGTTGGTGTTTGTTTGGTCTTTTTATTTCATGTTTCCACACATCATCATCATCGACCACAGTTTTAACGATAATCGTCGGTCAATTTTTTCTTTGATGATAAATCTTTAGCATGGCCAATCATTATCATCTTGTTGTTGTTGTTGTTGTTGTTGGTGATTTATAACAACAAAAAAAAACCTGATATTCGAATCTTCATCATCATCATCGTAATTATTTCAAGATTAATGCCTGATTATTTCATTTCACTTTGATCATAACCGACTTACCTACCGATAGATCTATAGACCAAAAACCGTCGTGGAGAGATAAACATACAGAAAGAAAGAGAGAGAGAGAGAGAGGAAACATTTGTCGTTTAAATTATCTTCACCTGTTGATTGACCATTTCTTTACCAATTTTTTTTTCTAGTTGTTGATAGATGTTTATACCTACTACGACAACAACAACAGCAACAACGAACGATGAAATCAAAATCTTTTATTAAATCATCATCATCATCATCATTATTGAAAACAAAAACGAATCGTCGATCAAATACATCGGGTAAATTTAATTACCGAAATGATCAAAGTCATCATCATCAAACTAATTTAATAATTACAACAAATACCACAACAACAACAATGTCCAATCATGAGGATAATGATAATCGAATGTATCCACCAATGATGACAATGGCTGCGGAACAAGTTACACAAAAACTTCATCGTAATCGTACTGCATTTACTGAATATCAATTGAATGCATTGGAAAAGGAATTTGAACGTACACATTATCCGGATATATTTGCTAGAGAAAAATTGGCCACAAAAATCAATCTGCCTGAATCACGTATACAGGTATGGTTTTCAAATCGTCGTGCTAAATGGAGACGTGAAGAAAAAATTCGTAATGTTAAATATGATTCAGTATCGAAAGATTTTATCGGAAATACAGTCGATGATGATAAACAACAAAAACAAAATGATCGAACAAAATCTCGATCGAATTCATCCATAGATTTTTCCTATTCAAATTTTGATTCCAAATCACCATCACCGTCTACAATCAAACCGATGATCATCACCACATCATCATCATCATCATCACACGATTCATCGATATATTCGAAAAATCAAACATTTAATATTTCGAGAAAATCTGAAACAACAACGCCAACAACCACAACCAGTAGTTGTTGTCAACCAGTCGAACAAAATTCGAATAATTTCCTTGGAACAATATTTCATAAATTTGGTAATTTTCATGAACAATTTTCCTCATCTTCCGGTGGAATGTTTGTTTCACAACCACCATCCCTGCCGCTACCACCACCCTCAACTACATCATCATCCACATGTTCGAGTTCACCGCCACCACCACCACCGCCAAATTCATTATATTCGAATGTTTATCATTATCATCATTCTTCGAATCAATCGTCATCACCAACAACAACAACAATTTATAGCAACAGTGGTTGGAATTATTCACAATATGGAAATGATTTAAATCATAGTTCTATACCTGGAAACATTGTTTCTCCGCTTCCGATCAATTCAATTTCATCACCACCACCATCATCTATGACCATTTCGAACAATGCTGATGCTTCTGCTGCTGCTGTTGATTGTAATTATTTTAATCACCATTCTCATCAATCAAATTATGCAAATTTCCAACCAAATTCATCATCTACAACAACAACAGCGACGACGACGACGACGGCAAACACGGGACATCCACATTATCATCATCATCATCATCCGTATTTGTATTACTAAATGTATTTTTCTATCCCGATAAATTATTTTTTTTCAATTTTTTTAAAATTTATTTTATCATAAAAAACCGTCAAATGATTCCGGAAATGAAAAAATTTCAAGTTTTGAAAAAAAATCCGTATTTTTTTTATTGAATTTTTTTTGATGGTCTCTTCATAGAGTACGTTAAGTATTTTTTTTTTCGATGCCATTTTAGAAAATTGAACATCTGAGCTACTTGTGTACCTGCATTTGAAAGTGTTTGTTTATCAATTGAATTGAAATTATTCAGAAAAAAAGACAATGAATCGAAATCTTGGAATTTTGGCCAAATATTTTGGCAATTCATTGATAAGAAATCAAAAATGTTTCATTTCAAATCGAAATTATTTGCCAAGTTTGATGAAAGCTCAACAAATCAGCTATGCAAATATTCATGATTTAACAAAACGAAAATTCTCATCATCATCATCATCATCATCGCATCAAGATCAGATTGAAAAAGATTTTCAAACAGCTATTGCTAATTTTCCAAAAATTATCAACGCTGATAATGATACAAAATTACGACTAATTGCTCTCTGTAAACAAGGTAGTATTGGACCTTGTACCGGTGATAAACCATCAATGTTTAGTGCAAGTGAAAAAGCTACATATCAAGCATGGAAATCGTTAGGTGAAATGTCACAAGATGATGCAAAAAAAGAATACATTGAAGTTGTTAATAAATTATTGAATGAAAATCCGGATAAATCGACAAAACAAAAAGAACCTGAACTTGTATTCGAAGAACGTGATCAAGTTTATTGGATTAAATTAAATCGCCCCAAACAATATAATGCTCTTACACCGGAAATGTATCGAGGACTGATTGATGCTTTGAAACGATCGGCTGAAGATCCTGGTATTAAATTTACGGTCATCACTGGTAATGGTCCATATTTTTCCAGTGGTAATGATTTAAGTAAGTTTTGTTTTGCTTGCCTAGATTTTTTTTTTGTGGAATTATCGACTAAAATTTTAAATTTACAGATAATTTTCCACGAGCCATTGAAGAATTTGATGGTGATATACCGAAAGCAATGGATGTATCACGTGCCCTTTGTCAAGAATTTGTATCGGCTTTTATTGATTTTCCTAAAATGTTAATTGGTGCCATTAATGGACCTTGTTTTGGAATCATGTTCACAACGTTGGGCCTATATGATTGTGTCATCGCTACGGAAAAAGTTTTTTTCACCTGTCCTTTTTCATCGTTGGGACAATCACCTGAAGGTTGTTCGACACATACATTTCCACAAATATTTGGCCCATCATTAGCATCGGAATTATTGTATTTTAATTATCGAATGCCAGCTGAAGAAGCTCATCGTTTAGGATTAGTATCACGGATCGTTCCATCTGATAAACTACAAAATCATCTTGAAGAATGGCTATATAGTGAAAAAGGACTGGTGAAAACATGTTATCCAAATTCAATGTTCAATGCAAAAGGCATTGTACGTAATGAAGAAACCCGATTAAAGTTACATGAAATCAACAAAGTTGAATGTGATTTTCTACAACAAAGTTGGGCATCTGAAGAATGTGCTGATGCATTACAAAAATTTTATTCACGAAAATGAATTGTGTGTGTGAATTTTTTGATTTTTCATCAACAAACAAACAAATGCAGATTACAAATACAATCAGCTGATTTAAGAATTAATAATAAAAAAAAATCTATTTAAACACAAATGGTCATGTGTATTTTTTTTCTTGTTTGACAAAATATAAATGATAAAGTAAAATAAAAAAAAATGACAATGCTTTTGTTCCACGAATACTAAATTTTTTCCACTGTTGTTGTTGTTGTTGTCGTTGTCATTGTTAATCATTAATCTTCTTTCTGATTTTATGACCATTCATTCATTTACATTCATTACCAGGCAGCCATGAATTTATTCATCGATTAGCATTGTTCATCAATAATTATATCGATTGTTCAATTTATTCATGGAAAATTGATCACTGACTGATTGAAAGAATGGAATTTATACGTACACCAAAGGTATAATTATTTTTTTATTCCTTGTTTTTTTTTGCTATTTAAATGAAATGAAAAAATTTTTCCATTTGAAAAAACAACTACAGGTTGAAAATGTACGATTCTTGTATCGTTATCCAACAGTGTCAAATTCATCGTCTACCGGCACACTTTATTTGACGGCAACACATTTAATATTCGTAGATCCTGGCCTACAACGTGAAACATGGATCCTACATTCATTGATTGCATCAGTGGAAAAATTACCCATCACAACGATTGGTTCACCATTATTAATGAGATGTAAACATTTTTTATGCATAACATTTGTGATACCAAAAGAAAAAGAAGCTCATGATATTTATCAATCTTTGATTCAATTATCACAACCAAGTAAGTTTAAAAATTAATTTTCCAATCACTAACACTATTCATTCGTTCGATATAGATCGAATTGAACAATTATATTGTTTTCATTATACTGCATCGAATGAATTTTTCACTATCGATGATGGATGGAATAAAATATCATTGGAAAAAGAATACGAACGTATGGGCTGTCCAAATAATAATTGGAAATTATCAACATTGAATAAAAATTATGAATTATGTAAAACTTATCCACAATGTTTATTTCTACCAAGTACTGCCGATGATTATATTATACGTGGTAGTGCTAGATTTCGTTCAAAATCACGTTTACCAGTATTGTCTTATCTTTATACGAACAAGGTTTGTGTAATGATTCCCGTCGAGGTGAAATATCCATTAAATTTTTTTTTATTCAATTTGATTCAGGCTTCAATATGTCGTTGTGCACAACCATTATCTGGTTTCAATGCTCGCTGTATTGAAGATGAAAAATTATTGGATCATATTCGACGAACGAATCCACAATCACCACTTTTGTATGTGGTTGATACAAGACCAAGAGTAGGATTGATTGATTTTTGTTGTTGTTGTTGTTGTTGTTGTAAATTTGATGATTGAAAATCAATTCCATACAGATCAATGCAATGGTCAATAAAGCACAAGGAAAAGGATATGAAAATGAAATGTATTATGAGAATATTAAATTTCATTTTTTTGGCATCGAAAATATTCATGTTATGCGTGGAAGTTTACAAAAATTGATCGATGGTATGTGTGTATTATTATTATTGAGTGATTTGTTCATTTGTTTTTTTTACTAATTTTTTTTTCTTCTCTGTAGCTTGTGAACTTCGTGTACCTTCAATGAATTCATTTTTGACCGGTGTCGAAGGCAGTGGTTGGTTACGTCATGTTAAATCGATATTGGAAACATCAGTGTTTATTGCAAACGCTGTCCACAATGGTATCAGCATTGTTATCCATTGTTCCGATGGTTGGGATCGTACCGCTCAAACTTGTTGTAAGTTTTTTGTTGTTGTTGTTGTTGTAAAATCAATCATCAATCAATAATCTGATATCGTTTCAGCGATAGCATCGATAATTTTAGACCCTTTTTATCGTACGATTGATGGTTTTCAAACATTGATTGAAAAAGATTGGCTTGCTTTTGGCCATAAATTCACTGATCGTTGTGGCCATTTTAATGGTGATAATCGTGAAATGGCACCAGTGTTTACACAATTTTTGGATGTTATTTGGCAAATAATGCAACAACATCCATGTGCTTTTGAATTTAATGAACGATTTTTGATCAATATAAATGATTTTGTTTACAATGTTCAATTCGGCACATTTGTTCGTAATTGTGAACGTGAACGTAATGAATCACGATTATCGAAACGGACATTTTCTGCATGGGGCTATTTGGATGCTCATCGCATTGAATATGTAAATCCATTATATCAACCAATGGATTCAATGTTGACAATATCGGTGGCGCCACAATTTATTAAGTAAGGTTTCCCCTTTTTTTGATCATAAAAAAACTTTAATTCATTTCGTTTTTGATTAGATTTTGGAGAGGCCTGTACAATCGTTTTGAAACTGGTGTTCATCCACGTGATTTTCTTGAAGATATTTTACGAGCCAAATATCATCATATTGATCAAATGAGAAAACATATCACATTTCTGGAAAATGTAAATATTTTTTTTTCAAACAATATTCGAATTATTCTGATTTTCTGTTTTTTTTTTTTCAGTATTTAGCACAAAAACAACAACAACAACAACAACAACAGCCAAAAGAAAATGGTGGTGAACCACAAAAATTTCGACCACTAGGTTCAATCGATTTGGATGAAATTGATAGACCATTAAAAGTGGTTGAACAATGTATGCAAAGATTAGTGATGCAACATGAACAAAATCTTAAAGATCAACAACAACAATGTATTGATGAGGATGAAAAATCCAAATCATCACTTGATACGAATGAAAATCGTACCGTTGATAATCAGGTAAAGAATTAAATTAATGTTCTTGATCTTTATCATTATCATCTTGATCTGAAATTTTTTTTCCAGAGTCCTATTCCTAGACCTAATTCATTGAAATTAGGAAACAATATTCAAGATGATGAACATGAATGAAACCGAAGAAGATTGTTTATCAATGCCATTGGAACAAGTTGTACAGGATTGTTCAATCATATCATTGAATTGGCAATCATTTCAGAATCTTAAAAATTGTAGCTGTTCAACACCGTTAGAGCCTTATTCCACAAGATTACATTGTTTTGCGTGTGGACATATTTTTTGTGTCCGATGTTTAGGTGAACGTTGTACCCTTCCATGTCATCAGCCTATTGTATCATTCAAATCGGTATGCCGTAATTGTTTCAAACGAATAACAAAATCCAATTCAATTGATGCGTAAATTTTTTTCTGATTTAACAAAAAAAAAAAAACAAATTATTTAATTGCATGTTTTATTTATTATTACAAAAATTTTGACTGATAATAAATTCAAAAATTCAATTAATTTTATTCAAAATTCAAATGGAAATGTCATTTATGAACGGCATCGTTTTTTGTCGCATTTGTGCTCACGACATTTGAACGTCATTTTTTTTTGTTATTTCAATTAGAATTAGATTTGATTTGATTTTCATCATTATCACTAAATCATGACCACAGCAGCTCGACCAACATTTGAACCAGCCAAAGGTGGTTCTGGTCGTGGAGAAAAAAGTCTTAGCTCTTTATCGAAACATTATTCATCAAGAGATTTACCATCTCATCTTAAATTGAAATACAGGTAAAAAAAATCGATTGTTTTTTTATTGGAAATAAAACTAATTTTTCATTTTTCCTATAAAAAAGACAACATGGACAAAATACAGCTGATGATGTGAAAACAAAAGATTTTCGTAAAGAACTTGAAGAACGTGAACGTTTAGCACAATTAGAAAAGGATGGAAAACGTGGCCACAATTCTAAACAACAGCAGTCATCGTCGTCTTCAAATCATTCTTTAACACAATCGAATAAAAAACCTCGTATCGAATATCAACGAACGGCGAATAATTTATCACAATTAGATGCTGATGAAAAATTAGATGACGACGACGATGATGATGATGGTGGTGGTGGTGGTGGCGGTAATAATAATGACGATGTAAATTCGGATTCCGATGAAGATTCCGAAGATGATACTCAGGCATTATTAGCCGAATTAAATCGTATTAAACGTGAACGTGCCGCCGAAGAAGCTAAACGTGAAGAAGAACAACGAAATTATGAGAATAAAATACGTATGGAGAATATATTATCGGGAAATCCATTATTAAATGCTGGTAAATCAACAAATTTCAAAGTGAAAAGACGTTGGGATGATGATGTTGTATTCAAAAATTGTGCTAAAGATGATTTAAAAGATAAAGATAAATCATTCATCAACGATACATTACGTTCGGATTTTCATAAAAAATTTATGGAAAAATACATTAAATAAGCTACAGCTACTATGTACGTATTTCATTGAATGGACCATTTCATTTTTAATTAAAAATAAAAGAAATTTATTTACGACAAACAAAAAAAATCGAATGATATTCATATGAAACCAATGAATTTGGATTTCTAGTATAATAACAAGTTTGATTAGTTTTTTCCTGTAAAAATTTAAAACCAAATGATTCAATAATTTCTTTGACAATTTCATAGCTAGGTTCGATTGATGAATCTTGTGATGAATCGGCATAATGATAAAGTAATGGACCAAAATTTATCCATAAACCACCATCTGATTTAAGAATATTGTCAATGGTTTCCACGTAATTTATGATATTTTGTGCTGTATCCAAAAAGAAACAAGTGACAATACAATCAAATTGGTCATTTTTATGCTGTTGTTGGTTGTTAAATATTTCCGTAAATGAACCAGCAACCATTGAAAAATCTACATCTTTCGAAATCGTCGCAGGATTAACATCGGGAAATTTTATCGGTATTGTTTGATGATCAGATTGAAGATTGTTTGAAAAATGTGATATCCATGGATAAAATGTAAACATATCGGTAGAATCAATTTTATTCAATATAAAATTGGCAACGAATAACATCATCAGACTGAATTCATTTCCTTGACATGAATAACCACGTTTAGCTATTTCGTATGGTAATCTTCCTAGGCCAGCTCCAGGAACCAGAATTCTGATTTGATTTCGATTCACAAGTGAAGGAAAATATTCTTCAATTGTATTCAATATTGGCTGGAAACATGATTCACGTTCTGTAGCGCCTTCATGACACCATTCACGAACAATTTGATTCAATATAGAATCGATACGAGAAATATCAAGATCTTTTTCCAATTTCATTATCAATGAATGATTGGATTCTTTTCTATTGTCTTTGAGAAAAACATGATTACGAAATATTTTAGCTGCATCGCCAATGATCACTTTAATTATTTCATAATTATGTAGAATACAATGTTGAACTTTAGTCAAATGTTTGGAATAATTTTGCAACAATTGTTGATATTTTGTGGACATTGTGCCAACAAAATCGATTCGTTTTTGTACTTTTTTCATATTATAACTTTTATAAAAACGAAACGTGTTGATAATATCGAAAAAATGTTGCTGTTCTTCAAGCTCTTCATCAACCACAGTATCGTCTTCGTTGTTTGATTCGTTATTTTCCTTCTCACTTAACATTGTTTCATTTGATACGGATTGTATTTGATCACTGATTGATTCATAGTTATTATCATCATCTAGATGATGATGATGATGATCATCATCGGACATTTTTACATCGGATTCTACAATCTATTTATTTACAGAAATAGAAAATTAAAAAATTAAATAACAGTCGCTTATTGCACATTTTTATACCATTCACATGATTGTTCTATTTACACACACACACACAAATATAGCTGCTGTTAAAAAAGATTTTTGAAAATTTTAAAAAAAACAACGACAATTGTGATGTGATATTCATTCTTTACAATTTTATTTTTCAACAACAAATAAAAACAAATGAAAAAAATGCATGATTTCCATCCATTTATCCGTCATCTTTCTCTCTATGCCATTCAAAAAGTTATGGCCGCATTATCACGCATCTGTTTAAATGTTGATTGATCCATTCGTAGAAAGGTCCATGGTTCATATCGTGAATCAGATTTAATCACTACATCATTAACGAAATCCATTTCACGTACAAGTTCATCATTAATGAATACTTTATGTATGGCCGTTGTTTCCTGTTTTGGATCGCCTTTAATAATTTTTATCAATTCAACTTTCAATTCTTCCATCACTTTGCCAACATCGGCAACTTCGTATTCGATTTTTTTAAAACTTTTCAATTTTTCACTTTCCGGTTCTTTTACCTCGAAAATTGATTGCTGTATTTCTTCACCCATCATTGTTTGTTTTTAATTTTCGTTGGTATTTAGAAAAAAAACTTGAGAAAAAAAACCGATAACGAAATTTCAATAGAAAACGAGATTTAAATGCTTTCCATGGTCGTCACATCATCATGTATTTGAAAAAAAAGAATGAGTAAATTAAATTTTCTATTAATCTAATTAAATTTGTTTTTGTTTGTTCAATTGAATTTAATTCAATTCAAAAAAAAAATTAAATTAAATTAATCATCATCACGTGATCTAATACGTCATTTTTGAACGGTAATGAAAATTATGTTTTTGTTGTTGTTGTTGTACGTTTCAAAACAATCCAATCCACATACAAAACACCTGAGATGACGATTTAATTTTTTTGTTTTGTTTTGTTTTGTTTTCCATTTGTTATTTTGTAATCACCATCAAGTGAATGAATCACACACACAGACAGCAGATATCCACTCATTTGAGCTGATGATGGTGATTGTAATTTCAGGTCGCCAACATCATTTATCCAAAAGAATCATGTACATTACGAACCAATAACCATTGGCTAGTCAAGCGTTTTTTTTCAATTTTTTTGTTAAAATTTATTTTTTTTTTTTTGAATTTATTTTTTTTTAAATTCATCAAATTCGAATCATCTCTAATGAAAATGGACATATATTCAACATTGAATTCTTTAGCACCTAAAAGTAAATATCAATTGATTGATTGAACTGTAAACGATGATAATAAGAAAAAAAAACCTTTTTATTCACATCAGTAACTAATTTAAATCGTGATTTTAACAATCATGGATCAACGGATGAAAACAGGAAAGATTTTCCACCAACAGATGATCCTGTTTATATATTGGGTAAAAAATATAGCTCTTTACATGGTAAATTTTGATTCAAATTCTAGTAGAAAATACTAAATTTGTTTGTGTTTTCTCTGAAAGAATTGAATGAAATACGTTCAGATGTTCGAACAAATATATGGATGACATATCGACGAAATTTTCAGCCAATTGGTGATACAAATTTTACATCCGATAGTGGTTGGGGTTGTATGCTACGATGTGGTCAAATGGTATTGGCCAGGGCATTCATCAATCTTTATATGGGTCGTGATTGGCGTTGGAATTATGCGAATCTTGAATCAATCAAACAATTGTTGGACCATGATGGCCAAGAAGAAGAAGAAGAAGATGTAAAAAGAAAAATCGATGAAGAACTAGAAAAATATCTTATCTATAAGAATTTATTGAAAATGTTTAATGATCAAAAAACCGAATCCTATTCAATACATCAGATTGCATTGATGGGTGTTTGTGAAGGCAAAAATGTTGGCCAATGGTTTGGACCAAATACAATTGCACAGGTTTTAAGGTGAATTTTTTTTCTTTCATTGTTGTTGTTGTTGATCTGTTTAATCTGTTCTTTTTCTTCCAAAAGGAAACTATCAATGTTTGATAAAATGAACGATATATTCATCTATGTTGCAATGGATAATATTGTATTTCTCGATGATATTAGTAAGTATTTGGAACCTTTGGAATCATAAAATAATTTTCTTTGCTCTTTTTGTTTTACAATTAGGAAAATCTTGTAAAATTTCTCAAAATGATGATTATGATGATGATGATGATGATGAAACAAAGTGCCAAGAACAACAAAAAATGAAAACTTTAAAAAAATGGAAACCATTAATACTATTCATTCCACTTCGATTGGGTTTATCGGAAATTAATCCAATCTATTTTCGTGCTTTAAAAACAACATTTACTTTTCCACAAACATTAGGTATACTTGGTGGCCGTCCAAATCATGCACTGTATTTTATTGGTTGTTGTGGTGATGATCTTATCTATTTAGATCCACATACAACACAATCGAATGTCCATATAGTTGCTCAAGATCGTGAATATTTGGAACGATTATTACAGCATGAAGAACAGATGATGATTATTGATGATATTGATGATCAATTAACAACGACAACATCATCATCATTAAATCAACGTTCAGCTGATGATGTTAGCTATCATTGTGAACGGCCATATAGAATGTCAATTTCATTACTTGATCCATCATTAGCATTATGTTTTTTCTGTAAAAATGAAGAAGAATTTAATCATTGGCATCAATTGATGATGGGAAAATTATTTCATGAACAAACACAGCCATTGTTTGAGATAATGAAATCACGACCATATGAATGGCAAAATGATGAAGATGGTAATGATTTAGATTGTATCGGTTCCACATCCAAATCTATTCATGGATCATTTTTAAAAAGTTCACCAAATTTTGATTGTAACAATATTCAACAACAAAAACAATCTGCATCAACATTTGATGATGATGTTGATGATGATGATGATGGTGATGATGAAGAATTTGAAATTATTTAAATGATTCTAGCGTTTTTTTAAAATAAAATTTGAATTTTTTTAATTTTGAATTTTTTTCATTCGAATTTTTTTTTTTTGAGAATGACATTTGTGTATTGTCCAGACATGCAAGCATGCATTGCACGCAAGCTATTTAACCCGCTGTGTATCGGGTGAAAAACTAGAAAAAAAAAGAAAAGCCGCTAGCTCGGTTTTTTTCCATTTGTTGTTATTATTGTTGTCCACCACATCATTATTGCCATTGTGATATTGTGATTAACCGCAAAAAAAAAGAAAAATTCTTGCAAATATTTTCAGACAATCATCATCTGTTTATTATTATTATTTTGTTCACTCGATTTATTGTCGAGGTTGCTGCTTCTTGCTACTGCAGCTACTCTTGATATATCAATGTGTGTGTCCATCAAGGGTTGGGTCAAGCTCGTTTGTTCTTGCTCTCGTAAATTTTTCAAGTTTACAATCAATCAATTATTTGTTTATATTTTTTTTTTGTGTATTATTATAAATCAGTTCCTGTAAATTTTATCGATAAAAAAAATTTTATTGCAATCAAAAAAATCTGTTCGAATCAATTCAAATCAAGTTCATTTCAAAACAAATCGAATGTTTACGCACATACAAACACACTGATTGAATTTATCTTGTGATCATCGCCATCATCATTATCATCAAAAAAAAAAAAAATCATTTGGCTGCCAATACACTGCATTTGAACATTTCTCATCGCGCCATCATTAATCATCATCATCATCATTCAATAGATCATCATCATCATCATCATCATCATCATCATGACCGCCACCACATAGATAGACATACAAACGTACCATATATCAATTTTTTTTGTTGTTGTTGGCCTATTATTATTTGTCGATGATTTCAAACAACAACAAAAAAAAACAAAAAAAAATTGATGGCTTTGAATGAATGAATGAATGACAAAAAAAAAAATTAAAATTCCATTTTTTTTTATTACTACTCGCTCAACATTTTACATTTACACACACACACACACACACGCACAAATTGTATAATTTTTACTTTCGGAATTATTATTGTTTTATTTTTTCAAACAAAATCAAACAAAAAAGATAATTAAATTAATTTCTTGCATGTACTTTGTATGTTTGTCTTTGGACAAATCGTTTTACCACCAAATATTTTTGTCTCTCTGTCTGATTTTTGTCACCGATTGCATCATATCATATTCTCCATCATCATCATCATCATCATACTACTATGTCGTCTAGACATTCGATTTTATCCGGAATTCGTAAGTGTTTTTTTTTGTTTACATTTTTTTTTGCTGATTGATTATTGATTGATTTTTTTTGTCTATTGAAAAAAAAGGAAATAATTCATCATCAACCGATTTAAATTGGTCATTCGTTCAGGTAAAAGGAACATTAGAAGATGAATTTAGTGATGGTAAGTTTTTTTTTTTGGTAAAGTTTTTCTGGTGAAGATGATGTAATTCTTTGTGTTTTTAAATTTAGCCGATTTAATTTCATGTGTGGAATTCAATTCCACCGGTCAATTATTGGCATGTGGTGATAAAGGTGGCAGAATCGTTATATTCCAAGGGAATGAGGTAAATTTTTCTGTTTTATTTTGTTCTAAAAACAAAATTGATCTTTTCTATATCAAATAGGGAAAGAAAACCACTGAATATGATCTTTATAGTACATTTCAAAGTCATGAAGCTGAATTTGATTATCTTAAAAGTCTGGAAATTGAAGAAAAAATCAATAAAATTTGTTGGCTAGATGAATCAAAAACGGCGGCAAATCATTTCATGTTGACCACAAATGATAAGACGATAAAATTATGGAAATTATCCGAAAAAGATAAACGTATTGATGATAGTTTTTCAAATATTAACAGAAATTTTATTGGTGGCTGTGATACGACTGAATATCCAGAATTTGATCATACCGAATTAAGGGTTCCTAAAATGATGGCCACCGAACCGACAATTCGTTCGAATCTTCGTCGCATATTTTCCAATGCTCATTCATTTCATATCAATTCTGTTTCTATTAATAGTGATCAAGAAACATTTATATCATCGGATGAATTAAGAATAAATCTTTGGAATCTAGATATTACCAATGAAAGTTTTGGTATGTTGTTGTTGTTGTTGTTGTAAATTTTTTCTAATTGAAATTTTCCCATAGTGATTGTCGATATTAAACCATCAAATATGGCCGATTTATCCGAAGTGATAAGTGCCGCTGAATTTCATCCACAACATTGTAACATATTTGCATATTCAACAAGTAAAGGTTCCATTAAATTATGTGACATGCGTGAAGCTGCATTATGTGATCATTATTCGAAAAGTGAGAATAAGAATTTCAATTGTTTTTTTTTCATTCATTCATTTTTGATTTCATTTTTTTTTATTTTCAGTATTTCGTGATACTATCAATGGTTCAGATAATTCAAATTTTTTCCATGAACTCATCACTGTTATATCAGATCTGAAATTTACAAATAGTGGTCGTTATATGATTACACGTGATTATATGACCGTAAATGTTTGGGATCTGAATATGGAACGAAATCCAATCGAAACATATGAAGTACATGAATATTTACGTGGCCGTTTAGGTACACTTTATGAGAATGAATATATATTTGATAAATTTGAATTTTCATTAAGTGGAAACGATAAGTGAGTACTATTTGCCTGTTTGTTTGTTTTTATCAAATCAAAAATCAAATCTTTTTCATTGATATATAGTTATATAATGACTGGATCATATAATTTTTTCAAAATTATCGACCGTAATTCCGGACAAGAATCATTGTTTGAAATTAATAAAGATGTTGTGAAACAAAAACATTTACGGCCACAAAAAATTACGACAACAAACACGACGACGGATAGTTTTCGTAGAAAGCCAAAAAAAGATGAAACATTCGTAGACAATATTGATCTAAATCGACGTATCTATCATACTGCTTGGAATCCAAATCAGAATCTGATTGCTGTTGCATCTACAAAGAATTTATTTATTTTTAAATCATGATGATTTAAATTTTTGATCTTGTTTTTTTTAAACATTACATTTACACACACACACACACACACACACACACATTTACAATTTTTTCTAAAATTTAACTGAACAAAAAAAATCAACATTTCATTTTTAAACAACATATACAAACAAACGCAAAGAGATAAACAATGCAATTAATTTTTGTGATTTCATTTCTTGTTTGTGTGTGTGTGTGCCTTGTTTTTTATCCATTTTTTTTCATTACAAAAAAAAATTTGATATTTTTTTCGCAATTATCTTGATGATGATGGTCATTTTTTTTTCTCATCCAAATACATTTTATACCTTGAAAAAAACTTTATATTCATTCGAAATTTATGATTAATTTTATTCATACAATGCAAGTTCATCATCATTATACACTGTGTAATATTGGCAATTTTTTTGTTGTGAAAAAATTGTTCTTGTTTTGGCGATAAATTTTTTGTTTTTGAAAAAAATTAAAATAAAAGTTTTTCTTTATTTATCTCAATCAATCAATCAATGATCATCAAATGTCGTTCTTTCATGGTCGAATAGAATTAAAAGATACGAAAAATTGTTTCATAACATTGCCATCGAAATGGACTGTACAAAATTTTCGTTCAAATTCATTTGTAAGTCAGATCTAACATTCGATTTGATTTGATTCACATGTCATTTTTCTCTCTTGATCTATAGGGTCTAATTATAATCAAATTAATCTTTTTGGACGATATAAAACCAGATAAATTTCTATATGTCACATGGAATGGAAGTAAAAATTGTACTGAAGATTCAATATTTTTGGATCGAAATTTTGCATCAAAATCTAATATTATTGATAATGAATTGATTCTGGTGCAAGTTATCGATGATCTATCGAATCGAATATCACCATGTGTTTCTTGTTATTTGAAACCATTATCCAATGATGATCATCAACTTATTGAAATGAATGCTGAAGAAATTGAATATGAATTTCTAAATCAAATACGAATGGTGACTGTTGCTTTTTTGAAAAATAATGAATTCAATATTTTTCCATTGTGGTTGAAAAGTTCACCAAATGTGCCGATTTTTGTGCGAATTTTTCGTGTTGAACCAACAACAACAAATAAAACCGGATTGATAATAACCAGGCAAACGAAAATTGTTATCGTTCCGCAGAATGAAATTGAAAATGATGCCGCCATCGTACCGCCAATTACAATGCCGTCTACAAGTTTAAAATCCGTTTTTGGTCTATTCAAATCTTTGGTTCCAAATCGTGAAAATATTTTTCCCATTACTCATTCATCATCGAATGATGATCCCATCACTGATGATGATGGTGATACGATGACCATGACAAAACATCATCATACACTATTTCCAATTTATCATGGCAAAAAGCTATTTTTACGTGTTATTCTGGCCAAAGAAATTGATTCAAACACAACATCCATTGGATTTATATCTAGAAAACATTTTGAAAATTTAGGCACTCAATCAAGTCGTTTTATTGTTCGACTGATAAAATTAGATCCTTCAACGAGTAAAACGTCAGACATTGTTTCCATCGGCTATGATGTGACAACAATGTCTGCTAATGAAAAATTTTGTACAACATTCGTTGATAAATATCTGAAAATTTATGATCACATAAATGATCTAAACGTATTAGTAATGGCAAATGACAAATGTCCAGATGATTCAATAATGTTTAGCCATTCATTCATCATACAGTATTCATTATCGTTTCTATCTTACGTCATTTTGGATAGTCCAGATTTACGGCAAATAAATTTGGTTGTAGAAAAAAACAATGATGGCATTGATTGTCTGAATATTCCGGTGGCTCGAAAAATATTCATAGTTCCATTATTGTGGTCAAAATTGAAATCGAATGAATTCCACAATGAATTGGTCAAAAAATCAAACAATCAAATACTCATGTATAATGGATTCTTGGTTGCTGATCCAAAAAATGATAATGAACAATATTTCATCATCAAACAACAATCACCGGTGCCTGATTTTGATGTGGAAATTTTTAAATTTCTTTCCACAAGTTTTGTGGTTGATCCATTGTTGACTGAAATCATTATGCAACAAGTATCGGCTGTGAATTCTTCCATGACAATGCATTTGAATAAATTGACAAAAAAACGTCAAATAATCAATGATATGATGGAAAATTATGAAAAAATCCTCACCAAACCGTTTGCTGGCCGTACTGCAACCTTACAAGAATGCATACATTTCATTCATAATTCATTGAATTTAAATTCAATTACAGAATCTGGCAATGTAAATTTATTCACCGCTTTATTGGTTACCGGATCAAAAGGTACTGGTAAAACAACACTAATCGAACGTCTTTTATATGATTGTTTTGAAAATCATCGAATTTGGAGTGCTAAAATTCAATGTTCAAACATTAAGGGTAAAAGAATTGAATCACTGCAGAAATCATGGTCACGATTATTCACTGAAGCTATTCATCATCAACCATCAATATTGGTATTTGAAGATTTACATCAGATTGCCTATGATACCGGTGATGGTGATGATGATGATGGTGGTGGTGGCAGGAACAATGTACGATCATTCGATTCAAATGATGAATCAGATCGAACGAAATCAACAACACCAGAAAGTTTTTATTGTGAACGGATATCGTATTTATTTTTTCATCTTGTTGATTCATTGAAAAAATTGAAATCATCTTGTACATCATTTTCTCGTGTCACCATCATTGCTACTGCTGAATCCAGTGAATGTTTAAATCGTGTGTTGAAAAAATTTCCAACATTTGATCAAACAATCGATTTACAACCACTGAATAGTGGACAAAGAATTGAAATATTGAATGAAATATTCAACAAAAAATATAAAAATCTATCGTATGGTGAATGTTCAACAATGACAACATCAATAAATATTGATATGAAATATCTGTCAAAAATAACGAAAAATTTTCCCATTCAACATTTGAACAATTTAATCGATATGATTATTCACAGTGCATTGGTTGATAATTTAATGCCAAAACAAATGAATGATACAAAAGTGATTATGATTAATGATGTCCATGTAAATCAAGCTATAACGAAATGGAATAATTTTCAATTGACACAAAAAACAGATAATTTAAAATTGAATACTAAACGTTTGTTTAAAGATATTGGCGGTATGAAACGTGTTAAAGAAATGCTTTCAGATCTTATTCTCATGCAAATAAGACATCCAAATCTGCATCGATATTTACCATTGAAATTACCAAATTCATTACTCATTTATGGTATGCCTGGTTCCGGAAAAACGGCCATAGTTGAAGCCATTGCAAATGAATCCAAAGTGAATTTTTTAAATGTTAAAGGACCAGAATTATTGTCCAAATATATTGGTAATAGTGAACAATCTGTACGACGAATATTTCGTCAAGCACAAGCCGCATCACCATGTATACTATTTTTTGATGAATTTGATTCATTAGCACCACGTCGTGGTCATGATAGTACTGGCGTTACCGATCGTGTTGTCAATCAAATGTTAACACTAATGGATGGTCTTGAAGAACGTGATCGAAATATATTCATTATAGCCGCCACAAGTCGTCCAGATCTAATAGATCTGGCATTATTACGGCCAGGACGTTTTGATCAATTAATACGTTGTGATTTGCCTGATGAAAATGAACGAAAAGAAATTTTTACTATTTATGGCCAAAAATTATCAATAGATTTTAATGAAAACATCAATTCATCATTCAATAAGATTGAGAAATCAATGGAAAATTTTACTGGTGCCGATATACAGGCATTATTATATAATGCATTTTTAGATGCCACCAAACAGGCAATGGATGATCATCAAAAATCAATCATTCAACAACAAAATGACAACAACAACAACAACAACAGCAACGACGACAACAACAACAGCAGCAAAAATAATGATAAAAAAATTCGAATTGAATGGACAAACATTCAACAAGCAATGAAGATGACAAGACCTGCACTTAGTCAACAGGAACGTAATCGATTTAATCGAATGTAAGTTTTTTTTTGTTCATTTTATTTTTTTTTTTGTTATTTATATTTTGACAAAATCAAACTATCTATTTGTTTATCTCTTCGTTTATTTATTCCCACACACACACACACACATACAAATACAAATCATATGTGTGCGATATGATTTTCTCATCAGCCATATTTTTATTATTTACCTGCTACTGTGGCTACGATTTTTGATTAATATTTGATTTGAACAACAAATCAATTTCTCATACAAACACACACAGATAGACAAACACATAAAGTTATTATTAACTTGTGACAAATTTTTTTTTTTTGGTGGATGATGATGATGACCTTTTTTTGTTATTGAATCATTTATCTATCCATGTATCGATATTATCGATATTATTATATTAGGTTTATTATGACAAGAAAGTGTGAGAATTTTTTTTCAATCAAACACACATGAACACAATGGTTTTGAATCTGAATTCAATAATTGAATTTTAATATTTTTCTTTTTGTTGGCATGATCATGATCATGATGATGATTTTAAAGAAAGAAAGAAATTCATAATTTAATTCATAATTTCTTGTGTGTGTGTGTGTGTGTGTATGTTGAATATTCTGTATTTACAGAATTTTTTTTACACACAATATTCTTTCTCTCTTGCAGCCATCATGATCATTATTTTGAATGGCCGAATCATTTTGGTTATTATTCGGCGTCAAGCATCATCATCATCATATTAAGTGCTAACTGAAGCATAAAACTATTTTCCATTTTTTTTTTATTTTTTTTGTTGAAAGAATTTTAAATTGAAATTTTTTTTTTTAGATTCTATTCTCATTCTAATATATTCTGAAAAGAAAAATTCTTTTTCCATTTTTTTTGTTGTCGTCGTCGCACACACAAACACACATAAATAGACTCTCTTGATGATGCTCACAAAAAAATGTTCATTTTGTATGTATGTGGATTGTGTTGTTGTAGACATTTTTTTTCTTTTCAATTTAAATTTCATTATCATCATCATCATCGTTATTATGATTGTGGTTGAATTTGTTGTGTCAGTCTAAATAGAAAAAAAACGTGGTTGAGATCAGTATGTTTTTTTTTCATTGCAGAATAAAGAGAGTGAGGAATATTCCAGTGAATCGTTTCATTCATTTCAAAATATTCACATTCTTTAGCTGCTTATTCGTGCAAAATTGTAACCATTGTGGTCGTCGTTGTTATTGTTGTTGTTGTTGTTGTTAAAATTAGGCTTTCCAATTCGATTTATTAATGATCTAATGATGATCATCATTGTGTTTATTGTATGAGTTTTGATTTGTGATTTCATCTTTCGAAAGCAATTTTTTCCATCAACGGAATTTTTTTTTGTTTTGTTTCTTTCTGTTGTTTTGTTTTATTTTGTCTTGTTGTTTTTTTTTATTGTCTTGTTTGTTTGTTGTTTGTCTCGGAAATAAAGATAGATAACTTTTGATTTTGTTCTTTAGATTAACGTTGTTTTTGATGATGATGAGAGAATGTCGTTAGATTATTTGATTTTCTCACCAAAAAAAATCGTCAAATTGTGTATATTATCATTCTCTCCAGACAGAAAGATAGTCATGAGAATGTACAGAGAAATGGAAAGATTCCACATTCATTTTCGGTTATTTGTCTGTTTTTTTTGTTACTTTTGTGAATCTATAACCGATCATTTTGGCTTTTTTTTTTTTTTTTTTTTGATTAATTACACCATTTGTTTGAAGATTAATGTGACTTTTGGTGCCAATATTTACAATCGATAATTGATGATGATGATGGTGATGAAATTGATGCAATCTAAATTTATCGTTTTTTGTCTATTATTTTTGTGGTTATTTTTTTTGTCTAGTGCAAACTTTGAAAAAAATTTTCTATTGTTCATTCATTGTGTGTGTGTGTGTGTTTTCCATTGAATTTTTATTTCTGTTTGATTTTTCATTGCACGTGTGCATCGTTTAAATGATAATTTGTTTTGGTTTTTTTTTGTTTTCATAGATATGCTAAATTTGAAGCCGAATTATCTGGACAACGATTACCGGTGAATGATGATGATCTGGATGGTGATCCAATAAAAACGGCAGTTACGTTGGCATGAAATATAAATTTCTATTCATAGTGATCGATATAGTGATTGATTTTTTTTTTGCAGCACCTGTGTGTGTGTGTGTGCGTGTAACACACCTTCTTTTGAAATTGAATTTATTATTGGTTTGAAATCAGGTGCATTTCGGTTTTTTGTAATTTTTTTTCTCATTCTGAATAAAGACAACGAATTTTTTTTTCTTTTATTCTCTCGATTCAACTCTTGAATTACGAAAATAAATACAAAACACGCACGTAATTGTTTCTGGTTTTTTTCCTTGTTTCTGGTTACAATGGGACACATAAAATACAAAATTTTCAACAAAAAATTTCATTCAATTTTTTTTTCAATGTCCACTGTTTTTTCGTTTGCTCTCAATTTTTCAACGAAAGCAAAAAAAAAAACGTGGCTTTTGTTCTTTTCTGATTCGTTATTGTTCATTGTTCATCGAAATTGATTCGAAACGAATCGATTGAATTTTGCGATCTCGCTAAGAATGAAAATTGGTCACACTAACACTTTATTTTCTTCTTCTTTCACCATAATAAATATATATATACATGGATCCTACTGTTTTTTAGTTTTTTTTTCTTGGTTATTGTTTTTTTTGTCCATTGTATATTGTGTAGTCGATCGGGTGTTTTTTTTTGGCTTAATGGGGTCCCTTTTGAGAGAGAAAAAAATAGGTGAGCTTTCTGATCTAGATTGATGAAGAATAAAAGAAAAAGTTTCTCTCTCTCTCGCTAGTATTTAAAAAAAAAGACCACCACCATGACATTCATTCACACATACACATAGTAAATAGGGGAAAAGCTACAAATCATTTAGATTGCCATTGCTGCCTGTTTTTTTTTTATTTTTACCTGACGTAAATTGACCTAATGTATATCCACCACCACCATATAGCGTACAATGTGACAATTACACAAAAAAACAACAACAACAACAATAGATTCCATCAAATGCAATTTACACCGAGATAGAGAAAGATACCTTATATGTGTGTGTGTCGGCTTGTTATTTGACAATTTTTTTTCCTTTTTTCTTTTCTTTTTAATCTTGATTTGTATGGACCAAAGTGCTGGAACCATTCAATTTTTTTTTACATTTTCATAAAAATTTCAAACGAATCTCTCTGTTTCTTTTGTTGTTGTTGTCACTTACTTTGTGTTTGTGTGTGTGTGTGCATTCACGCACACGTGTTGCATGGTCATCAAAAACACAAAAGAACAGTTTTTTTTTCATTATATTGAAAGAAGAAAATGCGAATGATTCATTTGTGAACACCTGAGTTTCGGAATGATTATTTGTTTTTTTTTATTATTATTATTATTTCACAGGTAACACTTTATCAACCAATTTTATTTTTTCATTCTCAATTTAAAAATTATGTGAATTTTTTTTTCTTTACCCATTGTTATACCTGTACTATCTGCTGAATTAGCTGATTTTTTTCGCGTTCGATGAAATTTATTTTTAAACTAAAAAAAAATCAGATGATTTTGCGTGCGTGTGTTTTGGGGCTGGCTTTCATTTTCCGATTGGTCTATTGTTTTTTTGCAATACACACACATGCACACATATTATATGTCAAACTCCTATATATGAACATGTACAAATGAACAAATGTATTGGATGTCCACCAATAATGCATATACATACAATAAGGTTAATTTTTTCTGTTGTTTTGTTTTGTTTTGTTCCATCCTCCCACTAATTTTTTGTTGTTGTTCAATGTTCCGTTTATCCTTTTGTTTTTATGTATATAGAGTGAATGAATGAATGAATGAATGAAGTGAATTGAATGGGAGATAATGATGTACTCGTACTCGTTGCGTCTCTTTCTTTCTCTCTATATAGTGTGTATTTTTCCATTGTTTGTATTTTATTCATTGTTATATCGAATGGCGCCCATATTGAACATCATCATCATCATCATGATCATTGTCATTGAATACAATTGCCCATTATTATATATATTTATTGTGTCTGTTTTCTTTTTTTTTTATTTTCATGATAATGATAATAGTCAGTCAACAACTATTTGGACATAAATGGAATTTTTTTTTGTTTCATTTTTTTTTTTTTTTTTTTTTTGAAAACAATAGAATAACTACAACGACAACGATGACAATATGAATTTCCTATATTTATATATACATTGAGCATCTTTTTCTGTTTATGTTTGTTTGTTATATGTTGATATTTGAGTGAAATACCCCATTATAACATTATATAACGGCATCCAATAATGATGATGATGATGATGATTCTCATGTTTCCATCGTTTTTTTTTTTCATTCATTCATTCAATGGCTTTCAATCTTTTTCCTTGTTCTCTATTCTATTCTATTCCATTCATTCATAGATTCTGTCTGTCTGGCCATTGTTTCCAATAATGATCGGGTTTTTTTTCCTGAACATATCTTTCTTCTTTCTCTGTGTATATATATATATATATATATTCACCACGTATTCAACAATTCGTTTCGTTTCATTTTTGCTGTTCCAAATTCATTCAACTGACAATTGTGTTTTGTTGCTTTTATTGTTCGCTCCGTCCGTTCGTTTTTTTTCACTATTATCATCAT
Organism: Dermatophagoides farinae; assembly: GCF_024713945.1. Taxonomy (NCBI): domain Eukaryota; kingdom Metazoa; phylum Arthropoda; class Arachnida; order Sarcoptiformes; family Pyroglyphidae; genus Dermatophagoides; species Dermatophagoides farinae. The sequence continues at coordinate 519,745 of NC_134677.1, read as the reverse complement.
TCTCTTTTGTTTTCAAGTTTTGTTAGGATTCTCTATTGTGTTTTTGATTCAATCGATCCATCCATTCATTCATTCATTCATTCAATCTTTCTAATATTTCGGCTATTGTTTTGTGATATTTTTTTTTCTCTCTCTCTCATCTATAGAAAATTTAACAATAACAATAACTAACAGCAACAAAACACATTGATCAGATTGAATGTGAATGAGTTAGTTATAGTTAGTTTACAATGAATGAATGAATGAATGAGACAATTTGCTTCAAACAATAATGATAACAAAAAAAAAAGCGTCGATCTACTTGTATTTGTGAATAGAGGTTTCAAATGTTCGAAAATGGGGATGATTTTTTGATGTTGAACATGATGATGATGATGATGATAATAAATAAAATCAACGAAAAAAAAAATGAATAGAAAAAACACAAACTTCAATCACACACTCAACACACAATATGTCCTAGTGTTGTAATGAAAATGATGATCGTTTTCGTTGTTTCGGCCGCCATTTATTCATTCGTTATTCTTGTTGTTGTTGTTGTTGTTGTTCGCACATCATCATCATTGTTGTTGTTGATGTTGTTGTATTTTGTTATAATGAACTATGGTTTCATTTTATTCATTCATTCATTTTTTGTTGTTGTTGTTGTATGAGCCTCCTTGTATGAATTGTCGATTCAATTCATACATTCACTCGCATATACACACACACACACACACACACATGGACAATTGAATTGATATCAATATCTCTCGAATACATTGATATACCACCACCACCACCACCACAATAACCGCCATTGCCAATAACGGTATATTGGTATGTTTTCGGTTGATTTCGGTTTTTTTTTTTGGTTTTACCGTTGTTAATTGCATGATGATCATGTTCGATGGTGGTGGTCATGTTCATCATGGCCATATGAATATTGTGGCATGTCATTTTGTTGTTGTTGTACAACTCCCACACACACACATAAAAACTAATAATCACTGTATACGGAATCAGCACACCAAGAATGGTAAAATGATAAAGTTTTTGAATTTAAATTTGAATTTGAATTAAAAAAAATAAACAAAATCGATGACAAGCCACCAACCTGGTTTTCTATTTCATGTTAACAACAACAACAACAAAATAAAAAAACAATTTTTTTCTTGGGTGAACAAAAAGAATTTGAATTCCAAAATTATAAAAAAAAATATTCGAAACTTGTGATGTATTGGTGTGCATTGTTGTTGTTGTTGTTATAATAGAAAAAATAACAAATTCACTGAAAAGATAGATAATGATAGACATTGTACAACATCGACAACAACAACAACAACAACAACAACAATAACAACAACAACATTACTAACAAAAGGATTGTGTGTTGACAGAAAAAAAACTACGAAGATGTCTATTGTCTGTGAATGAGTGTGTGTGTGTGTGTGTGTGTGTGAATGAAATGAATGGATTCAACCAAAAAAAAAAAGTGTTGGACAATATTGAAAACCATGGTTTTCTTCCATATATATCTGGTGATAATAGAGGTACGAATTTTTTTTTTATTATTCACAATACATACACCCACACACACACACACATACGCACAACATATGGTGTTGTTGTTGTTGTTGCCAATTGTCAAATTGATGCTGTTTGTAGAAGAATATTCATTCACTGTCTCTCGCTTTCTTCCTCTTTCGTTTTTTTCATTCCATTTCATCCATCCATTCATTCATTCATTCATCCATCCATCCAGTATATATAGAGATGAGAAGAAAATCTTTTGTAATGGGAAAATTTTTTTTTTTTTTGTGAATTCATTCATTCATTCATCATCTATTATTGTATTTTTTTCCAATTTGTTGTTGTTGTTGTTGTTGTTGTCGAATATATACATAATCATCACCAACACCACCACCAATGGTGTGTTGACAATGATAATGATAATGATGACGATGATGATGATGGTGATGCGACCAATACAGAATAATAAATAAATATTTCTTCTTCTCTTCCAATTCTTGGTGTAATAATAATAATAATTGTATTCAATTTGTGTTTGTGTAAAAAGAGAGAGAGAGAATGTGTGAGAGGAAAAGTTGCATTTAAAAAAAAAATGTTGAAATTCTACAACAACGACAATGACAAGAATAAAAAGAAGAAGAAGAAGAACATGGAAATAGAATTGAATTGTATTTATATATGAATATAATGGTGTAGAAATAGAAATTGAGAATCAAGAATTTTCTATTGTATTCTATTGTGTGTATTGTGTGTGTGTGTGTGTGTGTGGAAATAGAATCGAACGAATTGAAAATGGAGTATTGTTCTGTATGTGTGTGTGTGTGTGTGTGTGGATAGACAAAATTGAATGAATGGATTGATAAAGTGAATGAATTTGAAAAGAATTTTTTATTTTTGAAAAGAAAAAAAAAATATTCCTCTTACACTTATTATTCGTTGTCAACTTCAACTTTTTTATTCTTGCATTGTGTAATTGGCAAATTTTTTTTTCTCTCTCTCTCTCTTCATATAAATAGAAGATGGTGGATTTTTATTTGTTATATTAAAATGTTGTCGATTCTGGTGGTTGAAAAAAGAACAAAAAAATAAAACTTTGAAAGTCCAAGTTTTTTTTTTTTATTCTACATTTCCTCATCATCATCATTCTTTTTTTTTCTTCTTCAACTTATTCAATGATTTTCTACCCACCATCACGTCAATTTAGAATTTCAAACTTGTCTTTGTCTGGGAAATGGATTCAGCAACAAAAAAAAAATAAAAATATTCTTCATGAATGATCCGCGTATAAGCACACACATATGTCAAATTGGCTATTTTGTTGTCGTAGTTTCTGGTTGTCGATTGTATATTTGGCCTACAGTGGCGTTTTCTTTCCAATTTTTTTTCTCTCTCTCTGTCTTAAATGTGTTCCATCCACATTCAAGATAACAATAGAAAAAATGGCAATCCAGAAAATGGACGGTTTATCGGACATTTATTTTGTTTGTTTGTTTGTTTTCTTTTCCTATATTTATATGTATCTGGTCCATTTCTGTTGCCATTGTCATTGTTCTCACAATTGAATTTCGCGATTCTTTCATTCGTTCCATTCATATGGAATTGACTGACTGTTGAAATTTTTCTTTTTTTTCGAAGTTCCGTTTCGCACCACCACCAACATTTTTCTATTTCTATGTTTATTAGAGCCCGGTTTGAACAAATGATTTGTAATCGAACGGAAACAGAATGACATTAATTTAAATGATGATGGAATTAATCGATCGTTTTTTTATATAGTTTCTATTTCAATTTATTGATTCATTCGTTCATTCATTCATTTTTTTCTTTTTCTTTTTTGATTCGGAAATTCTTGAACCAATGAATTCTCGTTTTCTATATATGGTTGTCATCATTTCCACACATTTGAACAATGACAACGAAAACATTTGACAACCAGAAAATAAAAACAGACAAACAAAAATGAGAATCGTGTCAATCAATTGGTTTTGTTTGTGGGGGCGGGGGGGTGTTTCGCTATTCATTATAATCGACTTTATTTATCTGAGTTCCAGAATAATAGAAATATTCTGTGTGTGTGTATTTGGTGGATGCTCATTTAATTCAATTTTTTGTTTATTTGTTTGTCACCATTGTATGTATGTGTGTTGGTAGTACTACACATGGGGAGTATGACAGTTTTAAATTGAATTTACACATATTGTCTATGTGTGTGTGTGTGTGTGAAATGATCCATTTCAATGAATCTTTTGTTTGTGTTTTTTTTTGCCTTTTTTCCAAAAAAAATACGATTAACACTACGACGATGATGATACGTTAATGAATTGTTCACATCGATGGAGATGAAGAAAAAAAAAATTTAACGATTTAATGAATTTTAATTGAAATTCATACTCATGTGTGTGCTGATCAAAAAATGATTGATCAAAATTCGATCATTGACTGGTGAATGAAATAAAAATGAAAATGAAAAAAAAATTTACATAAATACGATGTCATGCTTCAAACTTGTGATGAATAAATTTTTTATATCTCAATCATCATCATCATCATCATCATCGTTTCTGGTGACATATTTTTTTTCTATTTCTCTCTCTCACAACAACCACAACCACGACAACAACAACAACCGAACAATTCAACAGTGAAATCATTCTATTTGATATGATCATTCACACGTACTGGCTGGCATATTACATATTTTTTTTTCGGATTCTCAATGATGAGATTTATTCCATTTGAATGTAAATAATAATATGATGGGCGAATAAGAAAAAAAAGCGATTAAAAAACAATCTTGACAAGTCGATCTTTTTTTTCTGTGTATGTGGTTTGAACGTCTGTTTTCTCTCTAGTTTGTTGTTGTTGTTGTTGTTGAAATGAAGTGAATTGAATTGAAATTCAATTGGATTATCGCTAAACCAAAATCACCATAACACTGGTGTGGTTGTTGTTGTTGTTGTTATACAATGTACACGCTATTTTGGATCACACACACACACACACATCAGATGATGACATCGATCCATGAATAATAAAAAAAAAATAGAAATTATAATTGGATTCTGTTTGATTCTGATGATTATGAATCCAGTGGTGTATTGAAAAAAAAACTGTCCATGTTTGAACAAAGAATTCGTGAATATGTGTAAACATCATCATCATTGTCGTTTATTCTTCAAGCGGAAAAGTGAGAAAAATGAAAATTATTTTTTTAAATACTTGCCACCCAAAAAAAAAAATTCAATTCTGTTTTGTGTACACACAATTTATGTGTGTATTGTATAGATTACATAATTTTTGATGAAAAAAAATTTTTTTTTTTTTCGTTGCAAAATTCACCCATCCAGCCACTTTACATAACATTCGTTTCATTTCTTTCATTGATATCGATTCTATTCTATTCAACAAAAGTATTTCGTTTCTCCATTGTCATCCACGATGATGATGATGATTATAAACGCGTAATTGTTATTACACACAATAGAATAGAGATGGAGATGGAAAAAAACGAAGAAGATTCATATCGGAAACAATATTCTTCATCAACAAACAAACAACATGATGCACGAACATTGTTATTCAGAGATGATAATAATGAAAAAAAACCGAACCATTGTTATTGTCAATTGATGAAAAAAAAGATGTCGTTCCATTTTATCATTATCATCATCATCATCATATCAGTCATTATTTGATTCTGATTTTGAACAAATATAAAAAAAATGAAAATGAAATAAAAAGAATCCAATCGAATAGATGATTCCCAATGAGTTGTTATTAGATTGGTTTAGTTTATTGTCTGTCAGTGTGTGTGTGTGTATGTGTATTGTATTAATCATGCCAATTCAATTCAATTCAATTGATGATGATGATGATGATCCATAAAATGAATGTTTTTTGCAATTAGTCCATTGTTGTGAGACACACACAGTATTTGTTGCTGATTTTGGTTGGTTGTATAATAATAATAATATACACTGTCAATTGAACCTTTTGTTGTATTTCAATCACACAAAAACGATACAATCGATAGTTTTTGTGTGTGTGTGTAGATGAATAACACAATAGAATTTGGTCACCAATCATCATCATCATTGTGAATCATCCATTCTCTCTCTCTCTCTTAGTTTTGAAACAATGAAAAAAAATCAGACCCATTTGATTGCGTTAACAATGAATGAATGAAAAAAAGCATTATTTTTTTTTATCATGCTGAATACGAAAGAAAAAAACTCACTTACACTTGAAACAATCAACAATTGTGTTTGAATATATAAAAAAAGAAATCCCGAAATTTTCCATTTATCGTCCGGTTATTTTTTTTTCTCTCTATTCATTTCACGCTCTTACTCCTTGTTCTCCTTTTCTTCCTTAGTTCGATCATAGTCATCATCATCATCATCATCACCAGAACACCAACACAAACCCTCTACATCTCTTCATCATTCCTCAATGAGCGAGCAAAAAGAGAAAAATCTTTTGTAAAATCAAATTCACACACAAAACACACACACACACACACACACACATTGGTTACATTTTGATATCCAAATGAATGAATGAATGAATGGAACCAAATGAGAAAAAAAAAATTTGAATACAATTGATTGACAACAACAACAACAACAACCAATACAGTCAATTTATCCAGTTTTTCATTCTTTCTTTTCCAGATACACATACCTTGTGTGTATATGTGTTTATTTGAACCAGAAAAAAAATGTAACAAAAAAAGAAAGAGAGAGAGAGAAACCATTCAATCATTCAATGATTATTATCATCAACAACAACAACAAAAATTGTTTGGTTTACGAATAATCTAATAACAACAACAACAACAACAACAACCGACCAGAAAAATATAATCGTTGGTGTGTCGATTGAAAATCAATTGAAACTTTTTTTTTTTGCTGTTGTTGTTGTCCAATCTTTTTGTATTTTTTTTTTTGCAATCATTTCGATTGTTGTTGGAATGTTGTTGTTGTTCACAAATTCAATTCAATTCAATTTTTTTTTCATTTCTCTGGTGCTAGATTTTTTTTTGTTGTTGTTGTTCTCTTTGATGTTTTTGAACAAGAAAAAAAAAATCGATCCGCTTTGGATATAAAAAAAAATATCAATATCGAATAGATATCGATGATAATCTCGATCATTCATATTTCGAATTCAATCGAATACGGATCGATACAAATCAAAAAAAAAAAAATTTTTTTTTTATTCATTAAAACTCAATCTGCAATGATTGGTGTCTATAAAGGAGAGAAAATGTAAAATCTTGGTTGCTATGAATGAACAAATGAATGGATGATAATGATAACAAAACAAAACAAAACAAACAATTGGTACGGGCAGAAGAAATGGATAGATTTACTTTAGATTTATCATCATCATCATCATCGTCATTATTATGTAAATATAAGCTTTATATTCATGACCTTTTGTAGTCGTTGATTTCATTTGTTTGTGTTTGTGTTTGTGTTTGTGTGTTTGTTGTTGTCGTTTGTTGTTGTAATTCTTTATCTAATGATGATGATGATGATGATAATAATCAAGAGTCACATCTGCGTTCCGTTGGTTCATTGTTGTTGTTGTTGTTGTTGATAAATAAAGATTATGACATTTTTTTCTCCTTCTCTGCTATTGTGTGGTTATTATTATTGTTGTTGTTGTTGTGTTTGTTGATCATTGAATGATTTTATGGTTAATTTAGCGGTTTACATTTTGTTGTTACATTTGTGACCTTGATGATTTATGTATACGATATAGATAGATGGATGGATAGATAGATAGACTCTTATGGATTTATTCATGTGCAAAATAAATTGATGATGATGATGATGAAGTAGATCATCTTGTTCCATGTTCTAGTTCCATAATTTTACCCAATCATCATCATCATCATCATCATCTGTGGGAAGAAAATCAGAGCATTTTTTTTCATGCGTGTGCACAAAAAAAATGAATAAAAAAAGAAACTCGGCAAAGAATGACACACACACACACACACACACAATCCGATCAATTGAATACAATCAAAATTTGATGAATATAAATTGTGTGTTTTAGATTTAGATTCTATTTGTTTTTTTTTCACAATTTTCCATCAGTTAATAACAAAAATCAAATCAAATTTTGTCATTTGATATGAAAAAAAAAACATAAACATTTTCCACCACTCGGTGAAAATTAGGAAATCATAATTGTTCAATCAATCAAACAATTACAAAAAAGAGAAAAAAGAATCACAAAAAAACGGATATTGATCACAATTGATTTTTTTTTCTTGTTCTCTTCATCTGATGGCCGTTTTGGTGTGTGTGTACTGTGTGTGTGTGTGTGTGTGTCTATGTGTTTTTGGCCTTGGCAGAACCAAAAAAAAAAACGACGACCGTTTTTTTTATCGGTTATCACAAGAATATTGATAACAAAAAAAAAAAAAAAAAATTTCAATCTCGTTATGCAAACAATAAAAATAAACTGCATATATATACATTTCAACACAATGGTGAATCTATTCAATTTACGTTGTGCGCATAATTTTTGTCATTTATTTATCGATTTGATCTTTTTTTTAATGGACATTCAAATCCAATTCAAATGATAATGATGATGATTAGACAAGACAAGACAAGGTTATCTATAATTTTTTGGCGTTTTTTTTTCAATGATCATTCATTGATTCAAGTGAATGGGGGGGAAAAAAACACGAACACGAACGACCATTCATATCTATTATCTTGTATCATATGTCTGTTTTTTTTTCTTCTTTTTTTTGTGTGTGTGTGTGTGTGTGTGGTTAATAATCGGAAACGATTGAATCTAAATCAAAAAAAAAAAAAAAATGATGATGGTTTGATGGTGGTGGTGGTCATGATCATCATAATTATTATTATCATTTAGTTAATAGTGTGGTCCATTGATGATGATATCATTGTTGTTGTTGTCGTCATCGTTGTTGTTGTTGTTGTTGTTACACGAGTTTCACACAAACACAAAACAAGAAAAAATGAATGATTGATTTACCCCCATACACACATATATGAATATCAATTTGTTATTTTTTTTTTTTTTTTTGGCAGAAAAAAAAGAAAAACATACGGTAATTGTTCAACTACGACATGGACAAAAATCTTTTTTTTCTTCTTCCACAAATCATCATCATCATCATAGGTCCGTTTTGGTTACCAGTCATCACTAGGTTCAGGTAATGATAATGTACCAAAAAAAAAAAAAAAAACGAACAAACACAAACCATTATCATTATCATTGAAATAAAAACGACATGAACACCAAAAAAAAATGATGATGATGGAAAATGGCTTCATTTCAAGAGGATTTGTGGTTTCATCATGTACAATATCTCTCTCGCTGAAAAATGAAATGAAATGAAATAAACACGCACAAATTTTTGAATTACAAACGACATTTCACACACACACACATGCATGTTTTTCATTGATAAATTTTTCTCTTTCCTTTGTGTGTGTGTGTGTGTTGTACACCATTAAATCAATCACAAACCTTATAATCATCATCATCATCAAGCGGCTTTCCAATTGTTCTTCTTTTCCTATCTATTATATTCCAGGTACACACACATAATATTGTTTTGACTGAATCAATGTTGATGAATTTCGTGCTCGTTGTGTGTGGTTTTTTGTCGTTGTTATTTGCTTTTTCTTGATGTTTTTGTTTGATGCACACACAGTAATGAAAAAAATCTACAAGTCCATAAGGTTCACAATGGAGAATTTTTTTTTTTTTTTTTTTGAATCCGATCCAATCCTCGAACAATTATCCCCATTATTATTGTTGTCCATTCGCCATTGGGTCAAACATGGATAAAATTGTTGTTGTTGTCTCTTTTATGTCTCCACCTACATCGACATAGACATAACACCCATTTATTGGTTTAGTCTTTTTTTTTATCTGTGGAAAGAAAAAAAAACTTCGTCATCATCAGTCTAATGATACTTTAACGATTTTATTCAAAAAAAAAAAAAAAAAAAACTGACGACAACAACGACCATGCCATCAAATTGGTTAACCAAATCATCATTATTTCGCTTGTTTGTTTCTCTTTTTTTTTGAAAAAAATTGCCCATTGTCATTGATGATGATCTTTCCATTTTGATTTTCCCACTTTTTTTTCGTTCATCTAAAATAAAATTAAAATTTCAGGAAAATTTTCACTCACAACTACAACACAATGTAGCCAGTAGTTGGTAGTAGTCGTCGTCGTCGTCGTCGTCTTTTTTTTCAAAATTCCTATTGTTTAGATCATCATTATCATTATCATCAGTGAACCATATGATATTGCCATTATCAAACGATGATGATGATGATTGTTTGTTTGTTTGTTTGTTTGAACTTTGATATCTGAATCTTTGAACATGCATACACAGACCAACTGAATGATAATGATTTTTTTTTGTTAGTTTTTTTTTGATAATTTATTCAAATTATCCATGCATATCCGTTTTTGTTATGAAAAAAAAGAAAATTATTATTACTTGTCATTGTTGGTCATTGTTGTTCAAATCTCATCATCATTATTATTGTTCAATTATCATAATTTATGTTTATGTTTTGTTTGCGTGGGAGAGAGAGAGAGATAATTTTTTTCATTGTTAACAAAAAAAAAGAGAAAGAGAGAGAGAGAAAATGATTGAGATATTTGGACCTATGGATGAATGGATCACCCGAAAAAAAATGAAAATTTTGTTTCATCATCATCATCATTGGATTGGATTGGATTGAATTGAATTGAATTGTCCATAATGATTATGATGATGATGATGAATTGTTGGCTTTACTTGTTTGTTTGTTTGTTTGTTTGTTCGGTGGCCCTGATTTGTTGTTATTGTTACGTTATTATATTGTGAATGTTGGTGGTGATCATTCATGACTTTGGGTCACCAGATATCATTTCATTTCATTTACTTTTTGAATGAAAAAAAAAAATAATAATAATTGTCAACGACAACAACAACAACAACAACAATAATAATTGTATGTCTCCTTTTTATTAGTGGAAAAAAAAGATTTTCTTGATGATCTCTAAACACACACACACAATGACACAATTGAAATGATGAGATTATTATCAAGAAATGATTTTTTTTGGGAGATAACAACAACAACAACAACAATGATGATGATGATGATGATTATTGTCAAATTCAATTCATTATTGCCTGAATGAATGAATGAATAGTGGCCAAATCACAACAACAACAACAACAACAACAACAACAATTGATTGATTGACATAGTGCTACCGCGGGGGTAACGATTGTTATGAACGGCGCGGAGAGAACACGTGGTGTGGTGTAGTAAAATTGTTGTTCTTGTTTTTTGTTTCCCTTGTTCTTTGTGAAAATAAATAAAGTTTGTTTTGTTAAACCAATGTCGTCAAGTGGTGCCAAGTCTAGATTAACAGTGGTTCGAGGTGTGATCACGAAGTTTTATCATGGTGTTGAGTCACGGGCTCTGGAATGTTCACTTGAGAAGATAAATGAATTTAAAAGTATCTGTGAAGAGTACAATTCATTAGTGGAAGAGAGAATCGACTCTTTGGTTTCCATGGATGGTACGGAAGAAGAAATAAAAAAAATCGAATCATATGTCGTCAAGATCAAAGCAGTATGGGATTTTTTCGATTCAAAAGTTAAGATGGATAATAACGCATGTCGAAATATGCCGAAAATCATTATTAAATTTGATGGTAGGAAGAGCAATTGGCTTTCTTTCCGTGATTTGTTCGTTACGAGATATTTGGCAAATTCGCAGTTGTCCGAAACTGAAAAATTCCAACTTTTGCGTCAGGCAATGCCTGTTTATTTACATTCATTCTTTAATGTGAATCCCACTTTAAAAAATATAGAGTGGATTTTATCTAATCTAGATGACCGGTACGTTTCCCCGGATGATTCAATCAACGAAATTTTTCGCGATTTCAAGAAAATTAAACCGGCTTTTGTCAATAACGATCTCCGACGGTTAGCAGATGAATTAATGGTTTGGTTTCGACGAGCATCCGATGCTGAAGCAGATTCGAGCAGGGTGGAGCAAGAATTTTTGGACAATTTTTTCTCCTTGTTACCAAATGGTTGGGCTATGCCTATGAAAGATTATGTTTCGACGCTGGATTTGGAAGGCTTCGAATTGATTGAAGATATTTTGGACCGTCTGTCAAAACGAATTAAAGAATTTTGGTCAATTCAATTCAATCGTCCGGGACGATCAAATTTTAATGGGTTTAAGAAACAATCATTTAATGTTCCTAATCTTCGGCCTTCAAATGTGATTTGTTTGTTTTGTAATAAGAATCATGCTCCAGCTGTCTGCAATGTTGGTTCTGTGCAATCCCGTAAACAAAAACTGATTTCTCTTCGTCGTTGTTTGATTTGTTTTCAAATTGGTCATATCGCTAAAGCTTGCAAATCAAATGTTAAATGTGGCGGATTTTCCTTCAGTGTCTTCCAATGATTTAAACTAGTTCGCCCAGCCCATTATAAGAAGCTTATTCATTGTGCTATTTTTATTGATAATTTTCCTGTAACTGCCGTGTATGATACGGCTTGTTCTGTTTCAACTATTTCTTACGATTTGGTGAAGGAATTAAAATTAAAATTTATTGAAAATGTTTCTAAAATTATGTTGGCAAATAAATCTTTGATGACTAGTATGGGCTGGGCTACATTTAAATTAACCATTGGATCGATATCAAAAATGATTTCTGTAAAAGTTACCGAAAATTTATGTTCGAAGATGTTATTAGGAATGAACGTTATTAATGTTTTTGATTTGGAACAACGTTCGCAAGGAGTTGTAACGATGTGTAATATACCGGTTCCTTCGTCACATGATCATTGTGCAGCAGCTCAATCTTTTTCAAATGTATTCGTCGAACGTCAATTTTCTGTTTATCAAGAAATACAGAACGTTTTGGATCAAAACACAGATTTATTTCATGGTGTTGGGTGCACAGATGTTTCTACATTTAAGATAATTACAAAATCTGATGATATTATTCGGCATAGGGTCCAACGTTTACCGGTTCACCTTATTCCTAAATTGGTGGATCATGTTGAATCTTTATTAGCTGATAATATAATTGAGTTGTCACAAAGTGAATTCAGAAATAGAATTGTCCCTATCATCAAGAAAAATGGTGAAGTTCGATTGGCAATTGATTTTAGAGATCTTAATCGAATTACCAAAAAAGACAGCAATCCGATGCCAAACATTGAAGAAGCATTATTGGATCTTTCTGAATCTAAAGTTTATTCCAAATTGGATTTAACGAAAGGGTTTTATCAAATTTCATTGGATACAAACAGTCGCGAAAAACTGCTTTTGTTTTAAAAGATAAATTGTACCAATTTAAACGCTTACCATTTGGTTTAACAAATGCACCTATCGCCTTTCAACAAATGATGCAAGAAGTTTTAAAAGGATTTAATTTTGTTAAGATTTTCTTGGATGATGTGATCATTTTCAGTGAATCATGTCATGCCAGATAAAAAAGTGTCTGATGTTGAGGTGTTCAATAACCAAGGTTATTCAACATATCAAAATACTATTGGATTTACTAAAGAAGATTGCAATGATGCCACATCAATTTTCACTTCAATGGTCCGTGGAAGACTTGCTCTTCCCTTTCCAGCTTTTCCGACAGACATCACTCGGCCTAATATGAATAACCATGAATTTTACATTTGGTTCTGCCAGGCATCAGGCATGGGTTATATTCTTGATAAACAGAATTTGACTCCTGAAAAAATCTCGTCCGAAAATGCAATGCGATACGGGATTGGTACATTGCTCAGTTATAAAGTCAGCGGAATCACGATGTACCCGTTATCAACAGTGGATAAAGTGACATTTGAGGTACTCAAATCTGCCTACCCAACATCAATTATGACTGCTGAAATTTGGAATAAATATAGTCGGAATCAGAAGTTTTCTTATCTTGGAACTCTCTTTAATTACTTGTTCATGACACGAACGACTATGACCGTGAGTCAATTAATGGCTTATTCTTATGCAAAATTTGGTTTTACAGTTATTGGTAAAGAACCATCTCGATCCACTGGTAATCTTGTTAAAGCACTTACTGGAGGACAAATGGACTTCTTTTTCACTCCGACTGAAATGGGTGTGTGGAGTGATATGACAACAATAACAACAGAAAAACAACAGGAACTATTGTCATCTATGTTTTTACGGCCTAATGATTTAACTGAAATCTTTACAATCCTTCACGGTCGTTTTAAAACTTATGGACTCACTTCTATGATCACAATATCAGAAGCTATTGGAAAATTTTCAACATTTCCGTGGAAATCTATTTCTGATCAATGGTATCATGGCGAATTGGAAGCTTATATGTTGGCTTTAGAAGCAACTGAAAAATTGGAATTTCCAGCTTTGCATAAAGATATTCTAACACAACATTCTGTAATGAAATATCGTAAATTTGCTGGTTTTTGTGCTAAAGTTTTGGAATTTAGTCATGAAAAAATATTATGATCGGACTGTTCGTAATCAAAAATTTAATGTAAATGATTTGGTATTATGGCATGTAATGGCTAAGGGGGTTGGTACGTCGAAGAAGTTGAACCCAAAATGGAAAGGACCATTTAAAATTTTACGAATTACTGATCCGAATGTTGTAATTGTGGACTGCTATGGCAATTCTAAGTTGATTCATAAGAATCATCTAAAAAGATTTTTTGGTGATGGGCCGTTGGCTGAATTGCGGTTTCGTGGACGTCCATGTACACGTTTAGGAGGGGGAATGCTACCGCGGGGGTAACGATTGTTATGAACGGCGCGGAGAGAACACGTGGTGTGGTGTGGTAAAATTGTTGTTCTTGTTTTTTGTTTCCCTTGTTCTTTGTGAAAATAAATAAAGTTTGTTTTGTTAAACCAATGTCGTCAAGTATAGCTCATTTTGGAAAATTAATGAATATTTGTTGTTGTTGTTGTTGTTGTTTTTCAACACTTTTTTTTGCCATTTTTTAAAGTGAAAAAAAGCAACAACAACAACAACAATAATAATTAACTACCGCCGCAAAACAGAAACAAAAAGAATATATATACACATTTGGTGAAAAAGTGATGGCCCACCATAGACGGTTGTAGTTTATTTTCATTTTTTTTTTGCTGATCGTGTCCCGTCGACCGGACCGGACTGGACAGAAAAAAAACACCATGAGTAATTTAGCAATTTACCACCATCGTGTAACAAACTATCAACCAACACCAGCAACAACCAAAGCGAAAAACGAAAAAGATGGCGAAAGTTGAACGATTTCAGTCTGTCATTATCATTTATCGGTATTTTTTGTTGTTGTTGTTGTTGTCTGCTCCGATGATGATGATGATGACTACTTTTTTTTACCAATCGACAATCATCGGCTGTCCATTGATTCAATATATATCAGTTGGTGATTGCAAAGCGGCCAATGATTAAAGATTTGAACAAATTGATGTTCAACAAAAAAAAGAGAATTCTGTCGTTTTTTTCTTTCATTTTTCTTTTATTTTATTTTTTTTGTTCATAAATTCAATAATTATTGATAAAATACACATTGCGCATTTGCTTTCACACTACAATCAAATGATCAAAATGATGAAAATGACGACAGAAAAAAAAGTACAGAGGTTTTTTTTTTATGTACACTCAAAGCGACAAAAAGTATAAGAAAGTTGAGAAAAACACAGACAAAATTGACTAAATCAACAGTTGTGGATAGTAATAGTAGTAGTAGGATGTGTTTAATTTAATTAAATTGAAATGAATTTTGCGTGGCAGAAAACTGATATGTGTGTGTGTGTGTGTGTGTGTGTGAATATGCGTGGGCGTTTGGTTAGTGTGTGTGTGTATAGGGTGATTTTTGTTTTTGTTAAATTTGATAATTGTGTCGGTTGGATTAATATTAGATATATATGGTGTGTGTGTGTGTATATGTGATTATTTTAAACTAATTGTGGTGGTGATAATTTAGCCAATGACGATAAACGTTCTTCTGGTTTCATCATAAGATATGCAGCGGCAAATGGATTATTACGAAAATCATTGAATGATGTCAATGGATTCGATGGATTCATTGTTCCATTTGTTGTTACTGTTGTTGGCGGTGTTGTTGTTGCGGTCAGACCATAATTCGTACCAATTTGATTATATGGATTGTTTGGATTTTGTGCTGCCACATTTGATAATGTTGATAATAATGAACTGGTTGTATTGTAAAATGATCCAGGATGATTATTGAAAAAATTATTGAATATATCATTGTTCTGGTGATGATTCTGTGTGTGCTGATGATGATGATGGTTATTATTGTTATTATTGATTATTGATTGTTGATTTTTTATTCCTACTGGACTTAATGGTAATTTATTTGATGCTGAAGAAGCGGCAGCAGCTGCAGCAGCGGCTGCTGCTGCTGCCATTGCCATTTGATTCATCGATGTATACATTTGTGTTGTTGTTGGTGGTGGTGGTGGTGGCGGTGGTACCAATGTAGCCGGAAATGATCTTGCTGTCACCGCTTTTTCTGATTCATTACTTTGTTGTTGTTGTTGTTCATTATTGAGATTGTTTAGAAAATTATTCTGTTGTAAATGATGATTTTGTTGTTGTTGTTGTTGCTGTTGACCATGATGATGTCCATGATGTTGATGATGATTATTATAATGACCATTTGTAAATATTGTATTTGTTGATAAACCACGTAATGGATCAACAAATGCAGCAGCAGCAGCCGCTGCAGCAGATATATTATATGGTGAATTATTATTTGATTGTTGTGTTGTATATGAATTAGACATTGATATTGGTGATGTTATGTAATCTTTTTTCAAATTATGATGATGATGATGATGATTATTCAATAATGTATTGTTTGCCGACGGTGATGCTGTCGATGATATATTTGATACTGATGATGATGATGATGACGATGATGTTGATGATGATGTTGATGATGATGATGGTTTAGGTTTACGTCTTGGTCTATATTTATAATCAGGATGTTCTATATTTATGTTATGATGATATGAAATGAAATGAAATGAAATGAAATGGAAGTAAACAAAAAAAAAAATTGAAATTCTGAATATATGAAAAAGAAAAAAATTTTCACACACACACACACACACACACACACAAACATTGGAATATAATTATGAACATGAATGACAATCATCATCATCATCATCATGCCACGAAATTCTCATTGTATATCAGTTTGAATCTTGTCAAAAAAAAAAAAAAAAAAAAAACAAAACAAAAATTGGCGGTTTAGCAGCCAATTTTTCATTATTATTACAAACCTAAAATTGCGCGCACTCTCAACACACACGGTTATATTCAAATTGAATTTAGTGCTTAAAACAATGAAATGAATGAATGATATTTCTTTCTTTGACTGGTAAATAATAATAATGATAATCTTTGGCCATATTGGCGCTATTGATAATGACAGGTTAGTAGTGTGTGTGTGTGTGTGTGTGTGTATGTGGTTTTTTTTGTGTTTTGATCTTTCTTGTCTTCGTCATAATCATCATCATCATCGTCATGATACAATGAACCGCTAATAATGACATAAGCAATATGCCGCTGCTATTATAACATGGAATTTCGTTTTTGATTTGATTTCATTTCATTTTTTTGAGAACAAAAAAAAAAAAAAAAAATACGAATATCGTCGATGATGATGATCATGATGATGATGATGATAATAATAATGATTACCTTTCATATGTAATGCTCGTAGACGTTTCGCTTCATCAATGAATGGCCTTTTTTCCATTTCAGACAATTGTTTCCAATCGGCACCAAGACGTTTACTTATTTCTGAATTGTGCATTTTTGGATGTTCCTGTGCCATTTTACGTCGCTGTCCACGTGACCATACCTTCGATTGTGTGTGATTTTTATTTTATTTTTTGAAAAAAACAAAAAAAAAAAAAAAAAAGAAACATGAAACATATTTTCATGAGCCAAAAAGAAAGATTCACATTCTACTTACCATAAATGCATTCATTGGCCGTTTAACATGATCATGATGGTGATGATTCATTGTTATCGATTTGTTCAACATTGCTGCAGTATTCATCGTCATTGTTGTTATCGATAATGATGATGATGATGGAAATATTATTTCTGGTGATGTTGTTGTTGTCAATAGATAATTATTCAACATTCGGAAATTCGTTCAAATACACACACACACACAAACAATGTAATGTATTAGGTATGATGAAATAATGATTAAATAATGATAATAATAATCAAGTCAAAGTCACCAAAAACATCAAATCAGATTATTTGATTGATTGAAATTTCAAACAGAGGTAATCATTTCATTTCAACAACAACGAACAGCGAACAACAATTTGATTTGATTTGATTTTTTTTTTTTGAAATGATATCATTATATCGTTTTCCTTGTTGAATTTGTTGTTTTGAATGGTTGGTCAAGACAATAGAATGATCATCGGATGATGATGATGATGATCTTGTTGTTGTTGTTTTTTAAAATAGTCAGAGAATGTCCATTTGATGATGACGATGATAATCATTACATTACATAACATCAAAAAAAAAAAAAATGATATGATTATGATGACTGACTGATGATGACAATATAATTGATGCTTGTCTACAAAGATCACTGATGATTGTTTTTTTTTCGTCGATATTATCGTCTCTCGATGGCAGCAGTAATGATGATGATGATGATGATGAAGATTCAGAAAAAAAGGAAATTGGAAAATTGTAACGAAAATTTTTTTTTTTGACAAATTTTCATTTATCAAAATAAAATAAAACTGTCAATCAATCAAACAGATTTGAAATCGATTAGTCGATCCTGGATATGATACACACAATCGAATCGAATCGAATCGAATCAAATCAAATCGATAGCCACACAACAACAAAAAAATTGTTCAAAGTTGACGAGTTGTTGTTGATCACTACAATAAAATACAAAAACAAAGATGAAACAAAAAAAAAATTCAAAACACGACCAATCGACCGATAAAATGAAATGAAACTGGGCTTATTTTTATGTTTCGACTTTTTATTGTCAAAAAAATGTTTGTGTGTGTTTGGTGTTTTGAGTGATGATCAAGAATGCACTGTAACAAGAAGAACTATGGGTTTTTTTTTCGGTAATACAATACACACACACACACACACAATGAATGAAAATACAATGGTTATATGCAAAAAAAAGAAAAAGAAAAAATAAAGGAAAATAGCGCCTCCCTTTTTCTTTTATAAATTCAATATATAATACAATCATACACACACATTCCCACATTATTTCTCTTTTTTCTCTTTCTATGTGATGATCTGTGTGTGTGTGTGTGTTCAATAATGCATTATATACCATTGGCTATTGTGTATGTGTGTGTGTGTGTTTGTGGGTCCGACCCATTGTTCTGATTGGCTTATTTTTGTTGTTGTTGTGTTGTTGTTGTTGAACCTTTTATCATCATTTACACACACACATAATAACAACAACAACAACAACAATGAAACAACGAACAAAACAGCGTCAAGTTTGGTTTTTTTTGTGTGTTCATCATCATCATCATCATATCCTATCTTATCTTGTGTGTGTGTTGAGATGGCTGCACATTATGGTTTTTGATATTGATGATGATGATGATGATTTTGGCGCGCTTTTCCTATTTTTTATTTTGTTACTTTTAATAACAATTTATTCATCATCATCATCATCATCAATGAGCGAAAAAAAGTGTGAAAATTTGAAAACAAAAACCCCCAAATATTCTTTGTTGTTTATTATTGATTAGATATGAAAGAAAAAATTCAACGTTAAGACGATTTTGTCCTTTGACAGAATTTATTGTTGCAATAGCCGTTCCATAGAGATAAACAGTAGATTGTCACACAAGCGAACACAACAAAATGACAGTCATTTGTGTGTGTGTGTGTTTTGGAAATCTTTATGACAAATAAACACACACACACACAGTGTTTTAAAACCATAAACATTTTTTTCTGGTCATTTTGGTATTTGTGTGCTGGAAATTTTTTTTTCTTTTTTTTTGTTACCAAATCCGATTATTATTAAATATAGAGAAATTGGTTTGGTTGGTTTTGTTTGTTTGTTTGTTTGCAACACACACACACACTGATTTGAAATGATACCTGGATCATCAATTTGTTCACACCATTTCGACGATTTTCACCTTGCTTTTTTGTTTTATTTCTTGATTATTGTCAATTGGTGTGTTGCCGAACCAACAACAACACAAATGGAGAAAAAATTTTGAAATTTTTTTTCATCATTCATCATTTTAATCTGGTCATCAACCTTTTTTTTGGATTTTTGTATTTCACACACACACACACACACACACACACACTTGGTGATTGTCATTGATTCCGATGATCCAAGCACATTTTGCACACTTTTGAATACATTTTTTTTTGCCTAAAACAGGAAACAAGATTCTGGTTATCTTGGTATTTTTCCGGCACAGCCAAAAACCAAAATCATCATCATTATCAAATTATTTATCAAATGTGTGTGTGTGTGTGTGTGTGTGTGTGCCAAGCCAAGATAAAAGCAGTAAATCGATTCAGTGAAATGAAATTATCAGCAATTCAGCACGCTGTGAAAATGAAAAAATTCTTAATTATTCTGATTGATAACATGCGTGTTACATTTTTTTTCTGTTGTTGTTGTTGTTGGTTAATTTGTTAAATCATTAAGCCAGATGAGTGGCAAAAACAGAATTTTCGATAACGAATTGAAAAACAGAATATTATGTTACAAATAATAATGGATTCTTTATTTTGATTGGAAAAAAAACTGATGATGACATTATTTTGTCGTTGCCTTTAAAGTTAATTATTTGCATAATCTTTTTCTGCTTCTTCTTCTTCTGATGATGATGATTTGAATTTTCAATTTTCATCACTCCATCAATCGATTGAATTAGAATCTCAAATGACATTTTTTTTCTCTCTTTGATTCATCTGTTATGAAATTTTCGTTTTTTTCATCATTGAATGAATTTTTCAATTGAAATATGACACATTTCACGTGAAAAATAAACTAATCGAATACATCATTTTCTCTCTTTCGCTCTCTCTCTCTCTCTCTCTTGTTCACATCAACAACAAATACCCATCATGCTGGAATGTTTTTTTTTCTACTGACACAAAATGATGATGATGATGATAATGGGCATAGACACATCACTTACCTATCACCTACTTGTCATTTGGTATGGGTATGAATGTTGCAAAACGATGATGATGATAATCATCAGTTTTTTTTTGAGTTTTGAAGAAGAAGAAAAAGAGAACGTGCCCACTCGCCGCTCGTTTTTTTTTATTTTTTATTTTTTATCAATCAATTTCAATCTTTTCATTCTTTTCTTTGATTCACAATCACAATCACAACCACAATCGTCGATGCATCGTTGGATATGTCAGTAAATAATAAACTTCATCTTCAATAACAACAAAAAGTTGTTGTTGTTGTTGTTGTTGTCTTTGTTGTTGTTGATACCGTCATTTTATTTCATTTCATTCTTTTTTTTTGACGCTCAATCTTCAATCAGTTCTGCTTCTTCTTTTTGTTGTTGTTGTTGTTGTTGATGATGATACTTTTCAATTATAATTTTTTTTTACCGATTCAATATCGATTCCTGTTTATTGTTGTTGTTGTTGTTGTTGATGATGATGCCAACAACAACAACAAAATCCAATATTTGACATTGCCATTGAAATGTATTTAGTCAGTCATTTTTTTCAGTCATTTTGAATATCGTGGATCATTGATTGAAATTGAATGAACAATTTCATGTTATTCATCAATCATCAGTGTGTATGGAATTCATTTTGAAAATGACAACAAAAACGATTCAATTTGTCCGGTAAAATGATCCGAAAAATTTTCGTCATGATTATATGATGATTGAAAATAATCTTTTTGTTTGTTTAGAAAATTAGCAGCCACGATGATCCATGAAAAAGCAAATCGGCCAACAAGAGAACGGGACAGAGAGAGAGAGAGAGATGATCAATTCATTAGAAAAAAATTTTTTCTTCACTTTTCTTTTTTTATCAACTATATTCAGGGTTTCATTCATCCATTGTTGTTGTTGTTGTTCCAGGATCGTTTGTTCGTTCCAGGTTTTTTTTATGTTTACGTTAAGGTGCTGTGTGTGTATGTGTGTGTGTCGAACTAATTTATCAGCATTAAAACCATCCATTTTGATGGATATGTTATAAAATAAACGAACAAAAATGATCCGATTATCGTCGTCGTCGTCGTCATCGTCTATTATTATAACCAAAAATCCAAATCAGTCCCATTCATAAACGATACGATGTTTACATCAACAACATCGACAACAACAACAAAAACGACAAACAAAGAAAGAAAGAAAAAAAACTTTGAATTTAAGGATCTTATTCATTCTCCATTCAATTTCAGTAAATTTGTTTTACATTGACAGTTTTTTTTTCATTGAATAGATGTCTTAATCAAATATATGTGTGTGTGTGTGTGTGTGATCTGGATATATTTTTTTCGCGCCTTTTTTTCCATTTTTTCACTTTTTCAATGTGAAAAAAAATGATTACTAAATTGATTAACGCGATAATTATGAAAAATGAGAGAAATTTTTTTTTTTTTTGCAGTCCATTTTTTTCGGTCGTTTTCATTATTATTTATTATTCATTATCCGGATATCCATACACACACACACACAGAGAGAGAGTCAATATCTCAAAAAATAAATTAAAACACACCACACACACACACACACACACACACACCAATCGACGACCATCGTCCAACAAAATACGACACACGACCATCACCATTACAAAGAAAAAGCAATGAAAATGGCAAATAAAATAAAATAAAAAAAAAGTAAAGCTGCTGCAATTGATTTGATCGTTTTTCTTCGTTTTTCCGTTTTTTTTTTGTTGTTGTTGTTCGATTAATTCAATTCAATTCATTTCGATCTTTCTTTCTTTGTGTGCATGTGTGTGTGTGTTTGGTGATGATCATAAAATTTTTTTTCTTCTCGTTTCGTTTCGTTTCGTTTCTTTTCCATTCACTTTTCAATTGTCAATTTTTTCATTCAATTTATTATGATATATATATATAAATACAAGTTCAATTGATTAGTGGTGCCAATTCAATGATGATGATGTTTAGTTATCACTATTCGGTATATACATTACATTATTATCATTCAATGGCTTTCTCTATTGCTATCCATACATTTATATATTGACTGACTGACTCTGCTGTCTATATAGTTTGTTCATTATTATTGACTTTATAATGATGATCATCTTCGTTTTTTTTATTGTTCAAAAAATCCTTCCATCGAGATTGGAGTTTCAAACAAGTCGAAAAAAAAATAGAAAATAGAAACAGAATTCATTATAGAATTCAATTGTAAATTCAAGAATCTAAAATCAAACAAAAATTCTGTGTTTGTATCAAATAAAAAATTTTTTTTTGTATTTATGTATAAATTCGAGAGCCATAAATTCTCAAGAATCGATTGTTGTTATTGAGCGATCATAACACACGCACGCACACATCGATGACAATTGACAAAAATAAACAGATATTATATATGGGCCAAGAAGAATGATCGAAATGATGATGATGATCATTTTATACTTTCATTCTATATGGTTACCATAAAAAAAGTTTTTGATTCCTTTTTTTGCTGGAATAATAAAATTATCTTATTGAAAACATGTTGTTGTTGAAATTATCATCAACATCGTTTACAAAACGGAAACAGAGATTCTCTTTCTCTCTCTCTCTCTCTCTCTCTATAGATTCCTAGATTCTGGCAATGGCCCATTAATATTTGGCCATTTATAGTCATAATAATAATCATCGTCATCATAGTTTTTATTGCCACAAAAATCCAATCCAGAATGTTTTGAAAATTAAATACCCAAAATCTGGATCTGAATTGTCGTCATGATGATGATTGCCACCAAAAAAAAAAAAAAAAAACCATTGGAGCGCGAATAAAAAAAAAATCTAAAACAAGAAAGATTGTCAAAGTGAATGAAAACATAAAGTTATTCAAACATTCAAATAATCACATAATAACGGTTGAAAGAAAGTTTTTCCATATCCTGAAATCTAAACACATCCACACACACACACACACATATTATATGAATGGCCCGAAGTCATAATTAACCATAAATAACCAAAAAAAAAAAAAAAAAAAAATTATGTTTTTATATACCACACACACACACACACTTGTATAATCAATGATTCAAAAAGTAATTTCTCTCTCTCTCTCACTCTGAAAAAAATGTGTAAATGGTTATGAGGTTTTTTTTCTCGATGATAAGGCAATCGTTTAATGTAACGCTGTAAATCAGAATAATAAAAATCCCACCACCACCACCACCAACTATTACATATATGCGATCTCTGTGTGTGTGCATGTGAATTAAGCCGCAGAGAAAATAATTATGATTACGATTATTGATTTATTCGATCAGATAGAATCAACAAAAAAAAAGACAGTCATCCGGAACAAGTGTATGTGTGTCTGTTTTTTTTTCGTGAATAAGATTGAGTTTCGTTTTTTTTTTGTTTGCAACACTCGAAAAAAAAAATCGAGTGAATTCAAATTGAATAGAATTTGCCTGAAAAAAATGGATGTGTGTGTGTGTTAGTGTGGTTTGACCACACGGTAATCGATTGAAAGAAAATGAATAAAAGAATCAAACGTTTATGTTTCCATTTCATTTCATTTCATCTGAATTCCTATTCCTATTGTCCGAGTATTTTCAATTTTTTTTTCGTTGTTGTTGTTGTTGTGGAGTTTCGATTCTTGTTGTTGTTCGAATGTGAATCACACTCTTATTGTGTTTTTGTGTGTGTATGAATTATGGTCAGCCATCACCAATATAATATAATCAGGTTTTTCTGGTTGATTCGCGGTATTTTTTATTTCATTTTTTTTTGTTTGTTTGAAAATGAATCTTTTGTTGTGATTGTATTGTTGTATGCGGTAAATATTTTTACATTTCAAATGAAATGGATAAGATAAATACATACAAAAAGAGAAAGAGAGAGAGAGATGGAGATTTAGAGAGTGAGATTGCTTTTTTTTTTGCACATTTTTCGTGCCTCTGTTTTTTTTCCACATCAAAAAACCATTCATTCATTCATTCATTGATTCACCGCCATATAATTCAGATATTTCGTGAATGTGTGTGTGGAATGCACACACACACACAGAATGATAACAATTGACCAGATTTTTTTTTCGCTATGATTTTTGGTACATCACAATCTCATTTCTTTGTCATTTTTTTTATTATTATTATTCTTTCCATTTCATAATCGTAGCAAACAAACAAACAGAAAAAAAAAGTTTATTCTCCATTGGATGGTTTGTTTGATTCTTTATTTCCAAGTTTTTTTTTTTATTAAGCCAATTCATTAGCATATATAGGCTATTTTCATTGATCGATTGATTGATTTTCGTTTATTTGTTTGTTTGTTTGCAAATGAAAAAAAAAAATTTCTTTCAGATTCTTCCTCAGGAAAAAAAAAGAAAAATTAAATTTTTCATTTTCATTATTTTCTTTCTTTCTTTCATCTTCATCTGTTTATTTGGAAACATTTTCAACCAATTTCAACTACTAACAAAATATTCATTCGGGTTATTCATGAAGAAGTGTGTGTTTACATTTGACGCACACACACACACACACACACAAATGAACAAATAATCAACACACACACACACACACACACACACACACACACACACACACACACACACACACAGGCACAATATTAAGATTTGTATTTGCAATCACACACACACACACACATATACAATAATAATAATAATAAAGAATGAAAAAAAAACGACAAAAAAAGAATATATGAAAAAAAAACGATTGAAAGATGCCTGGCAGCTGTTTTTCTTTTCTTTTCTATTTTTTTTTTTTTTTTGCTCCATTTCCAAACAGTAATAGAATCACCAGAATTCATTCATATGGAATATTCACGTTGAATATAACAATAATAATAATAATAATAAAAATGGGCAAAAAGATTCTTTTTTTTCTGAATCTTAAATAACGCTGTGGCACAGTAGTGGAACATTGTCCACCACCACCACCACCACCACAACAACAACGAGAAAAAAAACGACCTAAAAAAAGAAACCACACACACACAATATATAATAATGACGACAATGAATGAATGGATGGATATGGCGAAAAAGTATATTTCCTTTCCGTTTTTATTTCATACTTTTCACTCATTGCTCTTATTATTATCATCATCGTCATTACACATTATTAAATTCATCATTCATTCATTCACGATTATAAGTGGTTAGAAAATTGTCGCCCGAAAAAAAAAATTCCAAATTCTGAGTTGATATAGACAACAACAACAACAAAAAACAACTCATTTTCGCATTTATATTTTCTCGATATGTTTTGTAGCAGTATATGGTGATCGTTAATCAGACTGTATATATGAAAACACATGACTAGCTTGAGAATGTATAAATGTCCTCTGGCCTATTCTTTTTTCTCTCTGTGTGTATGTGTATGTGTGTTTGTATTCTTTTGTTGATTCTGATTCTCAGTACTTTGAGATGTACAACAACAACAACAACAACAACAAAAATTGAATGAAAAACAAGGCCTAAAGCAATGCCTTTCAATCAGAATGCAAAAAAAAAAGATTTTTTCTTATTTCGAAGAAATAAAAAAAAAAAGTTTGTCAACGACGACACACGCACACATATCAAAATTGAAAATTGTCAAATGGTCAAATTTATCAAAATCAAAACAACCCAGTGGATTTGTGATGTAGATTTTTTTCAAATATATTGCTTTGTTGTTTAAATTGATTTTTTTTATTGGTTTCAAAGAAACTTTTTTCTTTTTTTTTTTGCATTTCAATTGACTTGATTTGATTGATTTCGAAATAATGATCATCCATTGATTTTATAATGATCTTTATATGCAAACTAGTGCTTTTTGTTAATGAATGATCAAAAGCACTTTAAATAATTATAATATAATATATAAATGAAAATTCAAAATTACCGGTATTGGATTTTAATTCGTAAAAGTGCTGCCATCTGTTGGCAAATAAATCCACTATGAACGACAATTGCATCTTTTTTTCTGATATTTTATTTAAAAAAAAAAAAAATAGACATTGATTGAATTTAATTAATTTTTAATTTTAAAATTTAATTTTCAGTCAAAAAAAAAACAGAATAATAAATAATAACGTAATAATACACTTTCAATATTAATTATTCTGTGCAACCAAAATTGTTGAATAAATGATTGATTGATGATTTATATTATTATTATTATTATCGGCGTATTTTACTCTGCCGCAATTGTAGTAACTTCTTCATCAATGGCGCAGGTTTTCCTTCTATATTAAAACAAACAAACAAACGAAAAAAAGACCATATATATTAATAATCCTTGAATCATTGGACAAACAAAACTCACTATTCGGCAATGACGATGATGATACCGAACTACCTGTTCGTTTCATTGGATATACTGTGCCAAAATTTCGTTCTTGTCGTCGACGAATTTCTCTTGGTGTTTTAACCGCTTCCAATTGTTGTGTTTTACGTTCTGTTTTGAAGTGAACAAATCAGAATAAATTGTGCAACAACAAAAAAAATATATTTCACACAAACCAGGTATTGCTTGACGTTGTTTTGAATTGATATTTTTGGTTATATTTTTCAATTTCTGTTCACGTTCATCAACAAGATAGCCATAAAAATCACGCCATGATTCAAATCTATTGTGATCCATTCGTTTGTTTTTGAATTCTTTTTCACAAAATTCACGCCACAATTCATCTGTATCTTCCAATAATTGCTGTTCGTGGTTGTAAATAAAATAAAAATTTTAAAACAAAAATAAACAAAATTCACAATACTTACCGGATTATAATGTTCGATTCGCCGTAGCTGTTGTACAGTGCATTTAGCAAACACTGGTTTCAATATAAAATATGGTAAATCGCCAACTTCATAGATTTTATTCACATGATTCATCAATACTTTAATGCAAATATCTTGTAATCGATATACTTCGGGAACGGTTACAACTTTCGATGAACCAGCATATACCTGTGTACGGCCTTTAAATTTCATACCAGCCATATTTATCATTTGATTTTTATCTAAATCATCATTACTATTATTCGATCTTGATTGTGATTGATAATATTGAAATAAGCTTGGATCATATCGATTTGCCGATAAATTCAATGATTGCATCATTTCTCTATCAAAATTCGAAGTTAATGACGATGATGATGACGATTGCTGTTGATCATCATCATTCAAAAAAGATTGATTCATTCGATTATTGCGACCATAATTAGTTATTGAAGTTTTCCTATTTTAGTGTTCCAAAAATTAATTATAATGATCTAAAAAAATGAAGAAACTTGTAAACATTACCCATGCTTGTTGGTAGATTGTAACACATGTTGATCACCCATATTTAACATTGAACTAAACATATCGCCACCATTCGAAATAGTAGTAGTAGTGGAAGTAGAAGAAATGTTTTTCATTTTCGTTGAATTTCGTTTATTTGTGGCTGTTACTTGTTGTTGCACAGATTGTTGTTCATTATTGTTAATCCAATTTGATTCATCATGAATACCAATTATATCACCATTTGAATATTTAAAACTGGAATCATTATCACATTTTTTATTTTTATCCATATATCTAGATGATGATGTTGATGACGATGACATTTCCAATCGATGATATTTTAATCTATTGTTACCACCGTCATCGAAACCATTCATATTATCATCATCATCACCATCTTCATTAATATCACGATGTTTACGTTTTTTATCTTTTTTCTTTTCTTTTCTTTCATCATCACTCGGATCCATCATATTCTCTTTGGTTCGTGATTTTTTCTTTTTCTTATGTTTCTTTTTATTATTACTGATGCTATATTGATGTTGTTGTTGTGGTGGACTAACACCACTTTCTTCTGATTTATTATCTGAAACATTTTGACCAATTTCATCATCATCATCATCATCATCATTGTTGCCATTGAATTGTTGTTGTTGTTGTTCATCATCACAGGAATCCATATTATTATGCTGTTGCTGCTGTTGTTGTTGTTGTTGATAATGATGACGTTCATTTCGATGTTTATGTTGATGTTTAGAATGATCATCATCATATTCTTGTTCTTCCTCATCATCATGTTCATCGACAACATCATCGTCATCGTCATCATCTTCTTTTTCTTGCCGTTCTTGTTGATCTTTCAGAAATTGTTTCCATGCCATAATCAATAATTTAGCCGTTTTGCCAACATCATTATTTTTTTCACGTTTACTCAATTCACGTAATTTATAACCGATACCAGTTTCCTAAAATTTTGTAAATGCAAAAAAAAAAATTATTAATATTTGTTCAACAATGAATAATGAATGTAAATACCTCCAATAATTGGACAGAAATTGGTATTTTTTGTAATTTATATAATATATGCATTGTCTATATAAATCGAATGGAAAAAATGGTCAGTAAACATTTTTTTTCTGTTAAATTATTCATCATCATCATCATCATCTTACCTTTTCAAAACTAACACCTTTATCCAATTTTTTCTTTAAATGATTCACAGTTTCAATATGTTTATCACTCATTGTTGTTTTTTTTTTAAATTTTTTAAATTATAATAAAGTTGAAATGACTATTTGTGTGTATGTGTGTGTGTTTGGATATTTGATATAGACAACTATATCACAGCAAGTATGTTGATAATGATAGATAGAAAGAATAACAAAACAGTGCTAAGAAATGAAACCTTTCGATAGATTTTTTTGTGTTGTTTTGTTTTGTTCTCTGTATGAATCGATTCGAGTGGATTTGAGTCGAGTCAATTAGTAATGAAGAAAATGAAAAATATCGCAAGAATTTTTGACGATAACAGAATGACGAGAATAAAATTTGCGGCAATTTTGTCTTGGAATATCACAATGATATAGGCGTTCTGTATGTGTGTAGGTGGGTGGATAATAAGTATCGATTGTTGTTGTTGTTTCGTCAATTTTTATAAACATTGAAATAATTGATTGGTAAAAACTTGAAGCAAAAAAAAAAATCAAACAAAAAAATGACGATGACAAAATCAAAAAATCGATCGGAAGTGGATGTAGTCCACATGTGTGTGTGTGTGTGTGTATGTGGATTTTTGCCACAACGAATATATCACAAACACACCGTTAATTTAAGAAAAAAAAACAGACAGCCGACGACAATCATTACACCACTATACACGAGGACCTTTGAATTTTCGTCGTCGTCGTCGTCGCCGTCGTAGTCTCTTCGCTGTTGTTATTGTTGTCAAAGGTGAATTTCTCTTTTTTTTTCTATGTAAAAAAAAATTCTTTTAAGCGGTTTTCTCTTTTTTTTTTTTTTTGATCACAAATCACAAGTTTCGAATATCGAAAGATCACCAGATGATGATGATACACGATGTATGTATGTGTATACGTATGATAAGAGTATTTTTCTTTCTTTCTGTTTATTTCATGTCACAATCTATCTATTTTTTTATATAAATAAATAAAAAAAAAATCTTAATGTTCAGAATGTCACATTTCATATACATACATTGTGTGTGTGTGTGTGTGCTTGAATGATGTGAGAGAGAAGCCAAAAAAAAAGATGTTGTTGTTGTTATAAAGAGAAAGTTTAAATTTTTGTATGTATACAACAACAACAACAACAACAACAACCACGACGACAATGGTATTCAGATGAGTGTTAAAAAGAGAAAAAAAGGTTATGATGATTTGGTCAGCTTTTTGTTGTTGTTGTTTTTTTTTGCGACACGTTTCACAATATATACGATATATATAAATATAAATTGAGGATTTGGAAGAAATAAAAAAAAACTTATTATATGAAAATAAAGCTGCTGTTGTTTTGTTGTTGTTTTGGAGATTTGTAAAATTTCAAGCAAAAAATAGAGAGAGAAAGAGAGCCATATATAACAAAATTAAAACTGTTGTTTGTGTGTGTGTGTGTGTGTGTGTAGATCTATGGTGATATTACAAGCTTTTGATTTTCTGATGGCAACAAAATATTTTAAAATGATGATTGATTGACGTGATGGATGTATGGATGGATGGATGGATGGTGGTAGCAATGCCGGCAGAAGAAGGATGATGTGAATTTGTTTTTGTTGTTTTTTAGATCTGTAAAGGATGTATATCGATCGATATAAATGATGATGATTACAAAATGATGCTAACACTTACACTTGGTGATGATAATTTGTTTTTTCTATTTTCTATGTGGAAATCATAAACACTCATGCCCCAAAAACTTTTGGCAATTGAAAACCAGAAATGTTTCTGGAACAAACAACAACAACAAAAAAATTGCTCGTTGTTTTCTTTTTATTTTGCTGTTTGATCATTTGTTGTCGTGTTGAGCATTTTCATCATCATCGTCGTCGTCGTGTTGATGTGTCGAGGATTTTTTTTCATTCCTCTCTCTCTCGCTCGTTCTCTTTGCATGCATGAATGATGGATTCGCGTGCAATATTTTTTTTTAGCCAATGCGAGTACTAGTTTAAATTGAATACGATAGATGACGTGTTTAACGATTTTTTTGTTTTTTTTTTATTTATTTATTTGAAAATTTTCAATTTTTCCTTCATAAACATTGATAATTCTTTTCGAAATTCACTAGATTCATAATCACATTTTGGTTGATTATTCAAACGAAGGAAACGTTTTATATGAATTTTTTGATAAAATTCTTGTATCAATTTTCGATAATTAATGATTGGATTTTTTTCATTCGTCAATCTCATCAATGGAATGATAATGATGAATTTAATTTGTGTTAATGATTCATAGTAGATTAGTTGATATGAAGAATTTCGAAAATAGAAATAATCATCATCCTGTGAATTATGGTACGGTGGAATATTGAAACGTTTAATGAATGCTTTCAATGAATGAACTAGACCATAAAGAATTTGATGATATTCTTCATCGCATGAATCGTTGGAAATTGCCACCATACAATCGCCAGATGAATGTGTAAAAAATTTTGATTTATTCGCTTGTTTCAATTGCAATAAACATTTTCCATTCTTATCGAATATAAAAAAATAGCAAAATGATGACATAACTACTAATTTATTGCTTCGAATGGACAATGGAATGAATTTTAATTTTTCCTATGCAAACAAAAAAAAAGAATTCAAAAAACAAAAAAAGAAAAGGAAATTATTATTATCTCGTTTGTTTGTTATATTACATATAATGATCAAAGGATTGAAACAAAAAAAAATTGACCTGATTATGTAGTACATTTAGATAATTATTATCATCGTGATTATTATATATTTATAAATACCTTGTTTATAACCTGTGTGATAAAAACAGAAAATACAGCAGCAGACGAAAAAAAAACCGGAACTGATTATTGTTCAAAGACTGATTGTTGAATAATTAATCGATAATAACCACCAGCTAGCGATGAAAAAAATAAAAAATAAAAAACAAAACAAAATAAACAATGATGATGAAATGAAATTCTTTTTCATTCTTTTTTTTTTACTTTTGTTTTGTTGATTCAAAATTTCCACAAAATCACCGAACGAAACACATTCGAACGCGTTTTCGAAATTCGAAAACAAAACAAGAGAGAGAGAGAGAGAAGAAGAGGTAGAACAGACGATGTTCGTGAACGAAAAAAAAAACTGGTTTTTTTTTCACCACTCACTAACAACATGCATTTTGTCTCTTTAAATAATATATAAGCACCTCCTTCTCCTCCTCTTCCTCCTCATTTCATTTTCGTCTTTTCTTTCTTTTTTTTTTGTTTTTTTCCATTTCTTCGATTCGATTCAATTCGTTCGTTCCGTTTTCTTGGCCGCAAAAAAAAAAAAAAAATTTCTTCAGTGCATATATACCACTGCCACCATCATCAGTACAATCACCAACAACGGGGCCACAATATACGAACGTCGATTGTTGTCGTTGTCGTTGTCGTTGTTTTTGTTTTGGTTTTTTTTTCAAAAGCTTTTCCATCATTCTCTTTTTCATCATCATAATCATAATCATCATCATCATAATCACCACGAATGACGACAACGACGACGACGACAAATTTTCATAATTCTCAAATGGATTTTGTTCTAATTGTTTTGTGTGTGTGTGTATGTGTGTGTTCCATTCGTGTCTTTTGTTCGTTTGTTTGCCATTTTTTTCCATTTTTATTCTCAAAAGTTGTACTTTATTTATTTATGTAATTTGAATTTTTTTTTCTGTAAATTCGATCAAATGATGATGATGATGATGGAAACTTTGTTGTTGTTGTTGAGCTCATTTTGTTATTGTTAAATTTGTGTTTGTGTGTGTGTGTGAGTGTCTTTCTTGTTGTTGTTATTGTTACTTTTGTTGGTTTCAATTTTGTGTGATTCAAGATGAATAAATTCTGTGAAAAAAATAAATGAACAAATAAAAATCGAGCTTCAATTTTTTTTGTTTGTTGTCGATCAAAAATCATCTTATTTATTCAAATGTTTGATTTGAATGTCAAATGTCAGGTATGTAAATCCAATCGATTTGTTGTTGTTGTTGTTGTCGATGATGATGTCTCAAATTTCGAATGTTTTTTTTCTGCTTACCAAAAAAAAAATTGCATCAATTGCAGTAGTCTTTGTGTGTGTGTGTGTGTGTGTGGTAGATGTCATTAATCTCTCGCTCTGGACGGATTACAGACGACGACCACCAGAAAACTATCACAAAAACGTTCTTCATCACACACACACACACACGCACACAGTTCATTCATCTTAATGTTAGAATTTTTCATTCTTTATTTTATATAAATTCTCTTTATGTGCGATGATTATGAAAAAAAAAACGAAATTTGATTGCAAAAGTCGATGTTCAATGCTCTTTGAATTGTTTTTTTTTTTTTTTTTGATCATAAAAAATACTTCACAATTGATGTCGACATACGCACACACACACACATACACAATGGTGATGGTTCTTTTTTCTCATTTGAACCAATTCTGATTGCATAACCATGTGAATGATTTTGTGATGAGAATTTCTTCTTCTTTTTTTTTGCCTATCTTTGGCAAACGATTCGATTTGTTGTATAAAAATGCATGAAAAGCTCATTGACATTTTTTTTCATTTTTTTTTGTTATTATAAACTAGCTGATGATGATTGTGTTTGGCTTTGCTTGAATGATTGTTGTTGTTGTTGTTTATTCTTAAAATAACCAGATTGTGTGTGTGTGTGTATTCATTCAATTCAACATAAACACAGAAATCAAGGTTCACGAACTTTTTATTTTTTTCTTCTTCTTCATTCATTATGTTGACCACTTGTTGTTGTTTATGGATCAATCAATCAATGGTCATCGATTTATTATTATGGTTCCAAATGGAGCAAAAAAAATTACAGCAGCAGCAGCAGCAACAACAACAGAAAATTCATCGAACCAGGAACAAATTTTTTTTTTTAAAGTGTGTATCATTTTTCACATATGATGCTCAAATTTCATTTCAGGACTTGATTTTCATCATCCTCAATCAATCTTTATGGCTTTTTGTTGTTGTTGTTGTTGTTGTCATTCTTGTCAACGTAATACTTAGCGGTTTATCTATTGTTGTACGATCTGATTTTTGCTTTTCCTTCGTCAAGATTTACCATTTGTTTGATCGCAAAAACATGATAGTAAAAAATACAAATGAATCAAGATAATAAAGTTGTAACAAAACAAAAAAAAAAACGTGACCACTCTACACTCTGTTTTTTCTGTTGTTTTTTTTGTTTTTTGTTTTCAAAATTGATATTTCAATCCTGTTTCAGGTGAATGAGGTTTTGTTATGTTTTTTTTTTCTTCAATTTTGAATCCATTACATCATCATTAATTATGTCAAGTAGTAGAAAATTGTATCAGAAAAAATTTTTTCAATGATAATTGGCCAGTTTCACTTCCCGGAAGTGAATAAATCATCGATTTATTTACCATCGATTTTCATTTCAATTTTTTGACACATTCACACACACACACACACGAACAAACAAACAAACAGACAGTTTTTTCCATGTTTTTAAAACTCAATTATTATTATAACCTGATGAAAATGAAATGAAAATTCAATTTATGCAAATTTTTAATGATTAATTTCATTGAAAAAGAAGGAAAAAATTTCCGGTTTTCCACCACCACCACCACAGTCTTTGTTGTTGAACGTCATTCATTCGTTGTCATCGTCATCGTCGTCGTATTTCCCTAATTACTATTAGATAATTGATAAATTTTCAAAACAACAACAACAACAACAATGATGATGATGACGAAAAAAAAAGAAACTCAACATTATCATATGCGCATGTCTGTCTCATCTGTTTCGATTATCAATCGATCGATTGATTTTAATTGATTTATTGATTTGTTTTTATTGTGTGTGTAATGTGTGTGACTTATATATGATGTTTACTTGTTTGTTTTCATCATCATCATCGTTGAAAATTTTTTTTTTGAATCTCTTTTTTTTCACAAATTTTTACCGTTAACGTATATTTTTCCTGAACACTGAAAGAGACTGAGAGTG
This sequence comes from Dermatophagoides farinae, assembly GCF_024713945.1. NCBI lineage: Eukaryota > Metazoa > Arthropoda > Arachnida > Sarcoptiformes > Pyroglyphidae > Dermatophagoides > Dermatophagoides farinae. The sequence continues at coordinate 484,499 of NC_134677.1, read as the reverse complement.
AGTGAAAGTGAAAAAAAAATGATAAAATTTCTTCACAATCAATAATTTTGGTTGGTTGGTTGGTTGGTTGATTGATTGATTGGTTATTTCCCGGTTATAACTGGTTGATAAATATATGGGGTAAATAAATATCATCATCATCATCGTTGTGAATAATAAAATGATGATCAAATGCCACCAACATCAATATCGAAAAAAAAAAATTTTGTGCCACGCATACAATTTGATCGCCATCGATCAAAATATAATCAATCAAACAGATTGTTGTTTCTCTGTATACGCGTGATCGGTTTTTTTCCCTACTCGTATAGAGGAAAAAACGGAAATTAAAAATTTGGCGAAAAAAAACAACAGCAACATTGATTACCTTTGGATGCTGCTTAAATGTCGCTTTTTTTGCACATTATCGGGTAAATATCCATCTATTTTGTTTGCCAATCTAAAGATTTTTGTGTTTGGATGCTTGCTGTATAAATATTTGATGATTCGATTTTAAAATGGTGTAAATGTGTAGAAGATAGAGGATGGATGCTGTTGTTGTTGTAGTCTATAAATCACACAGGTAAAATGATGATATTTGATGATGATAATCAAACATTTTCTATCGATTTGAATCAAATATCAAATCATCATCATCATTAATTAAATGTCTGTGTGTGTGTGTGTATGTGTTTATGGTTCATTTACATTAAATCTGATGCCCTTTCATTTAAATGATACCTGATTGATGAATTTTACAACATTTTGTTATTTTTAATCCAGCTTGATAACCGGTGTGTTGATTTAAATTTCAAAACAAAATAAATTTTGTCTTTGTGTACATGAAATATCCGGTAAGTTGTATATAAATATGGATTATGGATGAACAAAAAAAAAATGAAAAAGAATTTTCGTGATTGATGAAAATCTGCTTCGTCACCGTTATTTTGTTCCAAATTTTGTTTGATTCCATCACTCTTATATGTCTTATGTGTTTTATTGTTGTTTTTCTTTTTGAATTCCATAATCATAATCGATCAATAATTGAATGATGACTTGACATATTTTTTTTCCATACACACACACGCACTAATAAATCGATATATAAATTATTATTTTCAAGATTTCGGTTGTTGTAAACAACAGAAATGAAGGACAAACTTATATGTATGTGCGTGTGTTATATCGGGTAAATACCAAGAAATTATTTTCTGGTTTCCAAGTGAAATGAATCTTACTCTTCGGTTGCGCATAGCCAATAAAGTCAAGAAGAAGAAGACGATAATGAAGACAATTTGTTGAATTTGTTTGTTTGTTGGATGGTTCCAGAGTGTTGGATCTAAGAGTGTGTGTGAGTGCGAAAGATTCATTTTTTTTCGTTTTTTTAATTTTTTTTTTTGTAAATCTCTGTTCACGTGGCATTTTTGTTTTTGTTCTTGTTGTTGTTATTGTTCAATTTTTTTTTTGTTACTGTGTGTGTCATGTTCGATTTTGTTTTCGGCTTCTGCTGCTTCTTTTTTTTGTTCTGATGTAAAGATTTTCTCTCTTTTTCTTGTGTGTGTGTGTGTGTCAGTCAATCAAATCAGTCAGTCAGTGTTTCAACCGGTGAAAGTTGTAGTTTTTTTTAATGAGGAAGGAGGGGGATTTTTTCTGTTCCGTTATGAATCCGGTATTTTCATTTCATATGTTTCAGTCCATTTGTACTGTCCACTCTCTCTCTCTCTCTATCTCTATATTTATCTATAGATGTGTGTTAGAAAATGAAAAGAGAAGCAAAATGCATATATTTTGCATCTCAATTTATTTCTCTCCATCTATGTATATACTCGGTGCATGTCAGTTGTGTCTGTGTGTGTGCGTGTTTGTGTATCGATATATCAATTGATCTGATCTGATCTGATCTGATTTTATTTTATTAATTATGATTCATATTTCTGATTTCTAGATATTGTCAACACACAAAATAGATTATCGAAACATAATATCAAACAATTGGAAATATACGAAAATCAAAACGTAAGTGGTGAACCAATTTTTTGGTTTTTTATTTCATCAAAATTTTTTTTCCATTTATTATTTACATTATTATAGTGAATTCTAGTCTCTATTGGCAAAAACTCAGTGGACACTTTATATTGTTGTTGTTGTTGTTTTGTTTATTATAATTCGATACTTGGCCATTATCTTAGAAATAAAAAAAAAATGTCGAATCCAAATAAAGAAATTCAATCATCATCATCATCCTCATCGAATGGTGGTGGTGGTGGTAAACATTATCATCATCATCATCATCATTACCATCATCATCATCATAAAATGCATTGTTCAGGTGAATCTGGTGGAATTTATCCACAACAACCACCACCACCAACAGCACCACCATCATCATCAATACAGCAGCAGCAGCAACAACAACAGTTACAAACACATCATTCACATCATCATCGTCCACGTTATATACATGGTCATCGTCGTGCAAAAAGTGCCGGAAATGCTACATCAGTACGTGATTATTCCTATTATGCTGCTACTGGTCTTTATGCACATCAATCAGGTGAATCATTACAGCAACAAATTGCGTTGGATAAATCTGGTCCAATTATTGCATTAGCGTTACCAAATCTAAAGAAAACATCATCAGAAAAAACAATACATTATGATGCAACATATCCACCATATTATTTTCCATTACATCATCATACATCATCAATAGCCGGTGATCCAAATGTATCGATAAAATATTCATCATTAAAAATGCGTTCAACAGTGGGCGTTGGTGATACGGACACCGATAATTTGGATGTAGAAAAAATTGAATGCGGTTGTTGGTCATTGAAATTCAATTCGCTTAGGCAATATGCAACCATACAATTTTTCGTATTTCTTTGTTGCATTTTGGTAACACTGCAACAGGCACTTTCATCTGGTTATTTTAATAGTGTTATTACTACGATTGAAAAACGTTTTGATATATCATCACAAATGTCCGGTGCTATTGTTTCGACATTTGAGATTGGAAATCTTGCCACAATAATTTTTGTCAGTTATTTTGGTACACATCGACATATACCACGCTGGATCGGTACCGGTATCGTTGTCACTGCCATTGGTTCGTTAATATTTTCATTACCACATTTTATGTCATTGAAATCACCATTATCATCAATGCATAATGGTAAAAATCAATCGGATCAACAATATTTGGACAATACATGTCGTATACCGAAACCGGCATTAACGTCACCATTTCTTGAGAAAGCCAGGTAAATCAGATGTTTGATCATTTCGTGTTATTTTTGCTAACTAGATTTTTTTTTCTTGTATAGTCAATTTATTAATCTTGGTCTTTTGGATGATGATCCAAATTGTCTGCAAGAATCAAATTATCATGCACCACAAATGTTGGTTTTCATGTTGGCTATGGTTCTGATTGGTTGTGGTGGTACACCAATTTTCACATTGGGCACCACTTATATTGATGATCATGTGCCAAAAGAAAGTTCATCAATGTATATGGGTTGTATGTATAGTATGGTTGCTTTTGGTCTAGTTTGTGGATTTCTACTCGGTGGATTCTTTATCAATGTTCATGAAAATGCATTGGGCACCGGTGTTGTGCCAGAAGATATTTTTCCTGGTCATACTAAATGGATCGGTGCATGGTGGGCTGGTTTCATTTTACTCGGTATACTGCTTTTAATCGTATGTTTTAAATAATTTTTCAGTTTTTTTCTTTCCACTAAATCTAATTGTTTTTTTCGTATGGACCCCACACTATTTAGATCTCGATACCATTTTTTATATTTCCAAAAAGTCTGAAAGCAAAAAAATCAAAAGAATTAATTGTCGCTTTACCAAGCGGTGGTGGTGGTGGTGGTGGCTGCCATTCATATACGGGTAATAACTGCAGCAGTAACAATAATAGTAACAGTAATAACGTTAAAACTAACTGTGGTGATGATCCAAATGGAACTATGAATTCAAAAAATACAAAATATGGCCGTAAATTGGGTGAAATACCGGCTTGTATGTGGCGACTGGCATGCAATCCAGTCTATATGGTCACCTGTCTTGGTTCTTGTATGGAATTGGCAATCGTTAGTGGTTTTCTAATTTTTCTTCCCAAATATTTGGAAACACAATTTTCTTTGGGAAAATCACAAGCAAATTTATTTGCCGGTGGTATCGCTATACCTGGTGCTTGTTTTGGTATTTTTCTTGGTGGCTACATTCTGAAACGTTTTCAATTGACACCAAAAGGTGCCATTCAAGTTGTTTTATTTTTCAACATTATCTGTATGGGTCTCTATACGGCTTTATATTTTCTTGGTTGTGAAAATGTTAAAATGGCCGGCACTACATTACCATATGCCAACACGTATGTTTTTTTGACTTTCATATTTTTTTCAAATTTAATTTCTTTCTTCTTCTTCTATAGAACAAGATTTCAAGATACATTTTCCGTCAATCTGACAGCTGAATGTAATCTAGGCTGTCGATGTTCATCGAATGATCTGGAACCAGTATGTGATGTTCGTAATAAAATTAGTTATTATTCACCATGTTTTGCTGGCTGTACTTCGGTCGATAATTCTCGTGATGTAAGTTTTGATTACATAATCCCAGTTTTTTTTATCTTATCTTATCTTATCGTTTTTTTTTGACGGCACAATCCAATGGCCATTTCTTTAGATTCGAAATTATAGCAATTGTGCTTGTCTACTATCCAATAATAATAATAATCATGAAATCACTATGGTGCCTATCGTTACGCCTGGACCATGTCATCAGATTTGTACGGCAATGGTTCCATTTATGGTTCTATTATTTATTATCACATTGGTCGTTTCAATCACACAAATGCCTGTTGTTATGATTACATTGAGGTATATGCATTATCAGAATGAATTTAAATTCATTCATTTTTAATTTGTTTTTGGCCAAATAATATAGATCCGTTGATGAAGAAGAACGTTCATTAGCATTGGGAATGCAATTTGTTTTGTTTCGTTTGTTTGGTTACATACCATCGCCAATTGTTTTCGGTAATGTTATTGATTCGACGTGTTTAGTTTGGAAAAATCATTGCGGTGAACAAGGTGGTTTCTGTTTACTTTATAATATTGAACAATTTCGTCTGAGGTGAGTGGATTTGGATTATTTTTTTTTTGTTTTGTTTTGTTTCATTTGTTTCTTTCTATTTATTTTTTTTTATTTTCACAAAATAGATATGTTGGTGTTTGTAGTGCATTCAAAATAACGGCAGCAATTTTATTCTTTTTTGATTTATTACTAATTTGTTATCGTGAGAAAAAAGAATTGAAAAAATTACAAATGAAAAACGGTACATTTACTACTGATGAAGTAATATCATCAATTATTTCATTGGATCGTTTATCCGTATTTGGTTGGTCTGTTGCACCGGAAACTATTGCTGAAGCTGATGAAGAACAACAGCCACTAGGTGGACAACAACAACATCAACAGCAACAGATGCAAGATTCAGATTATAATTCAGCCATAGATGATGATGATGAAAATTTATCATCAAATTCATCATTGATTCCCGTTCCGATTGGTGTTGGTAATTTGATAGCAATAAATGATAATCATGATAATAATAATGGTGATAATAATGACAATCAAACAACGATGATGATACCATCATCTAATATAAATTCAATACAGATTGAAATGTTACCATCATCATCTACATCGAAACATTATCATCATCATCATCGTTCAGAAAGTTTAGTATAAGAGAATCTCAGGTTACACACCATATCATTTTTTGGTGTTATCATTGAAACATGGCCATAATTATCATCCAATCGATTTGATGAACTCAGATATCAATGGAAATTTTTTTTCTCTTTTCGTTTCGTTGAAATTTTTTATTTTACCATAAACTCCACATACAATACATAACAACAAATCAAACAATGTATGAATCTCATCATCATTCAAATGAGCAGTAGAAAGAAAAAAAAATTGAGGTTATCACCACCATCAATCGATCAATGAATTGATTTATTGAATTTCATCATCGATAATCAATCAATCAATCAACTATTTATTTATTTTTTAATTAAATAATTTTTTTCTTCATCATTTTCAACAACAACAACAACAACAACAAAAATATACTGTGATACATACACACAATAACTCTTTGGCCGCCATGATTAGGAAAATTGATCATTAAATAGGCAATCAATTTTTTTTTGTTTGTTGTTATTGCCAGCCATAATGTGTTGTTTTATTTTTCTATTATATTATTTATATGTAAAACAAAACAGAAACAAAAAAAATTTCTGAAAAAAATGGACAAATCACCTCATCAACTTTTCCATTGGACATTTATATTAATTAACACTATTATAGCCACTATTATTATTATTGATGAATGTATTTTTTTCTATACCCCACTAATAACAATAATAATAAAAAAAATTTTTCTTTTAAATCCACTATCGATTGATTCGTGTCCACTGTCGTGCCTGCCCAAGCCATAGAAGCAATTTTTTGATGATGATGATGATGATGAACATATGGTTACCGTTTTTAGCCCATTTTTTGAATCGATATATATCGAATGAAAAGAAAATTTTCTTTGTGTTTGTTTGTTTGTTTGTCTGTTGAATGAATGAATAGAACATTTGCATTTCCTGTCTATAATATGACAAGGTCATCATCATCATCATCATCAGATTTCATTGTCATTGACCCTACATTGATGATGACGATACGATGAAGGTATGTCATGTCATTGTTGACCTGGCCACTGATGACAAAGATGATGATGATCAGCATCCAAACTAGAGATTTGATTTAATTTGACCATGACATTTGTTCGTATCTGACCCTATGAGGTCAAGTAGTTGAACAAGAAAAAAAAATCCAAAAATCTTCATAATATACAGTGAAAAGTGAAAGCCACATATCGAATATCTTTTGAAAAAAAAAGTTCAACAACGAAAACAAAAAAAAAATTCTAAAGGTCAGTGCCGTACTCGTTTATAACGTGTGTGTGTGTGTATGTGAATGACCGAAAATTGTTGTCTACTACAAACAAACACAAACAGATGAAGAAAAAAAACCTAGACGACCATCAGTCAAAGGCCAAAGGGAAAATCAAAATGTTTTTTATTTTCCACACACACACACACACACAGACAAAAACAGACAATCAACAGGTTTTTTTTTTGGTTGACAGCAGGACCATGTAGGGTTCTTGACCATTCCCAAACAAAAATTTCCCATGGTCCATTTAATCTAAAGGTAAAGGCGGTGGTGGTTTATTCAAAAAAAAAAAAATTCAACCTACACACACGGTCATCATCATCGTCATAACTCTTTTTTTTTCTTTCGTGAATTTTCACATGAAAATTGCAAAAAAAAAAATCTTTTTCTGCAATCGTTCACAAAGTGGATGTTTGTTTTTTTTTTGTTTATTATGAATGATGATGATGACGATTGTCAACAAATGTCATTGGCCTGTCCTTGAACTTGTGTGAAAAGAAATAAAGAAATAAAAAAAAACACCAAGGTACGATTGTTGTTGTCGTTGTTGTTGATTATCATCGGTTTACACCGGTCAATACCGATATAGACCAGAGAGTTTTGTTTTTTTGTTTTTTTGGTCTAAAAATATGTGTGTATGCGAAATCCGGTATTATCCAGAAACGAAATGACCAACATGGAGATAACCTAGATTTCACTTCATTTCATTTCATTTTTTTTATTGCTAAATCAAATTTCGACCAAATCATGATGATGATCAACCAAAAAGGCTAAAAAAGAAGCCTTTTTCTTATTTAAAAAAAAAAATTGAAATGAAAAGAAAAGACCTAATTATCGAGAAAAAGTAAGACCAAAAAGCAAAAAAAAACCAATATAACCAGATTTGTCGCTTTTTCTTTCATTTAAACAAAAAACAAAAAAAAATAGGACATGAAAATGAGAGAGAGAAAGAAAATGATGAAGAGAATGGAAAAAAAGGGTTAATAATAACTTAAACACACACACACACAAAGTGTGACAATCGCCGTTGTTGTTGTTGTTGTTGGTGGTGGTGGTTGGTATCTTACTTTCGAAATTTTTTTTTTGTTTTTGACATCTTTAAAGTTTTTTCAAAAAAAAAAAAAAAAAAAAAACAAGAGGCGAAGCTAATCATGTAATCAATCACAAATCGTGCACATCATTCGTTTATCTGTATTTTTTTTTTTTGTTCACTATAGAAAAAAAAGAGAGCCCGAAATACGTGAAAAAAAATGTGAAATGAAAAAATTTTCAAATCTTTTCTTCTTCTTCTTCTATTGATCACCATTCGATTGCCACTCTCTCATTCGTTTTCATCATCATCCATATGCTGTATGTGGTTGTTTGGCTGGTTGGCTGTTTTGTGTTTTCTGCATCTTTTTTTTTCTTCTTGTTTGTTATCCATCCAGTTTTTTTTTGTCAAAAACACAAACACTGATCACACACACGCTACGAAGCAGTACAAAGCATTGAACAAAAAAAAAAGAACAACCACCACCACCACCACCACTGCCGCTTTCAGCAGTTTCATTCATTTTTTAATTTTATTTCGATCAATTTTGATTTGAAAAAAAAATCAGAGAAATAAAGAGAGATGGACTTTTATTATTGTGCCATTTCAATGATTTCGAAGCGTGTGTGTGTGTGTGTGTGTTATAAAATTTTTTTTAGATTGAATCAGATTTAATTCCAAAAAAAATCATCATCAGATAACTAACCAGAATTAAAATCACTCAACCAATCAACAGAATTCTGTGTTGATATTCCTGTGTTGATATATAACAAATGCATGTGGTGTAATTCCCGAATGCACATGTTTCTCTCTTTCTCTTTCTTTTCAATCACAATTCTATTCATCGTCGGCCGGTTATATATCTCTGTTTTGTTCTAGTGTTGTGGTTTAGGCTTTTCTAGGTTCACTCACTAAATCTCACAATTCATCATTGTGACTGTATAGTTGTTTTTTTTCTGTGTATTTATTTCGAATGATTATTTGGTGTAAATAAAAACGGCATGTATTTGTTGTATATCAATGAATGGTGTGTTTCCAACAACAACAACAACAACAACAACAACAACTGGTAGTAGTATGAAAAAAAATCGGAAAACCTAAAATCGGTGCTTTCTTCTTTATTTCATAAGACTGCCGACTGCCGCCACAGCCGTCATCATTATCAACATAGTCGTGGTTGTTGTGAAAAGAAAAAACAAAAATCGAAAATTGTGAATACGCCAAATTGAAAAGCGAAAAGAAAAAAAATCTTCTTATAGTCTGTCCACCAGTCGTCCGATCATCGACAACCACGACAACACACGACAGAGATCTTACCCAGACATCAGCAAGTAGAAGATTGTTGATGACGACCATCATCAATACCAGACCGACTTGTGTCTCTTGTGTTGTTTGTGTTTGTATTTGTGTGTGTTTTTTTTTATTATGGTGTGTGGTTATTTTGTTTTTAATTGCTAAAAAAAAAATTGACTCGTCGCCACCACCACCAACACGTCTTGAAGCATTCTGATTTGGAAATAAAAGAAAAAAAAGATGATCCAAAAGTCACAATAAATTGTATATATAAATGGTAAATAACAACAAAAACAATCATTTTTCGGATTGTTGTTGTTGTTGTTGAAATTTTAAATATACTATTTTAACCTTGTTTGTGTTTGTATTTTTTTTTGTTTTGTTTCCGAATTCGAATCATTTTGATACTTTCTTTATTTTTGAATTTTGATCAACTTTAATTATAAAAAAAATAAACACAAAGAAAATGTCAACAAATCAAGATGATTCGTCTACTACTGCAGCCATCAATATCAACAACAACAACAACAACAACAACATTAATAATCATTCATCAAAAAATGAAATAATATCACTTACTATCGATCCAAAACAACAACAACATTCAAATAATCATCATCAAATGTTAATGATGAAAATGATGGCCAATAATGATGATGATCATGATAATATTGATGATAATGATTTTTCCTGTGGAATATTCAATTGGCATCCAAAATGTATGCAACATTTTGCAAATAAAAAATGTTTTCTAGCTTTATTCTGCCTGACATCCGTCCTGCAAGGAATTTATTATACATATTTTGTTAGTGTTTTAACAACAATTGAAAAATTATATCAAGTACAAAGCCGTACTACAGGTATTATAATGAGTTCAACGGAAATTGGCCAGATTAGTGGTGCATTATTACTTACGTATTATGGTGGCAAAGGTCATAGACCAAGATGGATAGCCACCGGTATGTTGGTGTTTGCATTCGCAGCATTATTATGTTCGACACCACATTATCTTTTCGGTAGTCAACCAGCATCAACACAACAACAGCAACAACAATTATTCGCCAAAGAACAATCATTGATCAATTTACCGATGAATACAATGTGCACGATTGATAATTCGACGGCTGAATTATTCTGCAATCAACAATCCGACGTTGTCGTACAACAAAGTCGTGTGAATAATTTTGTTCTGGCCATATTTTTCATGAGTCTATTGATGATTGGATTAGGTACGACTACTGTCAATACATTGGGCATTCCATATATTGATGATAATGTAGCGCCAAAAGAATCACCACTTTATTTCGGTATTACAATTGGTGTTCGTATATTTGGACCGGTTTGTGGTTTTCTTTTGGGATCTGTTTGTACTAGTATACCTGTGCAATTTCCATTCGGTACATCGGATTTACAGCCAAATGATCCTAATTGGATTGGTGCTTGGGTAAGTTTATGATTTTGATTTTTTTTTCATTTGTTCAAAAAATCCATTTCCTTTTTTCCCATATTTCAGTGGTTAGGTTTATTTTTGGTTGGTGTATCGCTGGCATTAGCATCGATTCCAATGATGGTTTTCCCAAGACGATTACCACAACCTGATCCAAGTTCTTATTGTCATAGACAACAACAACAACAAAAAATGGAACAAGAAAATCTTCTTAAATCATTACATCAGCAACGAATCAATAATCATGATCATCATCATATGGATGAGCTTAACAATACTGAATTGATCACATTCTGTGATAATAATTCATCATCTGTTGATCATTGTATTGAAAAGATAAAACCGAATGGCAATCAAAATGATCATTCAACAATTGGTGGTGGTGGTGGTGGTGGATTTTCTCAAGCTTTGAAACGTTTGCTTACCAATGATATATTACTTTGTCGTACGGCTAGCTCTGTTTTGCATATTCTACCTATATCTGGTCTTTATACATTTTTACCAAAATATTTGGAAAGTCAATTTCAATTGACAGCAACTGATGCAAATATGATTGCTGGTTTAGCCGGTATACTGGTTATGGGATTCGGTATATTTGCCAGTGGTACATTTATGCGTCGTTATAATCCAAGTGCTCGTTTAGTTGCCCAATGGATTGCATTTGCTGCATTATCCTATGTTATTGGAATGATTATTTTGATGTTTTTGGGCTGTCCAACCAATCAATTTGCTGGTATTAAACAACATGATAATATCAATGGGTATGTATTTTGTGATTATATTGACATTTTTATATTTATTACCATCATCATATTATCATTTAGTCAAGATTATTTTCTCGATATTAACCACAAGAATCTTTCATGTTCATATGATTGCCATTGTCCACAAGGACGTTTTGAACCAATCTGTATGAATAATGGTATTACATTTATATCACCTTGTCTGGCAGGATGTTCAACAGTTCATGTCAATAGTACTGAGGTATTAAGTTTCTTCTTCTTCTTTTTTTCAACAAGATAATCATAATGAATTTCTTTCTTTGTCTTTAGAAATTTTATACCGATTGTAAATGTCATGAACATTCGAATAATAATAATATCGATATGATCGATATCGTTGAAACTTTAGAAGCAAAACCTGGAATCTGTCCATTAGAGTGCAATACATTGACATTGTACATTATTATCTTTTCATTTACTGTACTTATACATTCTACCTCTGAAGTTGGATCAATGTTACTTACATTACGTTGTGTTGAACCACGTGATAAAGCTATGGCATTAGGATTTATTTCATTTGCAACCGGATTGTTTGGTTAGTTTTTTTTTTGTAATGTATGTTTGGCAACATTATAACATTATTATTCTAGGTAATGTTCCATGTCCAATCCTTTATGGATCAATCATCGATTCTACATGTTTGTTTTGGGAAGAAAATTGTGGAAAACTTGGCGCCTGTCGTCTATATGATTCAACACGTTTTCGGCAATTATTTCATGGTTTAACAGCATCAATTATGTTTCTTGCATTTTGTATCGATCTCATTGTCTGTTATAAAGCATCGGCTATTCAATTTCATGATGATACAACACAACAACAACAACAACAACAACATGATAAGAATGAGAACGAAGTCATGATGGCCGATGAATTCAAGATCGTTCAACAGCAACCATAAAAAGGACAAAAAAAAATTAATCCGAAAAAAACGTGTTGAATCATCTTGTTTTTAGTTTTTTTTCTTGTTTTATTTTTTTTAATTATTATTATTTCGCTATAATAATTTGTTAAAATCATTCATTTATTTTGTTATCATTTGTATATTCAATTCAGGGATGGAAAACTTTTTGTTTCCAACAACAACAAAACAGAAGAATGAAAAAAAATGTAAATATCCATTCATTATCCATTCGTTATCTTCTGTCCTTTTTTTGTCACATTTTTTTCTCGACATTTTTTACATTTATATAAATGATGATAATAGAAACATACACAAAAAAAATCCACCAATCAATCAAATATCGATGATTCGGCAATTAAAGAGAAATTTTTTTCTTGTTTTATCAATTAACAAATAAGATTTTGGTTGGCCAAAAAAAAACAAATACAAATGAAAATGGCACTGATTTTCACCACCAAATAATAATGATTGCTGGTTCGACGACCTATTGAGACAGGCAACAACAACAACAACAACAACCAATTACACCGGATGGATTTTTAAAAATGTTTTTATAATTTATCAACAAAAATTTTTGATTGTCATTCCAAGCAGCAGCAACAACAACAACAACAACAATTTTAATCTCGCTGCATAGTGACGGCATTTTATATAGAAAAAGAAAAAATTTTTCCATTTAAATGCATTTGATGATTGATAATGGCATACTGACTGACATCGGGCATCAATAACAGTAAGTGTGGAGTGTAGAGTTTGAATCGGGAAAAAAAATGTTTTATTACCGGTGTAATTATGGCTAGAATGTTGTTGTTGTTGTTTTTTTTTCTTGCCAAGGTTAATGACCAATAAAAACGAAACGAAACAATTTTTATTGCCAAAACATCATCATAGTCGTCGATTGCTTGAATCACATGAATGTAATTCCATACATATACTTTCAATTTTCATTTAATTATCAACAAACACACCGAGAAAGATTATTTACATTTACATAATATAAATATTTTTTTTTTGATTGTTAATGTATGCAATCATCATCATCATCATCATCATTTGATTTGATTGGCGCATAGAACGGGTAGAAAAAAAACCTTGAAGTCAGTCATTTACATTTTTTTTTTGCTTTAAATATTGCGTTTTAGAATCTTTGAAAAAAAATTAATTTTATTTTAGACAAAATCAGTGGATAATTGAATGGAATTTAATCATGATTTTACTATGATTTTTTTTGGCTAAATTTGATCATTTATGTTTTTTATCATGTTTTTTATTAGATGATGATGATGATTTTGGTGTTGCGTTACTGCCACCGCCACTGGTGTGACTGGTGTTGGAACTTGTCATATTATTGTTGGCTGTACTATTACGTGATGGACGTTTTGGCATTGTTCGAATTTTTTTCGATGATGATGATGATGATGCATTATCTTTGGTCGAAACATTAGTGGTGGTGGTGGTGGACGGTGTCGATGTTGATGTTGTTGATGATGATGAATGACTTTTATCCATCTTATCATCCTTATCTTTATCTTTATTATCTTTATCCGAACGATGTCGATGTGAATGTTTATTACTACTACTACTAGTAGTAGTACTTTCTGAACGTTCATTTTTTTCTGAATCTGATCTATCACGACGGCGACTTGCCACTGTAGGAGTTTGAGATTTTTGATCCATCGATCCTAAAGAATTGTCCTGAAGTGATGTAGTCGTAGTCGTTGCTGATTTTCGTTTTCTTGATGATGGCAATTGTGGTGTTTGAACATTGATCGGTGTTGAAGCACCGGATAATGTATTATCATCACTAGCTTCAATGGATGGATGATCTTTAGCGTGTTGCGATTCTGATTTTGTTTTCTCTTTTTCTTTTTCTTCTTTTCGACGTTTATCGATCAATTCTTTAAAATCATCACATTCATACAGATCATAATCCATTTCATCATTTGGAAATGGAATCTTATGCAATTCATTCAAACGATCTTGATGATATTTTGAATTGAAATATTTCCACAATTCTTCACTATCAACATCGGATGAATTACCTGCATTAAAACTAATCAAACAGGCCATCATATTGAAATGTTTATTAAAACCAACAGGTGGATGTGCACACAATGAACATAATAATTGTGATTCTTTATTGTAATCCAATTGATCAAATGATTCGGGCATTTTTCTGGTTTGTTGTTGTTATAATCAAAAAAAAAAAAAATTTTATTCAAAGAAAAAAAATTGAACCAACCACATGAAAGCTGAGAACTCAAGAAAACAAATAAACAAACCAAAAAAAAAAAAAAATCCAAATCAACACAACTGGCTCAGTGATGGATTAAAATAGCATTTAATTTAATATTTTTCTTATTTTTCATATTTTTATCGCAAAAAAAGAATAAAATAAAATAAAACGAAAAAATTGAAGAAAAAAATAAAATTCTTATGACTTAACAACAAAAAAAAATGTAAAAACATGTCGTTTTTTTTGTGTGTGTAAACTTTGAATGAATTGAAAACGAAAACGAATAATTTGTACTTTTCATAATAATAATAATAAAAAACATTGCAGAGATTCATACAGTCTTTTTTTCGAATCCATGAAAATAAATGAACAGCCAAACTAAACACAAAACTATGATGATGAGATTAACATCGAACATTCACATTGTGTTGAGGTCCAAATCAGACGATCATCATTTTATTTAGGAATCATTAACATTTGTGAAATGAAAATATCTATAAATAAACCAAAGAAAAAAAAATCAATCAGTAAATAAAAAATTTCTGATAAAAAAATTCTCACCAATATTTTGTCTTAAATCATTTTCAGCGAGAAATTGTTGAAAAAATAAATGTTCAATACATTTTAGACCAATTGAACGTAATGCCGGTAAACGAACCAATAGTTTAGCAAATCTACTTGTTTTATCCGGATATAGTAGTCGGCAATGATTTTCCAACAATGAATAAACACGATCACGTAATTTTTCTACAATATCTATGTTTTTTAAATTTTTAAGCGCTGAAAATAAAAAAAAAATTTGATCAATTAATTGTAGCCAATGAAATGATGCAAGGAAACAAAAATATACCTGGATTAAATAATACGATGGCCCTTAGACAGCCAATTTCAGCTGGATCCATTTGCATTTCACGCATTTTTGCTACAAGTTCATTGAGAACACGGCTAAAAATATCACCAATACCGGCGCTTTGGGCTTTTTGTTGGCTAACCTCCACACCGTTAGCTAATAGTAAGGCATCCTGTTTACAAGTGGAACGATATGAAAATTCAGCAATCAATAATTCATTCCAACCACTTTTCAACAAAACAAGTTGATCATTTGGATCCAATGATTGAAAATAAGGAATGTTTTTGATCCACTTGAATAAAAGTTCAATTTCTCTGGTTGCTCCTTTTTTCGTCGTTGTTGTTGTTGTTGTTGTTGTTGTTGGTGAACACTGAAAATAAATTTAAAGTAACTAATTGAATTTCAGCTAAAGTCATGGTCAAAGAAAACCAAACATTACCTTTGAAGTAATTTCAATCAATTTTTCTGCATCTGTTAAACGTTCAATATTTAGATCATTAAATAGTCGTCGATCATGATGAGATTGATGATTATTCTGATGATAATGATTCAATGTTGTCGTTGTTGTTGGTGAATTTATCGTTGTCGATGATTCTGGTTCATTAGTTTCCGCCGTTGTTGATGGTTTATTACGTTGTCGTTCTTCTTGTACGGCTTCACGTTTCATACCCATTTCTAAACATTTTTGATAACGACAATACTGGCAACGATTACGTTGTCTTTTGTCGACAATACAATTTTTATCATCACGACAAACATAGGTTAAATCTTTGCGTACGGTACGTTTAAAAAAACCTTTACAACCTTCACAACTAGAAATCAGAAATAAATAAATGATAAAACAAAAGTCAAATATTTGTAAATATAAATGTTTCCACATAACACACAAACCTATAAACACCATAATGTTTACCCGAAGCACGATCTTCACAAATGGCACATAAATGTTTTGAACCACTTAGTGGATGATTAGGAGGATATCGTTGATGATGATTATTATTATTATTATCACAGGTAGAAACAACAATATTTGTTGGACTATTACTATTATTCATTTGTTGTTGTTGTTGTTGTTGTATTGTTGTCGTTGGACTATGAACTTGATTTAATAAAGATGTTTGATTCGTTCCACCACCACCACCACCAATAATTGGACTAGTTGTATTCATTGTAATAGCTGTATTATGGACATTTCCATTACCAATCAATGTCATGCCACCATTATCATTTGGATTTGTCATCGAAGAACCTAAGTGATAAAATTTCTATTTAGAAATTCAAATTTTTAACAACAAAAAAAAACAAATTTCACTTACCCATTCCATTATTAATATTTTTGTTGCTGTTATTAAATAATGATGGATAACTGTTTGGTGCAGGTGAACCATACAAGAGCGATGTAACGCTCAACATTGGTCGATCTTTTTTATACATATTGCCATTAATTGTGTTGTACAGTTTGTCATTCAACAATTAATGATTTTTTTTCGCAAATTAAATTCTCTTAAAGAATTCGTGTCATGGATGGATGAAAGGACGGAATTTTTGTTTTTGCCGTAAAAAAATACCGGAATATTTGTGACCATAATAACTTGTTGATTATCATGGACACATACACACACGCACAACACCACAAGGCACAAGAAATTTGTTAATTTGAGAACAACAAAAACAAATAGAATATAAACACACAAAAAAGATTTTGTTGAACTTTGTTTTGTCTATGTGTATATGATGATGCTATTAATAATTTTTTTTTCTCATTATCATTCAAAAATCCATCGATCATCGGCAACAACAACAACAACAATTGTACATTGTACCACCTTTTTAGACATGTGATGTCTGATGTGATGTATATGCGGCGCCGGTATGCAGCACGATGATGATGATGATCAATGTGAATCGTTCGTTTATGGATTTGTGGAAGGATTTGTTTTTGTGACGACAACAACGATAAAAAAGAAGAAAGATGATGATAGACCATCCATCCATCCACCCACACACACACACACACACTCAAACAAAATACGATGTAGGTTCGGTGTTGTTTTTTAATTTTCGTTTTGGTCTGTAGTCACTTAATCGTCGCAGTTGTTGTTGTCAAGTGTGTGTGTGTGTGATCAACCATCCATCAGGTTGACAAACTGTGCTGTTAATTGCTGTACTTTAAATTGTCAATGATGATGATAATCAATCAAAAAATTATATAAAAAAAATTGATTAATTTGAATGAAACAATGTCAATGTCAATGAAATGCGACAAAGTTATTATTATTCTTTTTTTTATTACAAATTCTCACAGTTCATTATTCATTTATATATATATAGAGAGAGATTCTGCTTCTGTATTGATTGCGAATGAAAAAAAATTTTTCCACAGAATTTTTGGAATTGGTCGCGACTGTAACCAGGAGATACGCGATCTTTCGAGTCTGGTTCACACACACACACAAACAAGGTACACAATAGAAGAATGTACGAGAATAAAGCAGAATATTCTTTTTTCAATTTGTTTTTATCTATTTAACCAGAAAAAACAAACGTTTAAAGAGACAAAAAAAAAGTTTTTTAATTAAAAGTTGAAAAATACCAATCGACCGACCGACTAACAAATAACCACGATGTTTGATTGAAATAACATTGACACAGTAACATTGACCTAAAAAAAACCCACCACCACCACCAGACAAACAGGCACACACATGGCTTGATGATGATCTTGTTGCTGCCGCACTTTCACCATCAACTAACCATATTTCACATATAACACAGAGACACTAGTTTGTTTGTTTGTCGTATCGATCGAGTCAAAAAAAAAAAATCGGCGTCGGATGGAGATAGATGAATGGATGACAAACAAAAAAAAAGATCGATTCACCCAACAACAACAACAGCAACAGCAAACAGCAAACACCGTCTATGCGTATGATAAATGGTAGGAGCAACCAAAAAAAAAAAAATTTCTTTGTGATTGAAGCTTTTTCTCTCTGTCTATTTCTATGGTATCCATGGGCGTAAACTGCTGACGAATTATCTGCAATATCCTTCATACCAAAATTTTGTTTAAATCATCAAAATGAATATTTTGGCAATACCACAAAACAGACAGACAAAAACCAACACCAACGAGAAAACAATATACACATACACATGTACATTCCTTTATACAACATGTACATTCTAAACAAAATGAAAAAAAAATGTTACCCACATGATGATGATGATGATGATAGGTTGGAATCGGATTCTCTCACTCCTTTTCTCCCTTACTCAATGAATGTATTGGGTTGTGTATATGGCGCCCTTTTTTCATCAATCTCACTTTCTCTTTTCTTTTTTTTTAACTGTTGACTGGATTTTTATTTTGACCCTCTCTCACTCTCTATCTCTCTCTCTTTAATTTATGTTTTTGTCAATCATTCACCGAGTGAGTGTGTAAGAAAAAATGTGCTAAATCATGATCAATGAATGTGAATGGCAGATGTTCATTTCATTTCATTTTTTTTAAAGGCAAGTGAGAATGAGAGGAACAAACAAAATTTTGCCATTAGATCAATTTCATTCAAATTTGGGAGCGGTACATTGTACATGTTGTTGATCATTCATTCATTTAAAAAAGGGGTAATGAATCTTGCCTGTTTACATTATCAAAAAAAAAAAAAAATTCCAATGGCCAACAGGGTTTGGTTAGTTCAGTCATTCATCCAGTGTGTGTATTTTAGAGAGAGAATGAAATCAAATATTAATATTTAGCAACTAAAGCGTAGGTTTTCTTTTTCAAAATTATCCGGGATTTTTTTTTCGTTTGGATAAATATGAATAGATTCAATGTCAGTGTTGTTGTTGTTGTTGTTGTCGTTGTTGTTTTCTATTTCGACTATATACAGCTGCGATTATGAATTTTACAATCAATCGAATGGTTCAATCACATAGCCTTGATTCAATTTGATTGTTGAATGTTGTTGTGGATTCAATCAAGTTAATCGATTGATGATTTGCTTCATATATTCACAAAGATGAAAGATAAAGAAAAGAAAAATTTTCTTACTGTTTTCTTACTCTCTCACTATATGGGTGAAAAAGAATTTAAATTCACCTTCACACACAAACATAGAACAAGCATCAAAATAATGTTCGTGTTCAAGATGATGATAATGATGGATATTTAAAAGTGAAGAAAAAAAAACAAACTAACATACCATACAATATCAAACGATGATTTACAACAACAACAACAACAACAACAATAGCAGCAAAAGGTTGACATCCTTGAAACACCTTGTTTTTGACAATGAAAATTTTTTTTTTCTTTGAAATGGCAAACTTGATTTTTTTTATCGTTAGTTTGACGAAAGAAAAAAAAATATTCAACAAGTGCATTCATGATTGTTCACCTGTTTTGTGTTTTGTTTCGATGGGTAATATATTCATTTAGAAGACAACAGCTGTGTGTCTGTATTGAATGATGATAATTGATGTATGATTTTTTTTTGCTGCTGCTAACAGAGAACCGAATGTTTCCATTTGAAATGTAGATGAAAATCATCATCTGATCGATTTTCGACCATTATTAATTCGTGTATGATTCTAGAGCAAAGAGAAAAAAAAACAAAGAATATTAATTACTGGCAAATATTTCAAATATCAATTGAATGGACCTTTTTTCAAATAATTTTTTGTTTGTTTGTTTTTCGTCTTTCATTTTTGTTTTGTTTTGTTTTGTTTCGTTGTTTACATTGCCTGAATGGCAATCGATCGATCAAAATTAATTTTTATTTATCCACGTTTTTATTGATCAATAAATATTATAGACATATAATGACGAAAATGGTTTTGATGATTGTGATTAATTAAAAAAAATGAAAAATTCTTCAAACGAAATGTTTGGTCACAAGGAATTCATTCGAACGTCCACATACATACATATACATGCCATCTATTGGGCAAAAAAAAAATAAATACAAAATCATTGTGCAACATTTGGATCAGCAAATGGATTAGCATGGATTGTCACACAATTCAGATGAACATCTTTTAATGGACGATAATTTTTCGGATTAACGGCAACTTTTTCCAAATCATTCAATGTATCCATTCCATCAATCACTCTGTATAAAAATGAAACGAAAAAAAAATATATATCAAGGTTTAGAATAGAAAACATTTTTTTTTCTTTTTGATAAAAATACAAATTACATACTTGGCAAAAATCGTATATTTAAGATCCAAATGAGATTGGCCAGCATAAATAATAAAAAATTGTGATCCATTAGTATTGGGGACCATTGTTTGCCATCGATACGATTCCACGCCGTGAATGACGCAGATCATCGTGTAATTCATCATCAAATTTTCTATCCCAAATACTTTGGCCATTTTTACCGGTACCACTTGGATCACCAGTTTGAACCATGAATCCTTTGATATTACGATGAAATATACATCCATTATAATAATCACTAGCACAAAGTGCTAAGAAATTCTGTAAAAAAAAAAAAATAAAAATCATATGAATCAAAAAACAAAACAATGAAATAAACGAACCTCACAAGTTTTTGGACATTTTTCACAGAATAATTCCATTTTAATATCACCCAAATCGGTATGCAATGTGACAGACATTATTTGTTTGTTTGGTTTATAATTTTTTTTCAGAAAAAGATCCGAAAAAATTTCTTTCAAATCAAAAAATGAATGAATGTTGATGTACACATGTGATCAGTAAAAAAAATTATTAACCACTAAAATCCACTAGATGTCCCAACGTGTTTGTCATTTTTTCAAAAAAGATTTTGATTTTTTTTTTTTGGTATTCAAAAAATTCGTTGGTTCTTTTTTCACATTGCGATAACATATGCGTGATGTGTGTGCGTGTGTGATTGGAAAACATTTTTTCCTATATAATCGATTTGGTTTATAATCGAATTGCCTTTTTAAATAGTGTTATCATTCAATAATGCGTGTGGAAAAAATACACACACACACATCCTTGATGATGATGATGCTATAGTAGCAGTAGCTGTTGAAGTCGATATCTCAAGACAAGATAAGGATTTTGAATGGAATGGATTGGAATGTAATGAATGGCCACTTTACTGCATTTCGAACATTATCATTTTGAACATCATCAACAATACATCGTGTGTGTACGTGTGAAAGTTGAAAATTTTAAATTCTTTCCTGTATGTTTCTTCTTGAGCTTTTTACTTTTTCGTCGTTGATTTGAAAATGAATTCCGATGAATTTCGTCAAGCAGCCAAACAATTAACGGATTATATTGCTGATTATATTGAAGGTCTACGTACCAGGTCTGTCGTACCGGATGTTGAACCGGGCTATCTGAATGAATTGGTACCGGATGCACCGCCAGAACAAGGTGAACCATGGATCAATCTATTCAACGATATCGAACCGGTCATTATGAAAGGCGTAAGTTTTTTTTCTCTATCACTTTTTACAATATTGCATCTATTGATCCATTCAATGATCAAAATATTGCATTTTGAATGAATGAGAAGCAAAAAAAAAAATTCCAACAAAAAATAATTGGATCATTCCGGTTCATCATCATAATTATGTTTTGTTGTATAAATCTCTTTCTGGCTCTGTGTGTCTATTATCTGTAAAACGAAAAAAGAAAAATGAGAAAAAAAGAAAGAAATTGATCACATCAATGAATTTTGAATAATAATGAGACACATTGATAAAACACTATTATTATTATTGATTCTGTGTGTGTCCTTTCAATATCACCATTTCATTATTAAATATAATAGAGCTAGATAATAATGTACATTATTATCAGTGACAAAAAAAAATTCTGACTATTTTCCTATCGAGAAGAAGAGAATAATAGAATTTAGAATTGAAAATTGATTTTGATAAAATCAAAAAGGCTATACTTGCCATTATTGTTGTTGTATATAAAATCAATTTATTGTAAATGTGTGTGTGTGAAATATTTGCTTACATTCTTTTCTTTTCGTCACTGTTGTTACATCCATGTATCAAATGAATTGTCGGGGATACCGGAATCATAATAATGAATGAACGAATGATCGCGGATAATAGATGACACATTGGCATTCACCCCGTTTCCATGCATATTTTCCAACGGCCAATTCATATCCAGCAATTTGTGGTGATATGCTTTCCACGGCATTGGCTTGTATTGGTTTCACTTGGGTAAGCGTAATAATATTTCCATTTTTTTTCTTATAAATCAATTGAATAATTTACAGAATGCAGCACCTTCATGTACGGAACTAGAAATGCGTATGATGGATTGGCTTGCACAAATGCTTGGACTACCAGATTATTTTCATTTTAAAAATGGTGGACCTGGCGGCGGTGTCATCCAAACAACAGCCAGTGAATCCACTTTGATCGCAATACTTGGTGCACGTACAAAAATTCTTCAAAAATATGGTTTAGATAATAAAATTACCAATAATGATGATGACGATGACGAAAATGGTGAAAATAAAGATTCAAAACGTTATGATTTACTTGGTCGTATGGTAGCCTATACATCGAATCAATCACATTCAAGTGTAGAAAAAGCATCAATGTTGAGTGCAACAAGAATTCGTCTCTTACCGGTTAATGATGAAGATTTTTCGATGGACGTCGATGCGTTACGAAGAAGGATCGTTGCCGATCATGAACGTGGTTTAATACCAATGATCGTTATTGCAACATTAGGTACAACCAATACCTGTGCATTCGATGATCTTTACAAAATTGGTCAATTATGTTCTGAATTTGAAATATGGCTACATGTGGATGCTGCTTATGCTGGATCAGCATTTGTTTGTCCAGAGCTTCGTCATTATATGAATGGTATAGAGGTAAGTTATTGATTCATTCCATTTATGGTTGACTTACTTGATTAATTTATTATTATTGATTTCATCACACAGTATGCAACATCATTCACAGTGAATCCACATAAATGGCTTTTGGTCAATTTTGATTGTAATGCATTCTGGTTAGTTTTGTTTGTCACCACTGTTTTTGACACATTTCCACTATAATGAATTGATTTTGTTATTTAGGGTAAAAGATAAAAGTCTTATCGAGGATGCATTCAATGTGAATCCAGTATATCTTAAACATGAAAATCAGAATCGTATTCTTGATTATCGGGTAATTTTCATTGGCTATATATAAATAATTCGAAATTATAATAACATATTTATATATAGCATTGGCAAATACCATTAGGAAGACGATTCCGGTCATTGAAAATGTGGTTCGTATTCCGTAGCTATGGAGTGGATGGATTACAAAAACATATACGAAAGGTTGTTTGTGA
Organism: Dermatophagoides farinae; assembly: GCF_024713945.1. Taxonomy (NCBI): domain Eukaryota; kingdom Metazoa; phylum Arthropoda; class Arachnida; order Sarcoptiformes; family Pyroglyphidae; genus Dermatophagoides; species Dermatophagoides farinae. The sequence goes on along the minus strand of NC_134677.1, from coordinate 460,638 downwards.
AAGTGGAATTTCATTTTTGTATTTGACGAATTTTTTTTTCATCATTTTTTTTCCAAAACAAAACAAAAACAGCAAATAGAATTGGCACAATTATTTGGACAACTATTAAAAACTGATGAACGTTTTGAATTGATTGATGAAATTCGTATGGGATTGGTTTGTTTTCGGCTACGAGGATCAAATGAAATGAATGAAAAATTATTACAGACAATAAATCATGGTAGAGAAATATTTTTAACACCATCTAAAGTGAACGATAAATTCATCATACGTTTTGCCATTTGTGCACGTACTACAAACGAAAATGATGTGTTTTATTCTTGGAGTTTGATCAGACAATATGCTGAACATTTGTTTGATCTTTGATGAATGATGAGCACAAATATATAAAAATAAAAATTTTATTTTACGTGTGTAATTAGACAGTATTGAATCTGATTAAAAAAAAAATGAAAAAAAATTCGAATTAATTTTTTTCCCTAAAACACCTCATTTATGAACGACCCCAATCAAACGTTAAATTCGAATCAAAAAAAAAACAAAAAAAAAAAAAAAATTTTTTGACAGTTGAAAATTAAAATTTCACCTATTACTACTGCTGGTGTTGTACTGAGAAAACATTATTGATTTTTCATTTTTCATTTTGTCAAATGAAATAATTTCGAAACAAGAAAATACATGGATCATCTTCCTAATCAAAATCTTGTCGATCGTGTAAATGGATTAATCGTTAAACATTCATTGGCCGTACCACGGCTAGTATCATCACGTTACATAAACTATCAATTTTGGGCCACAATATTTACACGATTATTTCGTGTCAAATGTGATTTGTCATTGCGTACGAATCGTGAACGTTTGGAAATGATTCGTTCTTGTTTAAATACACTGGAATTATTGGCTGGTATTTCATTGGATCATATTAAACCATTACGATTACTTAATTATGATGTGGCTACCATTTCGAATATGTTGGAAATTGCCGAAGTTTGGGGTGAACATATGAATGATGATTTTCAAAATTTCGTTGATGATAGTGATTGGCTTGATTGCGAACTAAAAACAACAACAACCAAAATAAAAAATTGCAATCTCAACATTCAACAATCATTATCCAAATCTGAACCACTCATGGTGAATCAGATTTGCGATTCAACAAAGGCAAACAATTTGGCCGATCTGTTGTACAAGGCATTGAAGAATCAGATTATTGCATTAGAAATTGAAAAAAAGATTAAATCCTATCTTGGTGATGTAAGTGTCAAGAATCAACGAAATATTAAAAATGAATTAATCCGTGCTTCACGTCAAAGTATTGTACGAACCCGAACAATTCAACCGATGGCAACATTTGATTTTAATTTTACACGTGAAGAAAAACGAAATCCAATATTAAGTGTTGATCTTGAACGATTGTATCCAGAAATATCGACAGAACAGTTGAAAAAGATTCAACATTTGGAACAAAATCTCTTGGTCTTACAAAGAGGAAACCTAAAAGTCGGTCAATTGAATCGAGCTCATTTGAATCAAATTTTAAGCTATACAATTGAAAAACAACGACGACTAATTGAAATGACAAATAATTTTGATGATTATGGTGATGGTAAATCTAGATTTCCAAACAAACAACGTCTACAATTATCGATTGGCCAAACAATTTCACAACGTGAACTGCGATCACAAAAAGCATCACTGTCAGAAGAAATTCGTAAATTTTCTAAATCATCAAAGGCTGCCTATTTGAATGCACGGTCATATTTGGAACGAATTTTAGTCGAAGAATTTCGTAAAGTTGATTCACACCAGCGTGATCATTTGAATGAAATACGTCGTTATCTTCGTGATAATCAGGACAATATGGAATTGGATAAGGTTCGAAATTTATTCGAAATGATTGAAAATTTATTTTAAATTAATTTATCTGACGATAGATGTCTGTATCTACGTTTTTTACGATATTTATGTACGACCAACCAATGCGTTTTATTGAATTCAATAAAGAAAAAAAAAATCATTCTTTTCCAATACATAAAAAGATCTATAGATTTTTGTTACATTAAAAAAAATATATCAATTTTTCACATTCTCGCTTGAAATTTGAATTTTTTTTCTTCCCTCTCTTTTTTGTCTGTTCACCAGTGCCGCCAACTAACCATTTAAACTATTTGATGATTGATGATCAATTTGTGGCCATTGAATGATTTGTGTTTGAAATTGACGAATTTTATTTACCAGAAAAAAACTTTTCGAATCATCGATCATCATTATATTATAAACAACAACATGACTGATGTTTGTAAGTAAAAAGTGGTTTTTTGTTTGTTTGTTTGTTTATCATTCAATTTCGATTCATTCATTATTTTAATTATCAAAAAAAGACGAGGATCGAGTAACAAGCGATGAATATAAACAATGGAAAAAGAATGTACCATTTATGTATGATTTTATGATGACACGTATATTGGAATATCCATCGCAAACCATACAATGGCTAAATGATGGTATTGAAAAAATTGATGATGATCCATATGAATCGATATTGCAACGTATATTATTTGGAACAAATACTGGTGCATTCAATGAAGATAATTATCTTATAGTGGCATCGATTGCATTGCCTGGATATCGAGAACCACCAAAAGTTGATCTTTATAATATGCCAGAAGATGCATTCGGTACATTTATTCATTATAATGGTAAATATATTAATGGTAAACAAAAAAAAAATGTCTAATCAAGAAAATTTTTTCAGATCAATTGGAAGCAGATTTTAAATTATATCATAATGGACCTGTTCAATGTGCTAGATCAATGTATGGAAAAGAAAATATTATTGCCACCAGGAATCATAATGATTTATTCATTTATGATATTAAAGATTGTCTTGTTGATTATGATACAGCTGGTATGTTTGATGAATTATTTTTTAGTGCTAATTTGAATAATGATTTTTTTTGATTCGAAACAACAACAACAACAACTTAGGAACAACATCACCAATTCTATCGTATCCAAATTTAAATAGTGAAACAAATCTTGAATGGAATCATGAAACATCTGGATTATTATTAACTGGCTACGATCGTAATCAAGTAGCCGTTTGGGATCTGAATTCACAGAAAAAACGTAAAACATTGACAACAAAATTGATACTCAGTTGTGATGATGATGGTAATGATCATGTTGGTTTCATCTATGATGCTAGTTGGCATCAAAAACATCCAGATATTTGTGGTGCATCAACATTGAAAGGAAATATCCTGCTTTGGGATATTCGTTCGAATAATGTGAAACGTCCGAGTCATTATTTTAATGGACATAAAGGATCAGCTTTTCAGATAAAATTTAATCCATTCTCGGAATATGTTTTCATCACTAGTGGTTCGGATTGTCAGATAGCCGCTTGGGATCTTCGTAATATGAATGAAAAATTACATTCAATTCAATTGAAACAAGAAAAATTTCATACATTAAAATGGTCACCACATTGTGAAACACTGTTCGGTGCGCTGACCAATGATCGAAAAGTGTATCTATTCGATATGGATAAAATTTTTGATTCATTATTACCACAAGAAATTGATAATGGCCCTTCAACATTGACATTCATTCATGGTGGTCATACATCAAGGGTTTATGATTTTGATTGGAATCATAATGACGACGATCCATTGATGATTTGTTCAGTTTCTGATGATAATGTTTTCCAAATTTGGCAAATGGTTTGTGTATAAGAAAAAAAAATTTATTCAAATTTCATTCAACGAATAATTCTGATTTATTTTTTTTTACAGTCAAACAAATTTGTCACCAAAGATACAGCAAGATTGGATATTTAAAACGAAAAAAAAATCAATTTATCATGACCAATTCGTTTGATTTATATAATCGTCGATATTCTGTATATTGATCGATTGGAAATGAAAAATTTATAATTTCATCACCATTAAATGGTGATGAGACATAATTCCAATCTTTAATTGGTTCATTCCATTTTTCGCCATATTCACGGATAATAACTTGTTCAGTTTGACATGGTGCTAGTAATTTATGTCCTAACAGCGTGATGGAACAAAGTTCATAACGTGGATAACGATAATTACGATATTTTTTATGTTTTGTAATATGACTTGGTATTAAATATGAATCATTTGCACCACTACCAGCACCACCATCATTATCATATGTAACAAATAAATCAATTTTTTCATCATAAAATTGTGTACGAAATGAATATTCCAATGTTTGACTTGGTTCACCAAAACGATAGAAAAGATTCAATCCATGTTTGAGAGCTACGGATTTTAACTGATCAGTTATCCAGTCTCCGTGACTGCTGTTTTCATTTTGAAAATATTTTGACCAAGTCGAAAGATCAGTATCGGTTGTATACGGAATGGGATGACAATGACGAAACCATCCCAGTAATGTACCGCACATGATCCAGAATTCCATTCGCAATGCTCTCATTAATGATTTCATCGTTACAATTGATTCAATTGTTTTATGGATTCTTTGTTCATTCAATTCAATTCGATATTTCGTGAACCAATTCATTTTTTCACCAATTGGACAATGTAAATAACGTGATGTTGGTAATTGACTTAGAAACCATTCAATATCATCTGGTACTGGTATAATGTCGATAAATTGAATTTTAAATGGATCGAAAATTTGTTCAAATTTGCCATACATTGGTGATGGTGAACAACAATTTGCCGGAGACATTTGTCCAATCCATAGAAAATGTTCAACATGATAAAAAACGACAACATGAATGGTCAAATTATTCATTTGGAAAACGATATGAACAGGAACATTGGTATCATTAAATGGAAATTGACTGCCATAATTTTCAACGGTAATATTTTGTTTTTTCAATAAATTTTGAAATTCTCGTAAATGATAATCAAATATACCGAATGTTGTTGCTAGACGGTCAGATTCATTCAAATTCAGATTAAATCTCCATTGTAATTCATACGATTGTTGTGGATTTAAAAATTCCATTAAAAGATTTGGATCGATGATGAAAATTTTTGAATTGAAATGAAAAATAATTTCAATCAAATCTTTCGATATTTTCAATGTTCTAGATGACGGAACATTATTATCCAAAATATTTGTGCTTGTAACATCATTTTTCATGAATGAATGAGCGAAAATCAATAATAAACCGGTTGTTACTAATAAAAAAAATAAAATCTGATGACCCAATGTCAAATTCAATGGTTTCATTTTCGTTTTACTTTTTTTTGTTGTTGTTGTTGTTTGGTGATTTACACCGGGCACTTTTGTATGTATTGTAAAAATAATTCAATTATCAATCGATTGAATAATAATTAATTTTCATCAATAACAATACGTGGATAAAACACTGGTGTTTGTTGTTCAAATTCATCATCATTCATCGATGGATTGCCGAAATTTGGTGGCTCATCCACCAATTCAGGTATCTGTATCGAATCGTTGAGATAATCATATTCTTGACATTTGGAATAAAATAATTTTAGCTGCATAAATTGATCACGGAAACGATGTTGATATTTTTTCAAATCATTTTCACTAACAAATGATGATTCGTGATGATGATTGTGTAATTTTTGCATTAATTGAAAAATTAAATCATAAATTTGACTTGATTCAATTATCGATAATTTCAATGGATTCAGTATACATTTTTGCTGCGCACCATCAATATTTAGGCCACGAATATCGAAAATTTCCATTTGTAATTGTAAAATTTTATCCATATAATTGAAAAGTTCAATACAGATTTTTTCGTACACGCATGGATCCTGATTTCCCAATTGTTCTAATTGTAATGAATTGATAACGAAATTTCCAGGAATTTTCACATGTTCCATATGGAATTCAATTTTTTGAAGCACCAATGAAAAATACAATGGATTCAATTGACTAAAAAGGCAACAATTTGGTAATATACAGGTTTTGATTTTAGCCAACTCCACCAATAATGATCGTTGGCCATATGCATCTTTAATAACGTTTGGATGGCCATTTCTCATGAGCCAATGGCAAAGAAAGAGAAATTTCCAATAAATATTATGTATGTCAACAATTTTCAGATCAATCTTTTTATAGATGCAATTATTGGCATATTTCCAAAATGATTCACTTGATTGTGTTTGATAGGAATTGATCAAAATCAATTCGAATAATGTTTCATCAATATTCCATTCATGAGCATTTAATATTTTGTCCAAAATTGTTAGGTAATTTTTTTCAAAATGATTTTTCGTGGCCATGGATTTTTTTGCCAATTTTTGACAATCACTGTACAGTAAGTTGTTGAGATATTTTTCCTGTTCAACAAATGATTCGAGTCAGAGTCAATGATCAATAATTCAATTGACTTACTTTTTTAGGTTTGATGCTGTTATTCGATTCGGATTTCAGCAGAATATTTTTGATAATTTTTTCATTGGTTTTTCGATTTTGTCGTTCTTTTAATTCATTCTGAAAACGTTGAATCGCGGCCAATGAATAGGCTTTGGACCCGATAGCTTTGATTAATTCATCTTCAATCTGTTGAGCATTATGATTGAGTAATGTACAAAATTTAATGAAAATTATCTGTTCATCTTGATTTATTGAATCGATAAGATTTTGTTTCCAATCCATTTTTTTTTTGTTCTTTCTCATCAATAAATCAATAAATTTTTGTGACAACATTGAAAAAACAGTTGTGACTATTTCCAACCAATGGACCATTCGAGTAGAATTTGAAATTTTCTCAAATATATTTGACGTGTTTTTTTTTGAAAACAAAAAAAAATTTCAATTTCAATTTCTCAATTTTTGGTCTCAAAATTTGCAACAAAAAAAAAATGAATCCAGTAAGTTTCATCTTATAATATTGAACAACGAAAACTTTCAAATTTTTTTTCTCGCCATGCAGATGTATCTATTCGGCTGTTTCATGTCTGTGATTATCACATCGATTGTGGGCGAAAAATTAACCGATAATGAATGTAATCAACTTGGTTATAATCCAGCGGAACTATTTTGTTCTCGGTGTTTAGAATTGACAAAATTTGAGCTAGATAATCTGAAAGATTCGTGTATGAAATGTTGTCGTCAAGATGATGATTCAAATTCGAAAAAAGTATGAATCAAATACAGACAAAACATTCGAATTTTATTAACATGATGTTTTTTCTTCCATCCACCAGTATTCCTTTGCACGATTAGAATATTGTGAATGTAATATTGCAAATTTTCCCCAAATAAAAGGTTTGTGTTTTGAATTTTTTTTTTTTTTTTTTTGGAAAAAAACATTCCACCATTGTGATTTTTATCCTTTATCATTCACAATAGCATTCATACGTGGTGATAAATCAAAAAAATATTCCAATCTTAAAATTAAATTTGTACGTGGTATATTACCAATATTGAAACTATTGAATGAACATCATGATGTTGTTGATGAGCTGAATATACAGAAATGGGATACCGATACGATTGAAGAATTTCTTGATCAACATTTATTATCATGATAATCATTGAACTACAGCTACAGCTAAATGTTTGGTTTATGTTGTTTTTTTCTTCTTATTTTTCCCACATACAAATTGTAATTTATGGCACAATATCAATATTGTTAATCGATATCTGAATTGAATGAATAAATAAATTGATCAGAAATTGATGATGAATTGTCTACACAAACACAACACAACACACACAACCATTCATTCTTGTCAATTGATAATGGTTGGCGGTACTATTGTACCTGCAAATAAAAATGGTGGCTTGCAATGATTATGGAAATTTACCATTATTTATTATCACCAACAGATTGGTGGTTAATATAACGGTGATTATCATCATCGATTTGACTGGTTTTGTAATAAATATCTATAAATAAAATAAAGAATATTTAATCGGATTATTTGATTAGTGCAAAAATTGGCATTATGTCTAAAAAAAACAAACAAACAAACATTAATGATGGAATTCTATCAATAGAAAAAAAAACCGATTACAGACATTAGATGAGAACGTTGGAATCCAAGGTAACCATCACCATCATAATAATAATAATAAAATGGCCATGACAATCACATTCGTTTGATGATGATGATGATGGTAATTATTTATTTATGCCTCATTGGATCTCACGCCATCTTTCTCTCTCTCTCTCTTGTTTGATCATCAGTTATCTTTTTTCCCCTTTCATTCACATCATTATCATTGCCGTTGTTGTTTATTCAGAGATAAAAAAAAATAATTGTTACATGGATGATGATGAAAAAGATTTCAATCACTAGAAATGCAAGTAGTACATTTGAAAATTTCAAGACAATATCTCTGCGGATGTTGTGCTCACCAAGGTAACCATGATGATGATCATAATCTCAAACATTCGATTTTTTTTTCTTTTCAAATACAGTCAGGTTGCTGTGTGTGTGGTGTATAAATAGTGGATAACTTTTGGAAAATTTTTTTCTATTTTGAATTTTTTTTATTTTTCATTTTTCACCACTTGTGTTGTGTTGTTTAAACGAACGAAAAAAAAAACAAAATGGTTCAAATTGAAGGCAAATATAAATTGGAAAAATCCGAAAAATTTGATGAATTTCTCAGCGAATTGGGTAAGTGTGGTAACTGTTGAATTTCCAAAAAAAAAAAAAAAATTTTTCATGTCATTGAATATCAAAACAACAACAGGTGTCAATTTTGTTAAACGTAATCTGGCCAAAAGAGTAACACCGGTTGTAACCATAACCAAAGATGGTGATTATTATGTATTCAAAACGGAAACAACAGTGAAAAATACAGAGATTAAATTCAAATTGAATGAAGAATTTGAAGAAATGCGTGCCGATGATGTTTTGGTCAAGGTTTGGTTTTTTTTTGTTCCTAAAAAATCCTTTAATTAATCACATGATTTGAATTTTTTCCAATCCAATCAGACCATCATCACAATGGAAGGTGATAATCGAATGATACAGATACAGAAAGGCGATAAAGAAGTGAAAATTGTTCGAGAATTTACCGATGATGGATTGAATGTAATAGCCACAGTGAATGGTGTTACTTCCGTTCGTTTCTATAAACGTTTGTAGTAGTGGTGGTGGTTTGTGATGGTAGACAATCTGAAAAACGTCTGAATCTGTCTAAAATTTTCAAATTTTTGATAAAATAAAATTTTCATTTGATCAATAAAAAAAATTTTTTTTTGATTCTAGAAAATTCGTTTTTTTTACATATATCTAGTAGCTATAAATATCACCACAGTATTATACTTTATGTGATATCTTTCGGGTATACGCAACAACAATGTCCGATTGGATTCGTTGTTGTTTGTCACATTCATCAAAAAAAAAAGTGCACAAAGTCCATATCTGCCTGGTGATAATTGATGATTATCACAAATCAATGAAAAAAAACACCCAAACATGCCAGACATCATGTATTTCAAGCCAATGCATTGATTGATTGATTGATTGACTGACTGATTGAATGTCATCAATTTCTGTTTTTTTTTCAGATTGATTGATTGACGAATTCGATGACATTCTATTCGATTTGATAAATCTGAGCAGAAAAAAACAACAACAACAACAGCGACAACTGTAAAAATCGTTTTGAACAATATTTGTGAATGAATGTACCGACAAACAAACAAAAAAAAAACAAAATGTTTTACATGCACGAACTACGAAATTCAATATTTTTTTTTTTTTTTTTTTTGGTTATTGACCTTTGTACACACACATTATTATTATATTACTACAAACACACAGATACATTTTTTCTTTACATCGAAAAAAAAACTCTCCATCCTCTTCCACATCATCATCATAATCATTAAAATCAACATATATACATCAGTGGCATATATTTTATCATCATCGTCATCATCATCATTCGAATCACATTCATCCAGCCATATTCATATCGAAATTCATTATATAGAGCTTTTTTACAGTTGTACTTATCAACGATGATAATAAAATTTGAGAAACCACAATGAATATAACCAACACACTGCGATTGTTACAATTGTGTAAACGCACACACACACTCAAACATTCGATCAACAAAATTTTTAGATAAAAAAAATGGTTTCATATCAGCAAGAAAAACAAAAAAAAATTTTTTTTCTCCTCAATAACTGATATATGTGGTGGGGCCACAAATTTTATCACATTCACCAATTATTATTACAAACAAACAAACAAAACAATGTACTCGCGCGGTCGATTCACGATATACGTTGCGTTTACAAACTTGCGATAAATAAATGTTAAATATACGTGTGCACATTTATGACATACACGATGATGATGATGATGCTGAATGACAATGACGCCGGATGGTTTCGGTGGTGGTGTTGGTGGTGGTGGTGATGGTTGGGAGGAAACAGCATGATATGAGTTATACATGAGTAGTTTCATTGGTTGACAAAAAAAAACCGCTATCTTTTTTTCGTAGTCGTCGTCGAGCTACTAGCAGGCATCATTTTTTTTTTGTTTGTTTCGCTTGTGAATGCGTGTATAAAAGTCTCATAGTCATCAGTTTTTTTTATTTCGATAAAATCATCATTACCATCGTTACATTATTATTATAAACCACCAAACAATTCACATTTCACACACACACACATTCGACGACGATAAATCAAATTGAAAACTTCATTTCCACTTTGTTTTTTGTTTTAATATTGTGTTCATCAATCAATCAATCAATCAATCAAAAACAATGGCAAGCATTGAAGGTAAATATAAATTAGAAAAATCGGAAAAATTCGATGAATTTCTCGACAAATTGGGCGTCGGTTTTATGGTGAAAACGGCAGCTAAAACATTGAAACCAACGTTTGAAGTGGCAATAGAAAATGACCAATACATTTTCCGTTCATTAAGTACGTTCAAAAATACTGAAGCTAAATTCAAATTGGGCGAAGAATTCGAAGAAGATCGTGCCGATGGTAAACGAGTGAAAACGGTCATCCAAAAAGAAGGTGACAATAAATTTGTTCAAACACAATTCGGTGATAAAGAAGTGAAAATTATTCGTGAATTCAATGGCGATGAAGTTGTTGTGGTAAGTTTTTTTTTGTGATGTTTTCAAGTGAAATGGAACCCAAAATCAAATTTATATTTCTATTCTTAGACTGCATCCTGTGATGGTGTCACTTCCGTTCGAACATATAAACGAATCTAAAACAAAAAAAAAATGAAGAAGAAAAATTCGTCTCATGTTGTGCCATGCCAATCAATCAATCCCCATTTTCTTAGTTTATTACCCTTCTATTTTGGGTTATTGAAAATTTTGTATTCGAATCGATGATGATGATGTTTTTTTTCTCTGCAAAATTTTGATTAAATAAAAAAAAAAATTTTCTATACAACTCAAATTGCATAAAATCTTTGTGTTTGTGTGTGTGAGTTCAAGTTTCAAATTTCCATTTTTTCTTGTCTATATGAAACGATTATTTGGATTGTTTTTCAATCAATCAAACACCAAGACGACGACGACGACGATCATTCGATATTTACATCGACAACAACGACAACAACGAAATTAGAGAAATGAAATGATTTGATATGCGAGAAGTGGAAAAATAACCCGATCATTTCAACACACGCTATAGCTGTGGAGAAAAGTGAAAAAAAAAACGTAGAAGGATGACATTTGAATCACAACGAAATATTTGTACCCAGTAAAAAAAAATTGAAAAAAACATAGAGAGAAATGTTATGAGGAAAAACTTTTTTTAATTTTTTTCTTCACCAAAAACTTTTCATTGAATCATCGACAATGATGAAAAATTTGTCTCTCCAGCTAAATATCTCTAACCAAACAAACTAAAAAAAAAATTGTGCGAATCGAATCCAATCGATTGATTGATTCTTGGTTGCAACTGTGGTTGCTGCATGTGGTGATGATGATTTATTGATTTATTGAATATTTTTAAACACACACACTTTTAAAACAATTCATAAATTAACAACATTGACCACCACCACCAGCAGCAGCATTTTTTCCGTTTGTTTTTTTTTTTTTTTTTTTTTTTGCTAAAAACAAGAGTTAAATGGGAAAGGAAATAAAACAAAAAAACAAAAAAAATCGATAAACAAATCGATAAAATTTTTTTTTGCGCTTCTATTTGTTAAAATTTCAAATTGAAGGCTTTTTTCAGACAAATTAAGCAATTTAAGCAACAAATGAATAAATAAATGAAAAAAAAACAAGTTCCAGGAACCTGCCAACCAAACAAACAAACAAAAATCCGGTAATGTCCGTACAGACATACACACACACACACCAAAAAAAGAGTCATCGATGACATAGATGGCCATTGATGCGAATAAACAATGAAACAGACAAAAAAAATTTCGTAAAAATGAAAATTGAGACGAAAAATTTTCATTTTTATTTGCTGCCATCGTTCGTCGTACACAATGATGATGAGACGATCAATCATCATCACATTATCGTTGTTGTTGTTGTTGTTATCACTATTGCTGGACAATGGTCAATGTAAAAAAGAGAAATCATCATCGGATAATAAATTTTTCAATGGTGATGTAGAATTCGTAACACTTTATTATCCAATTCATCCACTAGTACAATTAATGTATGAACAAGGCTATAAAGGTGGTTATGGAACACGTTATGAAGATGTAAATCGTGGTATAATCAAGAATAAAAAATATCGATTCAAATTCTATAAACCACCGCCGAAATAAAAGGTTTGGTTGTTATTTCCAATCGATTAAAAAATTTCATTTTTCAGATTTGTGTTTTTGATTTTCAGCAGTTTGACTCATGCCACACTAAATCTGTCTGGTTTTCATGGATTCGATTCATTCGATAGTTTTACTGATGATGAAATCCATTTCAAATAATCAGGATTTCCGTCCGTAATCTATAATAATAATAAACAATAATGATTTCCAATAATAACAACAAAAATCAATATAAAACTTGCCGCTGTAAATATAATTTCCGGCACTGAATATGGATGATTATGGCGAATAAATTCAATCAATTCATCAATGGCAGCGGTTCTTGTTTTCATTATCATTAATGATTCATTTTCATCAATTTGTAATTCATTTTCCCATCGATAAATTGATGTTATTGTTGGCAATATATTAACACAGGCAACTTTATTTTCATTGACCAATTTCCTGTTTAAAATTTGATTGAATGATGATGAATAAATACAAATCAATACTGATTCACTTACTTTGCCAATTCTTTAGCCATTTCGGCATTCGAAATGGTCACATAGCCAATCGAATATTTTGATGATTCGTTTGACATTTTATTCACACTACAGCTGATGCTGCCGTTTGTCGTTGATGAACAATGATGACAAATAGATGTCCAAAATGATGATGACAATAATAATGTTGGTAATAAAAATCGGGACATTAAGATTTTTAAAGAAAAAAACCGGCCAAAAATTTACAAATAAAAAATAAAAATCATCGTATAAACTCAGCATTGAATCAATAAACAACAACTTGAAAACAACTTGCACGATATGAACAAGGCATCAGAATGAAATGAAATTTCAAATTTCTGAATACAAAAATAGAAAAACCACGATTTTTTCTTCTTTAGAATTCTGAGAAAAACAGAAATAAAATCCATGCATTGATGTTATATTTTGAAAGAAAGAAAGAAAAAAAATTCATTCATAAATCAATTGCCACACACGCAAAGGAAACATTTATTTATTTTTTTTCACAATAAATTTTCTTCATTCGCAACCAACCGCATGTCTACAAAAAAAAAATCTGGATATCTCTGGATCCAATCAAAAAAAAAAAAAAAAAAAATGTCGCTGTTGCTCATTTGAAAATGTCAAGGCCAATCAATGTCTCTCGGTCTGTGAATTGTCTATATTGCAAATTCCAAGGCCAGATGTTAATTAATTAATTTCATCGTCAACCGGCTACTGTACTGTAAATTGTCATCATCATCATCATCATCATTTTTTCCGCGAAAATTCATTCAGCAGCAATAAAAAAAACCAACAAACAGACGTAATTCATTCATTCATTTTGTCGAACCAAAAAAAAAAAAAAAATCAGAATCGAATCATAATGATTTACGACATTTGTGAATGAATGATGATGATTCGAATTTATTCGAAACTGGATCTGTCTATGATTTTACAAACAAATTAAAATTGTGTGTAGTAATTTGAACCTTTCATTTTTGGCATCCATCCACCCACCCATCCATCAAAGAATTGCCATTTTTTTTCTTTGATTTAATTCGAATTCGATTTTTTTTAATTTTTGTATAAATATTCAATTTCCAACAACATTCATCATGGTTGAAATTTGAATCAAAAATTGAATGAATCATCACACATATATACACGCCCGAATATAAATACTACAGGCCTGAAACAGGCCATTGAACGATGGCGATATTCTTTGTTTGATCCCCACTAATCCAGACACAGTTGTATTTGCCGCTGGAAAAAAATTTTTTTTTTCCATTCAAAATTTCAATTGTTTGTGTTGTGGCCACCACAATGTTGTTTGTTTTATGTGATCAAATGGCCAGCCATAAAGTTGAGCAAGACAAGATCTGAGATCATCATCATCACCATCATCACATACTCTCTTTTTTTTCCTAGTGCAAGATGATAAAAAGAGGGAGAGGAGAGAAAGTCATCGTCGACAAACAAAACACAACTCACAACACAGTCACACGAACGTCCACAATCACCATACAAAAACTCAGCAACAGTTCAGCAAAAAAAATAAATTCAGTTTTTTTTCAAAGTCAAAAGCACGCCTTTTATCGAAAGTTCGACCATTCCACCAGAAAAAAAGCGAGCACCAACAACCAACCAACCACCAGCATTAAGCCATCAGCAATATATAGCTTCAATAGAGCAGCCATTATCATCATCATCGTCGTTGTTGTTGTTGTTGTTGCAAGGCAAAAAACCAAAAGGCAGACCATCATCATATAGACATTATCTACCAAACAGCAACCAAAAAAAAAAAAAAAATCAAGCCAAACACACGATCATCAACGACCGGCCAGCAATCCAGCCAAAATAGAGAGAGAGAGAACGAGAAAAAATTTCATTTCCATTTTCACATTGAAATACCAATTTTTTTTCTGATATATATGTGATTGGCATCATCATCATCATCATCATCATCGAAATCCACAAGTCCAAGTCCAATGTGTTTTTTTTTATTGAATTTTTTTTCACTCGATTTGATTTGATTCGAATAGAGAAAGCAGCAAAGCGAAAAAAAACCGTCATTGTCAATAGCTGCTGCTTTGTGTGTGTGTGTTTAGTGTTTGTGTTTGTGTTTGTGCATGCCTGTAATTCGTTTGGATTTTTTTTTTGTTGTTTTAACGAATTTAATTTTCACATTTGTTCTCCGTTTTTCAATTCAATCAACAACTAATTCACCAGTTTTCATCGTGAAAATTTAGATTTAAATTTGGTATGTATTCATTTTGTTTTGTAACATGAGTAAATCAATCCCGCAAGAATCATTCATCGATGATTTAAAAATTTTTTTCTTTTCTTGCGTATGTTTCTACGAATGCATTAAAAAAAAATATCGACAACAGCAACGAATGTATATCCATCCTGTGTGTGTGTCATTATCGATATCCGGTCAATCAATCAATATGAATTGAGTGTAATATATTGTTATTATTGTTGCTGTTGCCAATAATTTCATATTTCCGAATTTTTTTTTTGTTTCATAAATAACTTTTTATTTTTATACAAATGGCTTAACACACAGGATGATGATTATGTCATCATCATGATGATGATGATGAAAAGATGAGTTTTGAAAATTTTTACAACAAAACTTTTCATTACGTTCGATTTTTTTTGTCAAAAAAAAAACAATAACAACCGTGTGTGTGTGATTGATTTATTGATTCATTTGATGATGATGAATTTCCTTTTTTCTCAAAAAATGAATGTTTATGATTTTTTAACTCGATGCTTTAATGATGATGATGATGATCATGATCATGAAGTATGTTATATGTCCTGTTTTTTTTTGATATTTTTTGTTTTCGCCAATCATCAATCGATTGATTGATTGATTTTTTTTTGTTTGTTTGTTTGCTTGATAATTATTGCCACCTGTGTGTACGTGTGTTTGTATTTATTATTTATGTAATCGGTTTTTTTTTGATATTTTTTGAATTGTTTTCTGATGAAAAAAATTCTCCTAAAAAATCAAGTCTCGCCCACCTGTTGCAAACTATTTGATAATGATGATTGTAATATATGTTGACGACAGAATGAATGGAATTCAATGTGTTATTCACAAATTCGTGTTTTGTCGAATTGAAAAAAGAGAACAATGACCTTTATGATTCGATGTTTGATGAATGGTTTGATTTTTTTTGTTTTGTTTTGTTTAAATGAAATGAAATGAATGATTTTTTTTTGATGATTAATGCTAATAAGTTTGCTGTGTGTGTGTATGTAGCTGTCAATCAGATTTTCGATTTTTTTTCCAATCATTTGAAATCATTCATCGATCACATATCGATTTTCTGGTATTTGAAACACTGGAAAACAAAACAAAAGAAAAGAGGAAAAAAACCGAAATTCATTATTCGATTAGACAGATCTATCTCGTATTATATAATAACAACATCTTTGTTTGTGATTCGTACATTTTGTCCACAAAAATTTTTTTTTTTTTATTTCGCTGATGATCAAGTTCGATCATCATCAAATAGTAGGATGGAATGACAAAAAAAAAACAAAATAGAAAATCGATTGGTCACGATTTGATTTGCAACATCAGCAGCAGCAACAAGTTTGAAAAATAAAAATCATTGTCATCGTTTGTGAAACCAAAAAAGAAAAATCTTTTCACATTTTGGTTTCGGTTCGATTGTGCCAATAATAAATAATAGAATCCTGCTAGCTCAATTGATAACAACTTTTGTCATCAGAAACAACAATGACAATAACAGCAGATGATTGCATTTTGCCGATTCATTGCCTTGTATCAATTTGGCGTCAAAATTCATCCATCTTGAAATTGGTTTTGTTGTTGTTGTATATATGAATTGAACAAGTTTTTCTTTTTCATTTCCTTTAAACGTTTATTGACACTTTTTTTTCTTTTCAATAAATTCATCCATTCGATTGATTGATTCATTCATTCTGGTGAGAAACGGCTTTGATTTTTTTTTTTAGGTCGAATTTTCTGTTTTATCATCATCGATGAATCAAAATCGGTTGTTTATGTATATATACAATAATCATCATTGCCGTCGTTTTTTTTCTGTAAATCAGTGAAAAAAAATGATGATTATGATTATCATCATGTCATGGTGATGATGATCAAAAAAAAATGGCAATCAAAATTTTTGTCATAAATAAATTTTTCCAACATTTGATGATACCGATACATAAATGTTTTTATTACACATACACACACACACCCTGTACATTTCAAACGGAAATTGAATTGAGCAAAAAAAAAATATTCAATATGAGATTTGGATTACCATGGTAAATTCCAAATTTTTTTTTTCTGAAAATCTAATTGATGGCAATCTATGTAAATCATAAGTTACTCTATTCGTTTGCAATTTTTTTTTTTATTTCATTTGAATGACTCATGTTTCTTTCTCTTCTTACAAGCATCATCAGCATAATAATTTAATAACAGTATATATGGTATATGTGAACTGTTGATTGTCAACGAACAGATAGATATATCTACCTGTTGAATGTTACATTACATGGCTATGAGATTTGAGTTTTGATCATTGTACAATAATGTTACATAGTAATAGCTATTGTGAATAATAAAGATATATAATCATCATAAAAAAAACACCTGGAAGCATTGTGTTTTGTAAGAGAATTTTTTTTCTTCTTTTTCTTTATGAAATTTGAGCTAATCTTGTTTGCATTCATTTCTTATATTTTATTGTGGGGATTGAACCAGATTTTTTCCTCTTTATCGCCAACAATTTTTTGAGAAAAAAAAATGTAAGTTTTTTTTCATAATAATGATTCTATTATTTATCCATTATCATCTATGTTTGAAGTTATTTTTTTTTGCTGATGATAATGGTGGTAGTGGTGGTGATGGTGGTGGTACACTTGTGGTGATTTGTGTAAAATATGCGTAAAGTTGATGGACAACACAACATAATATTACACAACTGGCTAATCATCATCATAATCATAATCATTATTTTTATTATTCAGGTTCAATGAACCAAACGAATCAAAAAAAAAAATAAAAAATAAAAAATAAAATGAAAACTTGTTGCCTTACATCCTACAACATCAAACGAAAAAAACTAGACTGAGAAAAACAGACTAAGAAATCAAAAAATGTGTCTGGTCTGTTTCTGTGTGTGTGTGTGTGTGTGTGTGTGTGATAATATGGTAATGATGATGATGACCTTTTGCTTAGGCAAAATCTTTTTCCTTTTATCGCTTTTCGTTGTTGTTGTTGTTGATAAGTCAAACGAATCAAGTTAGTTTTTTTTTTTATTTCTTACTTTTTGATAAATTCTTTCAGGTTGGAATCTATTGTGTGTGTGTGTGTGCGTGTGTGTTTAATTTTGGTTGACAAACATTTTGTTATTGTTTCTTACTATTATGTGTGTAATAAATATAAAAAAATGTCTGCTGTCATCATTTGTGTTTTTTTTTCTTGGCATTGAAATTTGAATCACAGGTATCGTTGTTGTTGTCGTTGCAATTATCGTTATAATTTAATTAGATTAATGATGATTATAAAAAAAATTTTTTTTGCTTGTCCTAGAAAAAAAAACTTTTTTTATGACATTAGATGGCATTGTACACACACCCACACAATGATGTTTTTGTTTTTTGTCATTCTCTCTCTCTCTTGAATTGAATGGGTAATGATCCAAAAAAATAGCAATGACGATGATAATGATGATGATCGCCTAGATTTAAAGTTTTTTTTTTGGTTGTTGTTGAATGTTTATAATTTGTTGATGTTGCTTGTTGTTGTCAACATTGACATCTTTGATCATCATCATTTTGTCTTGCTCTAAATTCCAATTCTTGAAGCGTAAATTATAAAGTGTCTCTCTGTTTGTGTTTGTGTGTATGTGTGTGTGTCAATGTTGATTTTTGTTTTTCATTTTTTTTTCACTGTATTAAAGTTGTTTTTTTGGTTGTTGTTGAGAATGAGGAAAAAAAATTTTTTTCTTAACCTTGAAAAATGATGAAATGATGATGATGATGACTTTTGCATGAATGATTTTTTTCTGTTTTTTTTTGCGATTTAAATAAATTTTTTTCGCTTGTTTGTGTGTTCAAATGTGTTGTTTGTCTTGCATATGTCAACATTTCATATATTCGATTTTTTTCCCATTTTACGGAAGACTGGAATTTCTCAGATGTTGATGATAATGATGATGCAAAAAAAGGGGCAGGCAAATGTTGTGTGTTTGCTCTGTAAGCAAGAGTGAAAAGTGGCAGCAGTAGCAGCAGTGTGTGTTGAAGAATTTGAAAGTTGAAAAATAATTTCCTCATTAATCATGTGATTTTTAATTGATTTAAATAGATTTTCAATCTGCCTCAAAAGTTGGAAAAAAATGGGTCTAAAATTATCTACAAAACGACGACGTGGACGTTCATATAGTTTTACCGAGAAAGATAAACCGACTTCAGAAGTGGCCAATGATTCAACTGTAACAACAAATGGTGGTGGTGGTGGTAAAGGATCCAAAAAATCTAAACGTTCCGTATCATCTGCGGCAAAATTTTCAAGTACAGCACGTGAAACTTATGTTCCCAAGGTTTGCTATTCTTGTTTTTGTTTTGTTTTGTTGTCGTTATAAAGTCTGAAATATTAGATTCAATGATTCTGTGTGTGTGCATGTATGCGTGTGATGAAACAAATACAAACAAACGAAATTCTTTATAGCGGAATAGAATAGAACTATGTATGTAGAAATGTTTTTTAGTCATGTGAAAAGCAAAAACAAAAACGTAGTTGACATATAAATATGTTTTGACATATGAATGTTCTATAGTTTTTTTTTTCTTCTTTAAATTCTGTAGAATTTATTCATTGCATCCAGAGTATGGTTAAATATGAAATATTTTTGTTGCTATAAATGTGATACGTCGTAAACACAATTCATTCTCGCGTACTTTATAAAGCGAATGAAATTTAGATTCGGAAATCTTTTTTTGTTTTTCATATTCTTGATCAGAGTGTGTTGTTTAGGATTTATTTATTCGGTTATTTTTTGTTTGTTTCACTCATTTTTTTGTGCGTTTCATTGATTCAAACACAAGCACACATAACACACAAGTTGAAATATGGTAAAAGAAATTTTTCAGACTTTATACCATTATTATAATTGTTTGTTCACATTTCTTATGTTTGGTTTTCATTCTAATCATAATAATGACCAGAATTCGGATACACAACCACCGTCGTCGAATGGAAATATAATAGCCGCTGCTGATACAGCTACTGCTACAGAAACAGCAACGAAAATTGAAGAACCAAGTTTGACCGAAGAAGTTACAGCTGCGGCAAATGCAGCTGTTGCGGCTATTACGGCACAAGCATCTTCGGATGTTGCTAAAGAATCTCAACCCGAACAACAACAACAACCACCACAACCAAATGATTCAGCAGCTGCTCCTTCACAACCAGAAATAGCCAAAGAAACTGTTGAACCAGCGGCTCAACCAGCCAGTACCGAATCGGCTAAAGAATCGGAAACAAAATCTACCGAAATTCCTGAGCTAGCCAATGCTGAACCAGTTAAAGAACCGGAACCACAACCAACAACAGTTTCAGAACCAGAAACTGCTGCTGCTGCACCAAGTGAACCTGTGAAAGAACCAGAATCAGTCGTCGAACCGGTTAAAGAGCCTGAACCAGTTGTTGAAGTTTCACCAGTAGCTGCACCTGTTGCAGAACCGGAAAAAGAAGCTCAACCAGTAACTGAAACGGCTCCTGCTGCTGCTGTTGTCGGTGATGAACCAGCTAAAGAACCAGTAGTTGTTGAAGCTGCAAAAACACCAGAACCCGTTGAATCTGTGAAAGAATCAGAATCGATTGCCCCACCAGTCAATCAACAAGGAACCAGAACCTGTTGTTGCCGCTGCCGCTTCAGTTGTTCCAGAAAATCCGCCCACAACTGCAGAACCAGAAGTAGTTAAAAATGAGGAACAACAAACGCCAGAAATTGTTGAAAAAGTTGAGGAAAAACAAGCTGAACAATCGGCTGAACAACAACCATCCGAAATTTCAAATGTTGAAAAATCGGAAGAAAAAGTTGTAACCGAAGAACTCGCTAGTCAACCAACACCAACACCAGTAAAAACAACCGAAGAAATTGAATCTCAACCCGAACAACAACAACAGCCACAACCAGAAGTTGTTCCATCAAGTCAAGAAGCAATTTCTGCTGACAATAAACCAATAGAACAACAACAGCCGGAACAAGTGGCAACTGAGAGTGAAAAACCAGCCGAAATGATTGGTGAAAATAAAGAAAATGAATCACAGCAACAAGTCAATATTGATAATGTTGGCGAAAAAATTGTTGCTGATCCAATAGCCACCACTAAATTAAATGAACAACAACAATCGAATGATAATAATGAGAATGTTTTAAAAAATATTCCCTGTAATGGTGATCCGGTGGCCAATGATGTAATAAGTCATCAAGAGAATGGACATGCCACAGCTGAATCACCACAGCCCGAAGTTCCAGGTGAAATTGTTTCACTTTAATGTGTGTGTGTGTGCCGATCATTAAATCATTAGTTCTTAATTAACAGCAACAACAAACCGCAGAATGTCATCAAATGTATGCTTCGTTTGAAAATCATTAATCATTCAGAATGCTTTTTGTTCATCTTTTTTCCATTTTAGTTTTTTTTCTCTCTCACCACTTTCTATCTTATCACCATTCGATTTGAATGCAAAGTTTATCCCACAAGCATGAAGAAACACAGCAAAAAAAACAAAACAAAGAACAGATTTTTCCTCTATCTTTCATTCAAAATTATTTAAATCAATTTTTCTTTTCATTTGTTTATCAATCAATTTTATTATTATTTTTAAAATGATATTTGATGAAAAAAAATAAAAATAAAAGTGTTTTATTCGAAAAACAAACCAAAAGGTGGCGCCACAGCAATATTGTATGTGTAGTGTGAATTCTTTTTTTTTGCAGTGTTCGATTGATTGATTGATTGATCAAAAGGTATGATTTTTTGTTTTTGTTTTTTGTTTTGTTTTTTCATTGATTAATTCCATTCAATAATGTTCAATGAATAGATCGAATGATGACGATGATGATTTGGTAGAATTATTTGACGTCCATCTCAAAAAAAATGGTATAAATATAAAACGTTTCATTGGAAATTATTTCATTTCATTTTTTCATTTTGTTTTTTTTAGATTCAATGATTTTTTTGATTTCTTCAAAATGTTTTTCAACGTTGGTTTAAGCGTACCGGTTGTAAGCAATGCCTATATGACAATGTGTAGCTGTTTTGGTTATCCACTTCAACAACGTTGTTGTCGTCATTGTTATCAAATGAATTTGGCCGTTGTTCCAGCACCAGCAATTGTTCCTGTTCCGGCGGTTATGCCGGCTATAATTCCAACGGCAACATCGATTTCCATTATGAGCAGTAGAGTATGTGTACCACCGGCACCTGTTGTTGCTGCACAACGTCCTTGTTCATCATCATATCGAAGATCATCCGTTTGTTCAAAACGACGATAATCGTAAATTTATTCTACATTCACATATACTTATCGGAAATGGGCAAGTCATCATCATCAATGTTATTTCTATGCCACTTCCAAAGTTTGGAAAAAAAACGTCTATATATAAATCGCCAGCCTATCGTCAATATCTTCTACTACTCAGTTACGAAATTAATATCAAAAAATGCAATCAACATCAAAGCTACTTGCACCCAAAAACACATAAAAAGAAGAAAAGCGTAGGTGTTTATAATAATAATAATAGAATTTCTTGTGATTACTACTGCGTAATAATTTCACATTCACTTTCATTCATTCATTCATTCATTAACTTTCAATGATAATAACATCGTTTTGTTTTATTTTTTTTTTTTGATATAGAATCTTTGAAACATAAAACCTAAACAAAAATGCTTATTTGGGGCCCAATGATTACATCATCATATTATCCTATATATTCGGCTTATTATTATTATCCATATTATTCTCGTATTCCATATTGTTATCATTCACCATTTGCACCTGCACCTATACAATATGTATCAAGTAATGGACAATATTATCCAGTAATGAAACGATCAAAAAATTGTCGTATTGTTGATGCACCACCTGGACCTTGTTATATAAAACCTAAAAGACGTGGACAATGTTGATGTGTGTGTGTGTCTGTGATCATCAATTGATTGATGATCTTATCGCCATCGTACACGAAGAGAGAGAGAACGATAAACTAAAAAAAAATCTGATGACCGTATTATTTCCAACTATATTTACACACACACACACACACGCATTTTTAACTGATTTTTTTTTATTTTCATTTTTTAAAATAAAAATATATTACTCTTTCTAAAATTATAATTTTTGTACATAAAACGAAAACGATAAAGATGTTATCACATTTTTCAACAATCATCAACTAGTAAAATCGAACGTTGAATTCATTTTGATCATTCATTTGAAAATGAATTCTTTTGCAATTCGTACACACGAACTTTTATTGTTCAACGATTCTTTACAAAATGAATGATTGTCATTTGATGATGATGATGAAAAGTGAACTTTTGTTTTCTATTTGTTTTGAAAATTTTGAAATGAAAAAAAAATAAATAAAGTAGCAGAGTCATACGTCATTTTTGTATGTCACGCTTGATGTTGGATGATGTTGGATGAATGAAAAATAACTGGTTCGAATATATCTAAAATAGAAACTTACGGTTATGTCGCACACATTTACGAATGGTAAAAATCCAAAAAAAATCAAAAACGATGTCAAATATATATATTTTTTTTCTTCTATGGCTGTGTCTGTTTATCATCATCATCATCATAATATATTTAGTGGTGACCGCATTTTACCATGGTGAACACATTCACCACTTGATCGACATCGACAAGAAGAGTGAAGACAGAAACAAAAAACGATGCCAGTGATTATATATTGAATTGAATGATAAAACAAATAAAAATTTTCATTTTTTTTCCACCATTTCACATTGATCAGTGTGTGTGTGTGGATCTGCTAAAATCTAATTATCACCATGATCATTATCGATCAGAATGTGTGTATGTGTGTGTGCGTGAGTTTTTGGGAATTTTTTTTTTTTTTTGACACTGGAATTTCAAACATTTTTTTTTCTTCTCTGGCAAAAACAATCAATGATGATGATGATGATTTTTATTGTTTATTTTTTTTCTTGAAAAAAAAACGACAAAGACACACAATGGCCAATGATAATGATAATGATGCATTTTTTTTCTCTTTCTGAATGACACCCGAATCTAAATTTGGGTTCATTCTTTCATTTTTCGTTTGTTTGTTTGATCGATTATAAATGGAGATGGATTATATTTTTATTTCTTGCACATTTCGCAGCATTAGTAGTAAGATTTTTTTTCAATTCAATTTACCCATTTTTTTGATGGTGGTGTTGGTTGATATTGGCTAATGATGATTCGAAATGATCATTTGGATGAATGGTTGACATTGTTAATGTTGGATTTTTTTCGCATGCGAAAAAAAAAATTCAAATTCAACCTGGTTGAGTGGGTGTGTACCAGTTTTTTTTTTGCTTTGGTTTCATAACGAATTTTATGAATAACTCCAAAAAACAGCGTACAAATTCCAAATGGACCTGATTAGCGGTAATTTTTTTTTGTTTTATTTTTGATTTGAATAAAAATTTTTTTTTTTTCGATGATGATGATTATGTAGAAATAGAGAGTGATTGAGAGAGAGAGAGATCGAAAGCAAGTGTTTTGTTTATTTTTTTTGTCTATATCACGAAGCTGCTATTTGGGGGCAGAAAAAAAAATTTCACTATTTTTGGCCACCATCACCATCATCTTCATCATCATCCAATAAGATTTGCGTGCCACCGACATACTTTTCTTTACTTATACTGTTCGATTCCGAAACGATGATGGACAAAACATAAGCAACGAGAACTGAAAAAAAAGCGATTTTTCATTCATTCATTCATTTTTTTGTGACAACAACAACAACAACAAAAAAAATTGATTGACGAAAAAAAAACGAAACACATGTTTTCGAAACGAAAAGTAATCACGAAGCAGCAGAAAATCAACAAAATTCAACCAAAAAAAAAAAAAAAAAAATTGCTCGTATCTCAATTCAATCAACGAAAATTTCATCTTTTAACCATATCTCAATATCCCCCATCCACATGAATTACTCTCTCTCCGTTCAATCAATCACTAATTTAGTCTCTCTGAAAGTTTTCATTTGAAATTTCCGGTTATCCTTATTATTATTATTTTTTTTCGACTTCGAGTTTATAATCTTCGTCTGAACCATCATCATCCCTAGTTATCTGTTATCTAAACATTGTCGATGATGATGATGATGATGATGATCGTCTCTTCATCATAATTTTCGATATATTTGTCCACATCGAAATAAAATTGACCGAAAAAAAAACCAGAAAAAAATATCTTATCTCATCTCTTTTTTTTTGTATCAACTTTGACGAATGATCGGATTTTTTTTTGGCTACCACCGAAAAAAAAAATTCGAATGTTTTTAGTCATTCGAATTCAATTCGATTGATATGTCATATGTGTGTGTGTTGATTTTTTTTCGGTGATAAAAAAAAAATGTTAAAACACATGAAAATCACTGTTTTGGAACCGAATTACTAAAAAAAAAATGATCATCATCAACTAAAAAACAAAAAACAAAAATCGGCTTCACCACAAACGATAATTTGCCTACAAGACTATTATCATTCAGATGATATCGTTGTTGTTCAACGGAAAGAAACAAAAAAAAAAATTTTCGTTTTTCATTCGAATATTGTGTGAGTGAATGTAATAATAAAAAAAAAATTTTAACTTTAAATTAGTTTGTGATTTATTTTTCCATGTTGGTGGTTCTTTGTTGTTTCCACACCATTCATTTATTCATTATCCACTCATCATCATCATCATCATCAGTGGCTCTCATCCATATTTGCTTGTTGCTTCTTCTCATAAACAAATGTAAAAGAACCATGTTTCAAAATATGTGACAATGATGATGATCTCACTACCATCAAGTAAATACCATTAAGCCAACGATTTTTTTTCTCTATTCTCTCTCTCTTTTCTGGTGATTCATCTGATTTTCAAAAAAAAAAAAATTCTTTTCTTGACAATGATGATGATCATCATCATCTGACAATTGTCACATACCTGCATGCCTGCCCATCATGAATTGAATTTTCTGTTTATGTTTTTTTTTGTTTTGTTGTTTCTCGCACAAAAACCAACGAAGAAATTCAAAGTGAAATTTTTATTCAATTTTTGTTGTTGTTTTGACAATCAACCATTTTATTCAATGTTGACGATGTTGTTGTTGTTTGACGCCCTTTTGAAAAAATTTATTTTTTTTTTTCATTCAAAAATGACCATCGATTATCAGAGCCAAGAAAAAAATTTTTTTTCTTCTTTCATTGGCCAAATGACCACTGTCATAAATGATGTGTGCGTGTGTTTGTGTGTAAGGGTCGATTTGGTTGTTTAGTTTTGGTTATCAAAATCGATTGTGTCCACCTTTCATTGTCATCGTCGATGTCGATGTGTGTGTGTGTGTGTGTGTTTTATGTGATTGTAAAAATAGTTAAACTTTGACTTTATCGACCGAGCAATAAATTGAATTTTATTTATTATATTTGTTTGCCAGTGGCTTGCTTCATCGTCATCATCATCATCATTATTCATTGTCATGACAAAAATAGCCACACACATTACTAAAAACATTGCCAAGATTCTGTTTAAATTTCAGAATGTCAAAAATTGATTGAAATTGTTCGATCAAACAAAAAACATTCTATTCTATTTCGACCCACATAGACACACTTTTCGAAGTCATCAAAATAATTAATACAAAAAAAAAATTTGAATGAAAAATCAATTCAAATTCATCGATAAATGATGGCTTTTCAAAAATCATCATCATCATCATTGAAATGTAAGTAGAAATTTTTTCCAACAAAAAAAAAATTTTTTTTCTGATGTCCAAATATTCTCTTTTCATAATTTGTATAGTTTTAATGATTCTGACAATCATCATCATCATCATCAATTTTAATGATTGTGAATTGTCAACACTAGCGACAAAAAATGTATCACTATTCAATGATGATAATCTGGATGTCCTTTATCTAAGTAAAGATAGTTCGAATCGAAAATTGTTCCATAATAATAATGATTCAATGATACCAACAAATTTGAATGAAAATTTTCAAGATTTTTCCATTACATTTGAAAAAAATCAACTTAAAAAACAACGTCAACAGCAACAGCAGCAGCAGCAGCAATCACAATTTTTATATGATGATAATATAAAAGAAGAATCATCCGTTCCATATACGGCTGCATTAGCTCCAAGTAAGTTTGATGACCATGATGAATTAAATTTTGACGTGAATTTTTTTTTTTTTATTTCAACCACACACAGAGACAAATTTTTTATCAAAATCGAATATAATCGATAAAGAATCAAAGATTATTAGTTTGAATAATAGTCGTACATATGTACCAGTATCATTGACCGAAAACGGTGACGAAGATGATGATGGTGATGATATAGTACAACCGGCACCGGTTTTCATACCAACATCGACAACAACAATAAAATTGAATGGTAAGTGTGTTGATTTGATGATGATAACCATAATATTCATAATTGATAATTTTTATTTTCTGGTGAATGAAAAAAAAAAATAGATTTCAAATCAACTACATCACCATCACCATCAGTATCAGTAGCAATGAAACCACGACGTAAAAAGAAAAAGAAACGTCAACAAAAAATATCTAATAACAACAATGGTACATTATCATCATCGTCATCGAAACATAAACATGGACGACGACGAACAACTAAACCACCACCACCAACAACAACAACATCGGTGTTACAACTATCATCAACATTATCATTAGATAATTTTGTTGGCCATCAAAGTTTTCCATCAACATTATCTGATTATAAAAATCAATCAATCAAAAATCCAATCGTTGAAAACAATTATATACCGTCTATGGATACATTGCCTTTGTCATCTGCAATGATTTCGAATCATCATCATACAAATATTCGTAAAGCTAAAAACAATCAAACAATAACAATGATGAAACCAGAAGATCCAGAATCATCAATTGATATTGATTATATGGATAATACAGATGTTGATGATAATTTAATGATGCGAAACAATCATAGTAACAGGAACAATAATCACTATGTTTCTAGTCTTGTTGATGATAATGATTATCTAATGATGTTGTCAGCTGAAAGTCAACGTATTGAAACAGGTAATTGTTATGAGCTAATAGCCTTATTGATCAAATTGAAAAAAAAACATTTTCTTTCCTATTCTATTATAGTGGCTAAACCTGAACGATCCAAAATGATTAGTGATGCAACAACATCGTATTCACCACAAAACATAGATATTAAATCAATATTTGGCAATTATAAAAGTCCTGAATTAACAATTGATCCATTCAAATTATATGAAGATGCAAGTAAAGCTGATGCAAAGAATAATGGAGGTAAACAAAACAAAAATCGTGACCGAAACATGTTGACAACAAAATGACTTTTTTTTATTTTCATTTTCCATTCAAACAACCATCAACAATAACAAAAAAAAACATCACAGCAATCGATGTAACAACAACGGCAGATGAACGTAGTAAATATTCAAAGATTGTAAATCAAATATTCGACGATAAAGATGGTGTGGATCGTGTCATTGTTGAACGGCGACCAGTTTCATCGTCATTGCCATCATCATCATCATCATCATCATCTGTCAAGGGTATGTCAGATGTATTTTTGGTTATAAATTTAATTTATATGAATTGAACTAAGGGCTGGCTACTTAAATCAGAAGCTGAACGAATTGTGAATTTTGAATTTTATTTTTAAATTTTTTTTCCTTTTTGAATGTCATTGTTCACACACACACACACACACACACATTTTGTTGTTTCTCACACCTTTTTTTGGATTTCAACAAAAAAAAACCATCATCATCATCATCATCATCATTCATGACAATTGGTCTTCGATCATTTCTGTTTTCTATTTCTGACCTCTCACCTTCTTTTATTCATGGACAAAAAACAACGATGATGATGATGATGATGGTGATTTGAAATCATCTTTACACACAAATAAACTTAATTCATGTGAAGAAATGTTCAGTTAGCCTAGTGCATGTGGATATTTTGAGAAAAAAAAAGTAATACGATTGATTTGACGATCGGATTTTGTGTTTGTTTGTTGTTTGTCCAGCAAAATTTGCATAGAGATTTTTTTTTCTTTACATCTTTTCACTATAAACATTTTGATGTTAAAAATATTGTCCAAGAATAGAAATTTTGCCCATTTTTTTCTATCCGATTGATTGATTAGATGATTGATAATCAGCTTTTTTTCTCTGTTGTTGTTGTAGTTGCTGCTGCTGTTGATTCAAATATAGCCCACTAGGATTTTGTGTTTCTTTAATTGGAAACGATGACCATGTCCTTGTCCTTCTGTTTTCTTTTTTTTTAATTTTTCTGTTTTTATTCTTCATTTAGATTTGGATAATTTTCAGGTTATATATGCATCGGGTGTCAACAATAACAACAAGGATAAATCTGGAAAAAATTCACCATTTACATCATCATATGACAATCACAGGACGATCATAGCCACCACAACAACGATTATCGATCCGAAAAATAATCCCGTTGTGAATACAAGAAGATATAAAAAGAAAAAATTGAAGAATAATAATCCATTGTCATTTTATTATTCAACAAATGATGATGATGATGATAATAGCCATAATAATTTTGAATCAATTGATCATCATGATGAAGCATTGAATCCAATCTATCCTTTACATAATAATCCTGGTAATCATCATCATCATCATCGTCATCATCATCATAACCATAACCATAACCATAATGGTAATGGTAATAATGATGGGGATTTATTCCGAATCAAAACAAACACAAATAAAAACAACAACCAAAACAATATGGTTCAAAATTTTGATCCAAATAATAAAATAATGGCCGTTATCTGGGATGATGATCATCATGGTGGATCATCAAAGTTTGATCATAATCATAAACAACAACAAAAGCCATCAAATGAATTTGAATTGAAACCAGATTTTTTCAATTTTTTTGATAAAGAAAATTTGAACATAAACATTAATAATGAACCAAACAACCAGCGCAACAACAATGATATTGGTGGTGGCAATAATAATCAGAAAAAATCATCATCATCATTCAGGGATGGAAATTTAATGGTCGATAATTTTTTCGATTTTGATTTGGGTGGTGGTGGTGATCGAAATCAAAATCATAAGAAAAATACCCTAGACAAACATCGTAACAACAACAAGTCCAAAAATGATGATTTTCATAAAACAACATTTTTCGATATGAAACCACCATCATCATCGTCAAACCATACTAATAATTTAAAATTGGAACATTTCCTTGGAAAATTGGATGGTGGCAATAATAATAATAATAATAATAAATCGATATCGCATCAGCAAACTAGTTCATCATCATCATCAACATCGATTGGTTTGAAAACGGTGGTCAAAAACAACAATTCACCATCAACAACAATACATCAACATAGATTGAAATCACCAGTAATAAAAATTGCAACAAATGATAATGAACGTGAAATTGAATTGAAAAATTTATTCGATTCAAATATTCATGGCAATTATTATGATCGTAACAAAGCATATGAATATCTATTTACAATGATGAATGATGCCGATGATGATCGACAAAGGCGACCACCGAATCAATCATCATTTAAAGGTAAATCATATCATCTGGTGATCTTATCTTTTATTTTTAGATTGAATCAATAGGGAAAAATAATTTTTTTTTGCCTTTATTTTTTTGCGAAAATATTGAAATACAAGTGTGAGTGATATTTATTTTTTTTTCCTTGAAGCACAAGAGCGAGTGAAAAAAAAACACGAGAAACAAGTTATCTAATTAACATCATCATCACCATAGCCATGAAATTTTTTTTTTTAGTGACCGAATTTTATTCTCTCTCTCTCTCTCTACCACCATTCGAGAGTATTGAACTTCTTATGACATGTTGTTGTTTAACTCTTGATTTTTTTTGTTGTTGTTATTACCATCCACGATATTTCCAAGGGTGCCTCATCATCATCATCCTTGATATTATTTTTTTCTACTAAATGCTGATGCACATAGATTATCATCATCATTTATAATATAATTTATTAATTTAGTTCGATATAAAATACAAACATAACGATTATCCGGTGTTGTTGTTGTTGTTGTTGTTATTGTGATGGTTATTTTTGATTAGTAAAAAAAAATAACACTTTAGATGTGTTGTTGTTGATATTTAGTTTAGATTAGGTCATCATTTCCAGGTATTTCCGTGAAACAAACAACATGATGATCAAATAATGTAAATTTTAAATGAAAAGGAAACACAACTGTTTTTTTTTGGACAGTTCATTTCTCAATCCCATTATCTATTATCCATATAGAAGTAGTGGTTTTAAGAAAAAAAAATACAAATCCTGAATCCAAAAAAACAACAACTGGATGCTACAAGCAAAATTGCACGTTTTTCTTCTATGATAAATGTATGTGTGTGTGGCTAATTTATCCATTATCGCTAGTTTATCTTTTTTTTTTATTTTCATTCAGGACATCGAAAAAAAAACAACAACAGCCGTTTATTTCCTTTATTTCCATTCTCCTGAATTTTCGCTTTCTCTCCAAGTTTTTTTTTTCGTTTTTTCGTTTGTTTGTTTGTTCGGTACTTTCACAAACAGTTTGACTCTTTTATTTTTTTTTCTTTCAATGAATAAATTTCCAAAGACCATCAGATGATGATGATGATGATGTCTTTTATCTTGATGCTCTTTTATGATTTCTAGTTTTTTTTTTGTTTTTTGTTTTTCGTTTCATTTCGTTTTGAATCAATCAATCGAACTTGTGTGTATGTGTGTGTATGTATGTGTGTTTTGCTCATTTCAAGTTTCATTCAGTCAGTCAAAATCCATCCATTGATTGATTCATATGTGAAAGTTTTTCATAAATTAAAGACAAAAAAAAAACGCCGACCACGTGCATTTTCTTTTTCTTTTGTGTGGCCATTTAAATATTGATGATGAACCACCGGAAAATGGCTACAATGATTCGATTGAAATTCATTTTGATGATTTTTTTATTTACCTTGAATCATAATAATGTTACATTGTTTGTGAATGCAGCCATCGGAAACATCAATAATAATGATGATGTTGTTTATAGATTTGTTCAATATGATGATGATAAAAGCCCAGATGTTATGTTGGATTATTATGATGATAATACACCATACATGAGTGTCTATGACCACATTGGTTTTGTGGATAATAATCAAAACAAAACCAAAAATAAGCCAAAAAGTTGTTGTTGTCAATTGATAAAACCATTTTTTATATATAATTTTGTTTGTTTCTTTGTTCCACTCCATAGATATACTTGAAACATCGAAATCGACTACCACAAAATCACCGTCATCGGCGTCAATATCTGGTCATCAACGGTCACGAACACGAACATCGCAACAACAAACGACAACGAATCATCGAAAAATTGACAATGATATATATCGTATACGAAAACCATCATCATCATCATCATCATCATCATCATTGAATCAACAACAATTGACGAATAAATTTGTTGCCAAAAATGAACCAATTTTTCCATTTACAACAGCCATACCAATTAAAACTACTGCTACTGCTGTTACCTCCTCCACATCAACAAATATTGTTGATTCATCACCATCGATAGATCGAACGATTGATTTTAAACAAAATCAAAATATCAAATTTAATAATAATGATGATGCTGATGATAAACAAAAACAAACCTCAGGTAAGTTGATGACCTCAAATATTTTTTTTTGTCTGGCAATGGACAATTGCTCTAATAATTAATTGTCCAAATATAATGAACTATTGGCCCCCATTATATATGATGATGAAGTTTAATGATCATTTTTTTTAATGGTCAAAACAAAAAAAAGTCATCAATTAATTAACATAAATGTTGCTGGTCATCAAATATGATTGCGAGACATTTATACCCATATCATAAAATACCGGCTGATTTATTTATTGATTTTTTTTGTTACTTATTCAACAATCACCGTCAAGTGACATTTTTAAGTAGATTGTCATTAAGAAGATTAGGTCAAATATTTTTTTGCGTGTGTGTGATCTTGACCTTGCACTTGGCCAATAATTTATGAGATTGTTTGTATTAATCGATACAACGACAACAACAACAACATGTCATAGATTTATAATGGCGATGAGAAAAAATTTTTTTTTATCCTTAAGCCATTTATCGAATCAAATCAAGTGATAATTATTTTTATTCACACACACCTTATTTTACTTGACTGAAATTATCGATTGGTTGATTGAAAACTAATTATAAAATTTTTTTTTCATCATTTCACAACAACAACAACAACGTTGTAGCATTATTAAATGGTGACGAAAAGTTTTATTATTATTCAACACCTTTTACGACAACAACAACAACAACAACGATTAGTAATAATCAGCAGCAGCAGCAGCCTGAAATAACGACTGAAGATTATGTACTATATCCAAAAGGTAGCTTGATTAATCAAAAAAATCCAGAACAACAACAACAAAAGTCAACATTAAAATCGTCATATATTGCTAATAGTGGTGGTGGTGGTGGTGGTAGTAGTAATAATCAAATTACAGAAATTGATCAAAATCAATTGGCACAATTGTTGGAATATTATCGACAAAATGATCTGAATCAACAACAGCAGCCAATTACTAGTACGGATATTCAAACAACAACCACCAATAAACCGATTGCTTTATCGCAACCACAATCATCGATTCATCAGTTTGTCGAGAATGTTGTAATCGATAATAATAATAATAGAAATAAAATCAACAACATAATTGGTAAGTAACAACTGGTTTTGTTTTGTTTTCAAATCTGGATTTTGATTATTTTTTTTAAGATTCAATCAATTGGAATGACAACAATAATGGTGGTGTAACAAAAGCAAAAATCCTTCGACCATATAATAATGATGACCATTATATTCAACAACAACAAAATGTTCAGATTTTACCACCGACAACAACAACAACAACAACCACTGATTACAATTTACCAACTTCTACACCAACACAACAAAATGCACAATCTATATTGACAATGATTACACCGACTAGAAAAGATTTTAATTTCAATATTACACCAAAGACAAAATTGAATTATGATGATCAAGTGTCTATAATTCAAGCACCACCGACCATTACTAGCACTAGTAGTAGTCTACAAAATATTGATGAAGTTACACTAGGTATTAGACCGATATCCTTCATATCATCATCGAATAATGATGATAATCAAATCAAAACGACGACAAAACAAATTTCACAACCAATCACTTTCGATGCTTTTCATTGGAGTTCTGCTTTTTCAAACAACGACAACAACAACAACAACAATAATGGTGATGATGGGAAATGGACACCGAGACTAAGACAAAATCAAAGTTATGTATCTAATCAACAATGGAATCATCGACAATCATTTGGAAAACAAAGACAGACTCCATCAAGAAATTTTTTCAACAATAATTGTAAGTAGACAACCATTTACATTTTTGTTTTTCAATTATATTAATTTATTCATTTACATTTTGATTGATTTGATTGATTGACAGATCGACAACAGAATATAACAGACAGCCTGATCAATAGCTATACACCATCACCATTGAATGTTGTACGTATATTGCCGAAAGCAAGTGTTGAAAATATTCCATTACCACCGATAAGTGAATATGATGTGCCAGATATTCCTAAACAAAATCAAGATTATATTGTTAAAGTGGAAAAAATATCGCTAACAAATCTAGATGATTTACGTAATAACATTGCCGGAACAGCTGATGTTATGGTCAGTAATGATAATGATAATGATGATGAAAATGTAATGAAAACACCTACAAGTGTAACAACAACAGCAAAATCAACATCACAACTTCGTAGACCTCCACCGAAAAATCAGAAATCAAAATCACCACAAAAATTACAAGAAAGAATCAAGAATAAAAATAAAAATACGAATAATAAGAATAATAGAAATATGAAAAAGACGAAAAAAGAGCGTAGTAAATCACGTCGATTACAGGACGTATCGACCACTAGTACGACCGTGTCACCGGATGATGTAGATGAAGATTCATCATCACCAATAGATGAACGTGAAGAGAATACCAACGGTGATGATGAACGAGAAGAGGAAGAACGAGAAATGGAAAATACTACAGAAAAAGAAAATGAAAATGAAGAAGCAACAACTTCGACAACTGAAACGCCTGAAACTGAAAGCAATGAAGATGATACGCCAACAAGTTTTGAAGAAAATGACGATGATGATATCGAAACGGAATCATCATCAACTACGACCACTACTACACCTTCACCATCCACTACAAACAAGCCAACGATGATGATACCGCCTTACCCACCCTATCCTTTACCACCAATGATGCCACCGTTTATGTTTCCACCGGGAATGCCTTACCCACCACCGCCACCACTTCCTCAAATGCCTTATGGACCATTTTCGATGCCAATGTTTTTGCCACCATCATCACCATATTCCTCACAAATGACATATCGGCAACCAACACCAAACCATTATACGGCAAAACAACAAGCACAACCAAATGTTTCACAAAGACCTGGTCCACCATACCAAACACCATCCTCACCAGCAACGCCCCAGTCGCAACAACAACAATATCAACAACCACAAATGCAATATCAACATCCACCACAGACATCATATAGGCCAATGCAATATACATATCCACCACCACCCACATCTCCCAAACAACAACCACAACGAGCATATCCATCTACATCATTGCCACCGATGCAATATCCGCCCACACAACAACCACCAATTGCTTATGCACAACCGAAACCCGTACATTCATATCCTTCACCAACACCACATATGTATCATTCAGCAGCGGCACCGATGAGAAATTATCCCGGTTCCAATCATCATCATCAACAAGTCCCACCGATGCAAAATGCCAAACCAATTGCCCACCAATATCCAACAGCAGCTGCTCGTCAACCATATGCCCCACAGCCGCAGATGATGAATTCATATCCAAAACCAAATATGCCGGTTGAGATAAATAAAAACATTGTAATCAATGCTCCTGACCATGGTAGTGGTTATCCACCATATTACAAACGACAAGATTCGTCATATACCAAAAAGAATCATGAATTTGATAATGCACCAAAATTTGATATTAGCCTGGATGTTGTTAAACCAAAATATCCATCATATCCATCATATCCAAAATATCCACAACCACATCCTCCTGTCGCGACCCATTCGGCTCCAAGTTCACCACCACCACCGCCACAACCACAACAGCCAATGATGCCGATGTATCCACAAATGTATCCGCCAACCAATCCTGATTCAAAACCAAAAGTAGAGTAGAATAATTTTTTCTGTTCCAATAATCCTAAATCCCTAAATCCTTTTGATTTTTTCGTTTTCTAGAACATTTTCATGTCATTCAAAGATAATCTAAAAAGAATGTTACCAAAATTACGTCTTCATTCGGGTGATCCGTATCCACCGGAATTGGATATCTATTATAAACAAATGAATGGTACATATAATCCAATGGATCCAATGGAAAATTTTTGGACAAATATTAATCGTAATGATAATAATATGAATTCAAGCTGATGATCACGATGATGATGATGCTGAGGATGATGATGAGGAACACTTGGGCAGCGGCGACCATATTCTGTGATGAATCCATTCGATATTTCCATCATTTCACTCAATCGCGATCAATCAATCAATGAATTTTGATTTTATTTTTTTTTATTTATTATTCCATTTTTTTTACACAACACCATAATGATGAAAACTTGAACAACAAAGCAAAAAAACGATTCATATATGTGCCAAAACTTTGTTTGGAAAAAAAAGTTTGTCACCTGTTTTGATTCAATTGATCAATCAATCAATCATCAACCGATTTATTTAATTTTTTTTTTCGCCGCATTTGTGTAGCAATTTCATTCATTTTTTCTCACACATTTTTTTTTCACTCAACAATCTCTATCTTGCTCACTCACACATTTGTGTAGAATATATAGTCATCGATTTTTTCTTGTCTTTTATTTTTCATTTTTATTTTCTTGACAAACCAAAAACATTGAGTAGTAGTAGTAGTAGTAGCATTTATTTTTTGTAATATACAAAATAAAATGATGAATGACTAAATAATATAGATTAATAATAATCAACAATATATAATCGAATGAGACTGTCAATTTTTGATGGTTTGTTTTCGTGATTTTTTTTCGTTTTAAATTTTTACAATTTTCTTTTTTTGTGCGGGAAAAAATAAAATTTAAAAAATAAAAGATTCACAGATGAACACCAGATGGCGTTCGTTTTTGTTTTTTTTGTTCATATTGAATCGAATCGAATTTTTTATTTTATTTGACCATTAAGCCTGGATGTAGATTAGCCCATGCTTCTCGACGACACATTGCAATGTGTTCATCTTCATCATCATCACCATTGACAAGATCATCTTCATTCCAGCCACCGGTTAATTTAAGAAATTGTTCCTCATCAAATGAATCAATTTGATTGCCACGCATTGACATGTAGATATAGCCACCGATAAATTCATGTATCACTTTACAATCGGCACTAATACATTCGAATTCTAATGTTTCATCACGAAAATTAATCGACATTCGTTTCACTTCCCAATTAATATTCCAATTGATCATTGTTTTATATCTCCATGTTTTTCTCAATGTTCCATTATTTACATCGATCAATACGAGTTTATCGGGCATAGCACCAAGGAGATCCTGATCGATAATCAAACAAATAAAAATTGACAATCAACCAATCAAGATTGATGAAAAACAAACCTCTTTTTTTGATTTGTGAAATCGAACAACAAACAATGTGATTCCATAATCTTTCAATGTTTGACATGTTTTTATGAAATTCATTTGTGCTTCAATCAATGTGTTTGTGTTGGATATTTCATGCGCCAATTTGATTCGTGCCAAAATCTGTAAGTAGAACCCCAATCAATTAATCAATCATTCAATTCAATTCAATTCACTATAATCAAATAAATTGTTTACCTGTTCTTTTGATTTACGTTTCAAAAATCTTGGTGCAATAAATTGACTTGGATCGACATCCAAACTTTTTAGCTCTTGTTTATTGACATTTTTTGTTTTCGAAAATTTCGATTGAATCTGTAATAGCTTCAATGTATTATGGACTTGTTCATCATATGATGAATGTGCCATTGTATGACCTTGGCTAGCTTGTTTACATGCAGCAAACCATTTTGCGTACTGTAATTCACTTTGACATTTAACATAATAATAACAACGTGACTTTGATGAATCAATTATCTGGAAACAATATCGTTGTTGACTGGCCAATACATCTGGATTCACTTCGCATATATTCATGTTCAATACGATTTCCGGTTCTTTTGTTGGATTCATTGAATCGTGATCAAAATCTTGTGGCCTATATGCATATAATGTTGTATCACGAAATATTGTATAGTATGTACGATCATTTCCAGAAATTGTTGACTTGATTCTTGCCAATGTTGATGTGGAATTTTTCATTTTTTGGCATGATATTTTCAATTTATCTTCCAATATTGGTATTTGAATTTTTGAACCAACCATCCTGGTGACGATTCCACCGCCACCACCACCACTATTGGATTTTTCCACAATACTAAATGTTTGTAATTCTTTTTCCAATGTTTCTAATGCACAATCTACTTCATCAATATCATTCGATGTTGATGTTGATGATGATATTGAACCATTCAATCCATTACCATTATTATTATTATTATTATTATTATTGTGATTATGGTAACCATTACCATTCATTTTGGATTGATGGTGATGATTATGATGATGATGATGATGGCCATTAGAATTATTGTTATGCATTGACGGTGGTGGTGGTGTTGATAATAATCTATTATCAATTTGTTTACCACGACCATTTTCACCGCTACAATAACTAACCTGTAACATAATACCAGCCAATGTATACATTTCATCTTCTGTACAGGATATTTGTTCCTGGAGAATGTTCCATTTTAAATTTTCATAAAGATAATTTATACGTGTTAATTCTGATGATTTTAGATCATAAAATGTAAAATATTTAACTTTCAATAATAGCAAATCATTTTCACAGACATCTTGTTCGAACAACGAAATGGATGCATTGAGCCACGCAGAATTCAATCGGGCTTTTTGTATTGATGATTTTGGATGCGGTAACAATAGCGGAACTGTATCACGTGAATTGTTGCTATTGTTGTTGATGGTGATCGAAAATGATTTCGTCAGACTATGATTTGAATCATTCATTGATGATGAACCATTTGATGAAATTGTTGTCGATGATTTTTGTGATAAAAGACTACCATTTGATGAATGATTCATCATCATCATTGTATTACTGTAGATATTGTTGTTGTTGTTGTTGTTATTCGTTGTTGTTGTTTTATATCGAGATAATGTTGTTGTTGTTGATGGAAACCTTTGCAATGGACTTGCTTGTAAATATCGATTATGATGGTTATGATGATCATTACGTTTTAATTCATGATTTGTCAATGGTCTTGCAAATGACCATTCTTCTGGATGACTAATGTTGATTATTTGACATAATTTTGCCACAGCTTGCAATACATTGACGGAGAAATCAATTTTTAATTCTTGAATATTCAGATCAGGAAATTGTATCCTTAGTGTTTGATGCATTTGTCGAAATTCCAGGATCGTATTGGCACACACGTCCACTTGGTCCATTGTCATACGGCAATTTTTTAGCCATCGTTTTTTTGTTGGCCACCACAGTGCATAATCTGACCAATCATGTTGTGCACCTAGAAAAATTTAAAAACTTAAAAAAGTTTTTAAAAAAAATTTTTTACACTTACCAATTTGTTGTCCAATCAAAGCCATCAAATTACCGATAGAATAATCACCACGTACACGAATGAGAACATCATCATCATCATTTTTATGTTCGATATTTCCATAATAAACCCTAATTTTTAGGGGCCATGTTCGATCGTTTTCCATTGTTATTTTTGTTTTTAATTTTGTCAAATATCCGTTTCTGTTTTGTTTTGTTCAATTTTATTTGTTTTTGTTTATTTGATTGATTGATTGATTTAAATCATTGGCGGCGGCTACAAATTAAAATTGACAGGAAAAAAGAAATATAGAAAAACAAAAATATCGTGTTTTTTTTATTCATTCATTTTATAAATTGAAAAGGAAATTGAAGATGAACAACCAAAAATGATGATGACACTTGAACAACAATCAACCAATTTAGTTAGTCAATCAAAATTTAACGGAAATGAATTGAATTACACACACACACACACAAACACTCAAACATTTATTTACTTAATTCAGGCAATTGTTTCGAAAAATAACATTTCCGTTAATCATGATTTTTCATTGTTTTTGTTCTTTTTTTTCTCATTTGGTTTCTGGTGTAGATTTCCAATGTAAAATAATAATGATTCACATTGATAATCAGATAGTCAACAAAATTTCTTTCGGTTTTTTTTCTCTCCCTCTCTCTCTCTCGGTTACCGGGTAAAAAAAAAATTTACTACACAGGAGATTTTATCTCATTCTCTCTCTCTCTCTCTCTCTCTCTCTCTCTCTCTCTCTCTCTCTCTCTCTCTCTCTCTCTCTCTCTCTCTCTCTCTCTCTCTCTCTCTCTCTCTCTCTCTCTCTCTCTGGTATCCAGCACATAAAAAAAACTATATCCATGTGAACATCATCATCATCAACTTGATTTGGATATATACACTGATGGGATTATCACGTTGTATATGTGTATGTTTGTGGTTTTCTCACGACTCTCATTTGCTTGTTGATATGTTATCAACAACAACAACAACAACAACGAAAAACCAAAAGCCAAGTTATACAAACCAACATGAAATGAATGAATAACAAAAATAAAAATTTGTCATTTTGTTTCGAAAAAAAAACCATAGAAATGATTATCTGCAATTTGTTTTGGTCTGTGTGTGTGTGTGTGTGTGTGTGTGTTTGTTTCCAACAACGACGACACACACACACAGACACCGAGATAGAGAAAAAAGTGAGAGACACTACTAGTACTAGTGATTGACAATAACAAC
Organism: Dermatophagoides farinae; assembly: GCF_024713945.1. Classification (NCBI taxonomy): domain Eukaryota; kingdom Metazoa; phylum Arthropoda; class Arachnida; order Sarcoptiformes; family Pyroglyphidae; genus Dermatophagoides; species Dermatophagoides farinae. The sequence goes on along the minus strand of NC_134677.1, from coordinate 418,986 downwards.
AAAATTTTTTTGTTTTTTACCAAAAAAAAAATGTTTCGATTAAATCAATCGTGATTGATGTTGATATTGGTAGTATTTTTTTCATGTTCCTGTTATGTTTCACCGAATGAAAAAAAGAATGGCCGTTATAATTTTTTCATCCATTAATTACAAACTGATGGATTCTAGAACAACAACAACAACAAAAAAAATGGAGAACGAGGACAAACATCAAGATGTTTTGTGTATGTGACATGTTTGCATTTATTAAACCATCATAAAAGACGATTTAATATTAATTATGATGATCATAATGTCTTGTGACAAGTATGATTTAGATAGTAGTAAAATTTAGAGCGATAGATAGAGAAAGAGAGAATACATTCGATCAAATAGATTAAATCCAAGGATGAGAGGATCATCATCTTGATAAGTCAATCAACTTAAGACTATTATCTATCTATTGATTGATTGATTGATTGATTGATCCGGCGATTATTTGGACTTTTTTAAGTCATTTTTTTCTGGTTATTTTCCCTCTTGCTACCACAACACCATATGACATGAATGTATTTTAGTGGATGATATACACCACCATCATCAATTAATTAATCTGATGATGATGATGATGATGACAGATATTGATGATTACAACAACAACAACAACAACAAAAATGGATTAAGTTTATGATTCCAAAAATAAATCTCACAATTAATCTTGGGGTGAAACAACATTTTTATCATTTTTTTGTGTGTAAATAAAAAAAAGCAATCATTCCACATAGCAAAGGAAACGGAAATTTTTTGAAAATGTGCAAAATTTTCCGGAAATCGATGATGATGATGATTCATTCATCCATTGGATCATTATTATAAATTTTGGAGAAAAAAAAATTTTTTTTTTTCACTGCAATTTCATTGTGAAAATCAATCAATCGAACAAATTTGCTTTTTTCGGCTTAATTTTCTTTCTCTCTTTCTCTCTCTCTTTGTAGTTCATTTCATGTTGAGGGGATTAATATATAAAATTGAACCGAGCGTTTGATAAATTGACCGTTTCAATTTGATTTTTTTTCCTACTACTGCTGCTGCTGCTGCTTTTGGTTGTTTAGTTTTCATTCATTCAGCGGTGATTCATGATCGTCATTATATGCGTGTGTGTGTGTATATGTGTCTGTGTGGAAACGATATTTCAACATGTAGCAACAACAACAACAACATTAATAAAAACAAAAATCACTATTGTGATTCTTCCGAAATGGGAAAAATCATCATTATCATAATAGATACGGTTTGGGGTCAAAGATTTAGTTATCGCTGAACAAAAAACCAAAAATAAAAAAAAAATACAAACGAACCAGGAAAGAAAAAAAAAGTTTCAAAATCAATCCGTTGTTGTCGTCGTCGTCGGGAATTGAAATGAAGCAAAAAAAAACCGGATGTTTTGATTTCGTTCGTGAAGCAAAAATTTTCAAGGTTTAAAATATATCATCATCATCGTTGTTGTTGTTGTTAATTGCATTTTGTCGATAATGTGGATGATGTTTGGTGATGAACAAATGTTTTTTGTATGAAAGAGAAAAAAACAACAAAAACAAAGAGTCAATGACCAAAATATTTGGATGAATTTAAAGCAGAAGATAAAAAAAATTTTCAGTAAAAAAAAAATATTGAAAATCTGGTGAGAATAGTAAACACACAAAAATTACTTTAATTTTGTTTAGTGCTGCTGCTGTTTGGTATGGTTGTTGTGTGTGTGTGTGTGTGTATGTTTGGAAATCGATAAAGAATGTTTCTTTTTTTCATTTTTTTTTTTTTGAGAAAAAAAATCACCACACCTGTTATATCAAGTGAAAATATCACAAGATCAATTTTGTTGATCTTTGTGTAATATTAATAATATAATTTGATTATTGTCATAGGAACCAATGCGCTCAATGACCACAAATATATCAAACGATGATGATGATGGTGATATAAATCTAAATTGATGAATCGAGAAATAATCTTTGTTTACCGTTCGTACACATATATATAGTTGACTATAAAAAAAAACCGCAAAAAAAAGATTTTTTTTTCTATTGACAAATTAGCTATGTACATATTTTTCTTTTCGAGAAATCTCAACATTGTGAACAGTCATGTGTTTGATATATATCAGGAGATGTTTTTTTTTCATATTCACCTTGATTTGAATGGAGAAAAAAAAAGTTTTCAATTAAAATTCATTTGGCTTCACCAGTGCTACGGCATAGGACTTGCCCAAATTTTTTTTTTTTTTAGTTTTAGTTTTAGTTTTTCGATTCAATTCATTAAATTTGGGTGAAAGTATGGCATACAGTCAGCCGGTCTGATAAGAAAACCGATTGCATTGCATTTGCAGTGCAATAATATACTATATACTAGAGACGGAAATTACGGTCACGATATTTATGGATTTTGGTTTCGTTTCATATATTGAAATCATTAAACATTCAACAACATCTTTGATTTATATAAGATGAGAGAAAGAGAAAATAAAACAGTCACACAGATCTTTGACATAAATCTTTGAAGGTCACAAAGATATAATGATGATATTGAAATTTATTTTAAAATAGAAAAAATAAAAAAACAAAAATTCAAACCATTTGAAAAAAAAACAGAACCGGAGACTGGGAATCGTTGTTGTCCAAATCGTTTCCCGTTGGTATTTTATATATTGAAGATCAAAAGAAAATGTTTGAAATTCGATATCTGTCTGTGTGTGTGTGTTTGTTCATGGAAAGAATGACAATGACAAAAAAAAAAAAAACACAACACAACACACAACACTCATAGGGCAATATAATTTTTGTCTGATGAATTCATATGTCACATATGTGTGCTGGTCTGTATGTGAACAAAAAAAAAATATTTCAAGATGAAACACACCATGAAAGTATATAACACGACGGAAATTGATTCCAGTACAAAAAATGAAATTTGAGATTTTTTTCGTTGTTTCAAAAATCTACCAAGAAAAAAAACATGAAACATGAATCGAGTTGAAAAAACAAAAAAAATTTTTTTTTGTCAACTAAAGACTACGCCCGAAAATGTGATGAATGATTATGATGATAATAATTAGTCGATTCGATGACAATAAATGTGAACGAATTTTTTTTTTTTGAAAATCATCATTTCGATGGATGAACACATAAAGGATAATAATGTTTTGATGATCTTCGTCGTAGTCGTTGTTGTTGTTTATTGGAAATGTTTCATGTTCATTTTTTTCACCATCATCATCAGTGTTTGTAGCAGCAGCAGTCTCTCATCACATTAAATTTTTTTTTTTGTTTCGTCAATGTTGCCTGTCAATGGTCATATCATCATCATCATCATAAACAACGAACCAACATTTTTTTTATCACATAGAAAAATTTTTTTTTTGTTTCAGAAGAAATTAAAAAAAAACGTAGCGGTATATTGATATGGTACATAATTATAAATTATCATGATCATCATCATCATGTAATATAATCATCACCATGGTTATCTGGATCATCATCATCATCATAAATGTGTAAATATCGAATGAATGAATGAATTGAATTTCGATGACAACCGATGTTAATCGATTTATGTTTGCGTGTGTGTAATATATTCATCATCGAATATAAATTTTCTGTATATGATCGAAAACACACATCTTACGGTTATTGCGATGAAATTAGGCTATTATGACACTTTATTTTTTAGCTGTAAAAAAAAAATTTTTGCCAATTTTCATTACATCAACAAATGGAACGAAAATGAATTTTTTTTTGTTTATCAATTGATAACAAGACTGAGAGAGAGAGCCGAGAGAATAAACTGTTTTTTTTTCTTGCTGTCAGAATCGTGGTTTTTTTTTTGATTATGACAACTATTGACAATGTGGACTACGACGACGACGATCTGTTGTCGTTATTGCAGCAAACAACCGTATTATATTGGTTTTAGCAGCAAAAGCAGCATGGATGCAAAACTGAAAAAAAAACACTAGATGCACACACACACACAATACACCACTACCGATTGATGTAGAATGTGACCCAGAATTTCTATGTGTACCATTCAAATGGAAAAAAAGAAGCTATATTACTGAAACATTTCTGGTCAGAATGTTGACAACAACAACAATAACAAAAACAACCAGAAAACTCTTTTTCTTCGTCAAAAAAAACCATGATGCAGAAGCAGCAGCAGCAGCAGCCGCAAATGCTAATTTCTGCATTTACATTTTTTTTTTTTTTTGATTTTCAAGGCCAATATTTGCTATTGTATTGAAATGACCAGAGAAAACTAAACTGATGATGATGCGAACATACTGGCCACTACTGGCTATAAATTGAAATGATGATGACGATGATGATGATGATGAAAGGGTTGAACCACATAAAGGTATGGTGGTGGTAAAAGTAAAAAACACACCGAGAGAGAGTCAATTTCAAATTGCAAATGAGAATGAAATATCAAAATCAAAAAAAAAAATTTTACCATTATCGATGTATGTTTGGTCACGGTTGAATAAATGATGGTGTTAATTTTTTTTCTGTTTTTTGTTTTTCTTTCTAATGAAATGAAAAAAAAATTTCTAGTTAAAATATATCATCATCGAACAAATCGAAACGCACCACGCATAACAAACACCTGATGTTTGTTGTTGACAAATGTTTTTTTTTCTGCTAACAAATCAACGAAAAAAAAACAACACACAACACACAAAAATGATCGATAAATGATTGATTGATTAGTTGACAATTTTTTTGTATTAATCATGGGAATCACGTCATTTGATTAGATTATAAATAAATATACATAAGGTCAAAATGTCAATTTGTAATCAATAATCATGTGATGACATTTCGTGAACAAAGGTCATTTGTTTTGTTTTCTTTGTTCGATCATTATTTATTGGTTCAATAACATTATGAACTCTCTGCCATCCACACACACACACACACACTGATAGAAATTACGACAACTTTGAATACGATGCAATTTTAAAGGAACAAAAAAAAATATTAAATGATCATTCGACTTGGTGTTTTTTTTTCTTTCGTTGAAATGGTGATTTCATTTCATTTGTTCGATGATTGTTGTTGTACAAGCACAAACCACACATGCACACAGGTGAATAATAATAACAGCAACGTCAAGGTAATGGCAATGAAATCGAAAAAGAAAGAAAGAAAATATTGCTGAAAAATCGAAAAAAAAGAGAAAATGTTTGAAAGAGAAAAAAAAAGTTGCCAACGGCTTGAACACACACATATACACAACTTATGACTACGGCGAAGACAACGATAATGATGATGATGATGATGATTATTACGGCAAAGTCAAAGTTTTTCTTTTCTTTTCTTTTCATTCTATTTCTTAATTCCAGGTTTGAAATTAAATTTACCTGTATGTATAGAGAAAACTTTACTTTTTTTTATATTGAAGAGAAAAAATTGAGTTTTTTTATGTGTGCTATTATGCTTTATGGGTATATACAGAATGGCTTTTCACTTGTTGTTGTCGTTGTTGTTGTTGTTTCACACAACACTTGACTTTGAAATGAAAAAAAAAATTTCAAAGAAAAACCCAAAGAGAGAGAAACCTTTTAAGATGTCAAAGGTAATAAAAGAATTTTTTTTTTTTGGCCAATGGTCACAAATAATATCGAGTGGACAATAATCGATTTGTTGAACAGAAAAGAAAAGAAAAGATTTTCAGTATTGTTCGAAAGAGGAATAATGGATAATTTTCTTGTTTAAATGATGATGCAAATATCATTGACTTTTTCAAACTTTGAGATGATGATGATGATCATCATAATAAAATGAACTTTGCCTTTCACCATCACCAGAACCACCAATACTATGATGACGAAGAAAACGATGAAGACAAAGATGTGAATGATGATGATTATTTATAAACAAACATCACACACACACACACACACACAACAACACAACAGCAGCACTTGAAGATTATAAAAGATCAAATGATGATGCACCAGTGGAGAAAAAAAAATTAGATGGTTTTTTTTGTGTTTTTCTCAACAAAAAAAAAATGTTTATATTCACCATATTCTCTCTTCAATCACTAATGAAACACTAAAGGAAAAAAAATCACGTCGTCGAATAAATAAATATTTGGCGCGCATACATTCAATGTCCATAAGGTCTTCGTCAAAAAAAAAAAAAATTTTTTTCTTGCAGATGAGAATGATGAAGAAGAATCACAGATACACCACAATCACCACCACCACCACCACCACCATGTATAAATAAACTTTTAAGGGCCACTAACTGTGTGCCCGTCTGCTGTTTATGATATTTTTTTTTCTTGTTTGGCTATGTGAAATAGATTTTTCTACCCAATAAACTTGATGAACAAACCAACGAATGAATGAACGACATGGACAGACATGGAATATACAAGGTGTTTATCAAAAAAGATTGAAAGCTTTTTTTTCCATCATTCAATCTGATCATTTGGTGTGTCTGTGTGTGCGTTTGTTGTTGTAATGTAATGGACACACGACCCATCGATTGATTGAATGAATGAAATCTGTGCGTATATAATGGATATAAATGCAAGAAAATCGAAAAATGACCACCACCACCATAAATGTGGTTTTTTTCTTTTTTTTTTTTGGCCAACTTACATTTTAAGGAGGGGTTAAACACATAAAAACAAACTTGTGGCACGTGTCAGCTTTTCGATCAATTTCAACAATCATCCATTTAGATTGGTTAGTGTCAATGTCAAATGTTCAGCTTGATTTACAAACGATTTATTCATTCATATATATAAAAAAAATGATTTATCTACACAAACACACGTACTACTACGTGCAACAATAAAAAAAATGCTGGACAATCGATCCAGAAACAAATCAACAACAACAAAAACAACAACCATGGAAAGAAATATTTATGGATAACCCAATCCAGCAGCAGATGTAATTTTTTTTTGGTCTATGGTCTGGGTCAGATTTTTTTTTGCCTGGCCAAATTGAATTTATTTTATGTCAGAAAAAACCATATGGTTTATTACTTTGGGCCTATCTGTATCTAGCAGATTTATCTCTCTCTCTCTGTCTTTCTTTTACACAGACAAATAAATAAACAAACAAACAAACAGACAAACAGTCACACACACCTAGACACGAAAAAAAAACATAATGATGATGACCAAAGAAAAGAAGGAAAAAAATTCTAATCTAGATCATTTCTAAATTTTTTTTTTTCGTTACCAAATAATTGATGATGATTAATGTGATGACCATATGAACCATAATAATAATCACCGGAAATTGATGTCATCATTTTCCATATGGATAATCATCATCATCATCATTTGGTCAAAGCAAAAAAAACAAGCAACAGATGTGCCATACACACACACATATGATGAGATTTATTTATTTTTGTTGTTTTTCAAGAAAAAAAAATTTTTTTTCCTTTCACATAAGAATCATAATTTTTTTCATATCAGCAAACAAAACAAGATAAAATAGTGATTCCAGAGGCGAAATTTTTTGGCCGTCATACATAATTATCATTATAATGGAAGAGGGACAAAGAGAGGTGCTATGATAAAATTAAATTCTGCACCCAGTAAAGAAAAAACCATCGTGGCTCATTTATCATGCCACCCGAATGATGTAATAAAGATTTTTTTTGTTTCTTTTTCTTCTTTTTTTTTGGCTGAAAGAATCATGAATTTTTTTTATTTTGGTTTCTGGCTCAGAAATTGACTTTTTTTTTGGGGTTTAAACTTTTACACGACGACGATCATCTTCATCATGATGATGTTTGGCTGCTGTTTTCGTTTATTGGTCGATTAGTTGGTTCGTGACCTTTACTTTATATTGATGCTACACATGTGTGGAATTTTTTTTTGTTTTTTTTTTGTTTTAGCCATCAAACCACCTGACCTCGAAGAAAACAAACGAAATTATCGATATAATGATAATAGCTTTTAATAGATGAAAAATTTATCGATATTTTTTTCCATTTCTCTACGTTCATTATCTCAATCATTCATTCAAGTGGGATCCACCACCATCCACACACATCCATAGAGTAAACACAAATTGTTGTTGATTGGTCAACAATTATCGGTGAAGCACGAAATAATTGGCTTGTCATCAGGATTGTTTTTTTATCTTTCAAGCGATCTATTCGAAAACATCATCATCATTTCATTCATCTCCATTTATGGTGTTTTTTTTTGTTTTGTTTCATTTCAGATAATGTAATGTGATAATCACCTGTGTATAGAAATTTGGATTATTTTTTTCCTGACATTTTTATTGGAATCTAATTTAACCGAAACAAACAAACAAAAAATATGATCTGGATTTTGTTGAACCAGATTGATTGATTTATCTACATAAATTTAAAAAATCAAAACGACAGTTTTTTTGTGTGTGTGTGTTGATTATGATTTTATTATCGCGTGTATGTGTTTCACATGTCACATATGATTGATTGATTGATTTATTAATAGTGGGCCATATTTTATCGTCATTTTACCTGCAACTAATGTTGATTTGATTTTTGTGTTCAACATATGTTGACCATCTTTTAATTAATAACCATGGAAACATGGTATCTCAATAGATCAATATATTGATCGATGATTGATTGAGTGATCAAATTTCGATAGAATAAACAAACAAAATTGTTGAATGAATGACAGATTTGATGGAAAGTAGAAAAAAAAACATTAATGCATATCCTAATGATGAATTTGATTAATCAACGGGAAAAAAACAAACAAACAAAATAAAAGCAAAATGAAAACCTTGAATAGAAACGATGAAACTATTATGAAAAATATCATCACCATAATAATATAATGCCATATGGCCATCAATGAATCAACGGATTTATATGGATGGATGGATGGATAATCAAATAACGATCGACGATGATGATGAGAAAATGAGATTGTACATATGCATTAAAATAAAAGGATGATGGTGATGGTGATGGTGATGGCTTTCTTCAATCATCTAATCGATTAAGCTATTTATGTGTCTATATTATCGTTGAATGTTTCTTGGTTTCCAGATGTTTACTGTTTGATCATTATAAGAAGAATAAATATAACTGAAATTTATTTAGATAATGTTGGTGGGTGGCTGTTGATGTGTTGGTTGATGGATGTGGAGGGTTTGTTGTTGCTATAACCAAGTTGCTGTTGATGATCCAAATATAAACCATACAAACCATACAACCACACAACCAATCTGCACAAATGTCTATGACCTTTTTTACACAATTTGTCTTAATTCGTTGATTAAAATTTCAACATGTTATGAATGATGAATGATTCCAGATACTGAATTCAATTTTTTTGTTGTTGGAATACTGATTCTGTTTTCGAAGTACATTACGTTTGTCGGCAAATGTTTGTGAACATTTATTTCTGGATAAAAAAAAAATTCCAGATTAAAATCTCAATGATGAATTTTATTATATTGTAGCAGTCAACTGGCAAACATTTTAGCCAGAAAAAAATGACCACAACAAACAAAACAATTGGTAGTAGTTTGAATATATAAACATTTTGTTTTGTGTTTATTTCCAAATCCAAATCAATCACAATCGAATGTTCATTTTTTTGGAAAATAAAAATAAAAAATTCCACCGCCTGACAATAGATGTCGCGTGCATTACGATTATTTTTTTCTATAGAAATTAATTCAATGAAAACATGATCAATTGATGATTGGGTAGAAATAGCCAATCCCAATTGATTTGTGTATTAAGGTCACATTCTCACAACTGATTTTTGCCAACAAAATCATCATCATCATCAACATTTGTTCTGATTCGGCAAACAAAAGAAAAAAAATTTTACTTTCTTTCTTTGCGATTATAGTGATAATATAAATTACGGATGGCTCTGAATTTGATTCGTTCGGGCTTGTTGGCCGGTAAAAATTGTGTTGGGGTATGTGTGTATTTTCAAGTTTTTTTTTGTGGTTCAATGACGAATAACTTGAATTTGTTTGATATTAGGCTCGTTATTCTCATCATGCAGCACATAAATTTAGCCATGCATTGAAAAATGGTGGCCAAACCAATGTGACCGAATTAAGTAATGGAATTCGTGTGGCTACCGAACAGAATAATTCACCATCGGCAACCGTTGGTATATGGATCGATTCAGGCTGTTCGAGTGAACCAAAAGAATTGAATGGTATCACTCATTTTATCGAACATCTTATACTTCAAGGATCGAAAAATCGTGCCAAGAAACAACTGGAAAAAGATATGCATGGTTTGGGTGCTATTCTTAACTCATACACTCAACGAGAATCGTCCGGTTACTATATGACATTGGCACCTAAAGATGTAGCAAAAGCAATAGAAATCATCTCCGATATGGTTCAAAATCCGATTCTGAATACTGATGAAATTGAAGCCACAAGAAAATTTATTCTAAATGAATTGAATGAAACGGAAAACAATTATGAACAGGTTGCAATGGACCATTTGCATTCAGTTGCCTATCAACAAACACCATTGGCTCATACCAAATATGGTCCAACTGCAAACATTGAACGATTCACCAAAGCCGATATTGAACGTGGAATAGATCTGATATTCAAAGGGCCACAAATGATTGTTGCTGCCAGTGGTCCAATTAGCCATGATCAAATGTATGTGTGTATGATTGATTTTTGATATTGTTTGATGAAAGCTAATGCTAATTTTTCAATTATATTACAGTTGCAAGGATAGTGAAAAACATTTGAAAAATGTGACAAATATTTTCGAGAAAAATATGATTCCAAGCTTGACGGTTAATCGTTATACTGGTAGTGACATTCGTGTACGTGATGATTCAATGTCTTGTGCTCATGTTGCCATTGCCGTACAAGGACCCGGTTATTCGGATCCTGATTTTGTTGTCATGGATGTTGCAGCATCGGTGAGTGTTCCTTTTTTTGTTTGCTTATGTCAATTTATCTGAACATCATCATTAATTGATTAGCTTATGGGTCGATGGGATCTTACTCATGGTGGTGGTATCAATGTATCATGCTATATGGGCATGGTTTCCAATATGGATCATCTGGCACAATCATTTCAATCTTTCAATTTGAAATACAAAGATACAGCACTTTGGGGAAGCTATTTTGTTGGTGAACGAATGCAATTGGAAGAATTCGTCTGGCATTTGCAGACACAATGGAGACGAATGTGTATCGAAGTTGCTAACAATGAAATCAAATTGGGTAAAAATATCCTGATGACCAATTTGATTTGTGAACGTGAAGGTTCAGTTAATAATGCAAATAGCATCGCTACTGATATGTTACGTTTTGGTCGTCGAATCACATTGGAAGAATGGGCTGAACGTATCAATCGTGTTAATTCAGCTAAACTTCATAGTATTGGTGAAAATTTCATCTGGGATCGTTGTCCAGTGGTAGCAGCCATAGGACCAGTAGAAAACCTTCCATTATATGAAGAACTGCGAATGAAAATGTCTTGGATGCGATATTAAAATTGATCGGAGTTGAATAGTAAAAGAAATTAATTAATAAATAAATGAATATTTGTAAATTATCAGTTAGATTAATATATTGTTTTGTTTTATTTATTATTTTTGTACATATTAATATTACACAGAATAATGTCACAAGTTTTTTTTTCTTGGTGGTCAAGTGGTCAATTACGAATCAATAACACGGTTACCAGACCCAGAATATATGCAGAACAGATTTTAACATTGACGCCAATTTGTAGATAGCTATAATTGGACTCATCATCATGTGGTAACATTAGAATTATCAAACATATGATCAATGCAGTCCATATTAGATATTGATTCGGTAATTTTTGTCCACTATTGTGTCGGGTACGCTGTGTAGCTGTTCGATCATCATATTGTTGTGATCTATTTGGCTGGTCTGATAAATCATGAAAATAATCATGATCTTTTGATGATGAAACATTCAATCGTCTTGTTGTCTTTGTTGTCGACGACATTGATTGTTGATCATCAGGTCTATACATTACACGAACAATTTTTTCACCAAGTTTTTTATCCTTTGAATAGATTTTAATCAGAAATTTTTCCTCTACAATTGTCTTGTCCAATAGATTGATTAATCTAATAACAACAAATGAAAAATGAAAAATTGACAATTCAAATCAAAAAAATTCGAGTTGAAAACTTACACATCTAAAGAATGTCGTGATAAAATATCTCCATGTGTTGCTGATAATATAAATGCATTTGGACGGGTTGATTTGACTAAATGGAAAGAGAATTCGAAATAGAATGAATCCAGAATGATGATGATCACACAACAATTTTTTTGTTTGTCAACTTACAATTAAATGTAATGGTAAAATCATATGGATTAAAAATTGTTATTGTCTGTGATTGTTGTTGTGCATCATTATCGTTGAATTCAATTTCATGTTGATTAATGAATACAAATGAACTCATGTTTTTGATGATTTGAATTTACCACTTTTTTGGAATTTGAATATACGAATACGATGAGATTCGAATTATTCTGGTAACATTTCGAACAAGTTTATTTACAAATAATAGAAAAAAAAATCGCAATCATTAATTGAATGATGATGATCATGCCATCGTCAATAATCACAGACGCACACACACACACACAAACGATAATCAATCAGAACAAATCACAAGAAAAAAAAACGATCAAATTCAACAACAATTAATGCATCAACGACGCATACAAAAAAATTGCTGGCCATACATTCAACTTGTACTCATGTTGTTTGTGTATGTGAGTCCATATCATCATCAATATATCGTCGTTGTAATCTTTTTTTTTTTGAATTCAAAGTGCGCGCGCGCGTATTGCACTTGTCACGTGATGATTTTTTTAATTTTAATAAAAAATTTTAAAATTATCGATCGAAATCATCGTTTGATTTTTTTTATTGATTTAAATAATAATTATACAAATAAACACTAATTAACATTAATTGAATTGGCATTATTATTTGTTTTTTGTTTGTTTGTTTGTTCCTATCATCATCATTATTATCATTATTGATTTGAAACGATATCAAAAAATATTGATTTTTTTGTTTTGAAAAATGAAAAAAAATGTCACAATTTGATTGATAGCTCACAAAGCTTTGTTTCAAAGTGTGTGTGTGTATGTGTGCGGGTGTGGAAAGGAGTGAAGTAATATAATTACATAATAATAACAAACAAAATAAATCAATTTGATGATTGATTGAATGAATTTATTGATTTGATTGCCTCACATATTCAAATATGTTTAGATTATAGTGGATATTAATTCATGACAAAGACTTTGATATTTTGTTGCATCACCAGAAACATGTTTTAGAATCAATTTTTGTTGTAATTGATTCCATTCTAATGAAATTTGTAATTCGGTTTGGCCATAATTCAATACATGATTCTCACGACAATCGATTAATTGATCATGATCACGGCGACCAAAATGGCTTAATAATTTTGCCGCTGTTTTTCGATCATTAATACATAATGATCCAGAATCGGTTGTAGTCAATTGTTTGCTATTCAATACACATGGTACACTGGTATAATGATTGTGCAATAATGTTGATGATGATGATGATTGACATTGATCATGATGATCATCATCATTGTAATAACCATCGATTGATGATCGATGATAATCAGATGATAAATCGATTGATTGTGTATTGTTTTTCTTAAGATTTGGATATGATGGATAATTTGCTATTGCTTGATGATGATGATGATGATGATGAGCACCGACGACCATCATACATTTCGACGATTCAATTATTGGTGATTGTAGTGCTATTTGACGAAGAGAAAAAAAAAACAAATTAACCAGCTATTTTAACATCAAACCAGAAAAAAATCATGCATCAAATCATTTCGAAATTTATTCATCAATTCACATTTTTTTCATTGTTTAAATTCCAAATAATAAGTGTTTTTCAAACAAACATTAGAAAAAAAAATTCAAGGCACAATTTGGTTGAGTGTAGGTGTGAATTTGTGTGTGTGAGAGAGAAAAAAATGTGTGTGACTACAATTGAAAAAAAAAATTTAACACACATACAAATTGATTGACTAAATGATGATGATTGTGAGAAGAGAAAATGAAAAACAGAAAAAAAAACATAACAAGGTTAAATCAATATAAAAGAATGGAAGAAAATAACAATGAAAAAACAAAACAAAAAAAAAACATTCCAGGTTTCAGTATGTGTGTGTGTGTGTGATAATCATCATGATGGAAATTGAATTGTCAAGCATTGCTACAATATCTACAAAATAAACAAAAAAAGAAAAGCAAATTTGATCATTCAGTAACATGGATAAAGAAAATCTGATTTCCTCGGGAAAAAAACTCTCTCTACAGAATGGAAGTAGTGGTGACCGAATAGGATGATGGTAAACGGTTGTACTCACTTTCATCGTTTCGCCAACGATGTAGACGATTGAATAAAAGATCGGTGGTTACTATCTTGGCGTTGGTAACCGAATCTGAATCTTGATCCAAATTTGGATGTGAATTTGTCATGGTCAATTGAAAATCAATAGGTGGTGGAAGTATCGGAAATTGTGATGCTCCCAGTTCATCTGTTACCGATATTGATGGTGTTGTTGCATGATTTGGCGATGTAACCGGTGATGATCTAAATGATTGGGGTGGTGTAATTAATGGTACTGATGATCCAGCAGCAGTATATCTGCTGTTTGGAAGTTGTTGCATTTGTTGTGAAGTAGTTGTTGTCAGCTTGGCTGATTTGTGCTGCAGCTGATGTTGAGGTTGTTCCAAATCGATATCAATTTTATGAATTTCTTCACTAATCTGAGGCAATGTAGGAGGTGGTGATGATGGTGGCAGTGATGATGATGTAGCTGATGAATTCGATATTGCTGATGCTGATGATATATGGTGTGATTGTTGCTGATTGGCCATTGCAGTTGATGTTCCATGATGAATGGGTGAAGTATGTAATGATGGTGGCGATGATAAACATAGGGCCCTTAATTCATGCTGTAAGAATGGTATCGAAATCTGTTGTTGTTGATGATGATGATGATGATGTTGATGATGTTGATGCTGATGTTGTTGATGATATTGATGATAGATGCCCGCAGCTGTTGATCCATCGGATGCTCTTCTACGTGATCTAAAAAAAATGATGGATAAAATTAATGAAAAAGGAAATCGTGAACTAATGGTATCCATTACCTTTCAGCATTAAGATTGGCTTGAGCAAGCTGCATTCTACGTTGACGGGAAATCAATTCATTCGTATCGGTAAGTGAATGCCTTTTACGTTTAATATAGCTAATTGGTGGCGATGTTTGTGCATGTGTTGTAGCGATCGGTTTCGACGACGAAGATGATGATGATGTTTGTTGTTGTCCATCTAAATGCGTATTGGTATTGGTGGTGTTAGAGGTGGTGGTGGTGGTATTGGTTCGTGCATAATTGGCTTGACCATCCGATGCTCGACGAACCATATTATTATTAGCCAATAACAATACAGGTGGTGGTTTCAATAAATCCATTGCTAATGGATAATTGGGTGGTGCCAAAGGAAGATTACAGATTGGTGGCGCCATAGTTGTTGCTGTCATAACCGGTGGTGTTAGAAACAATGTTGGTGTGACCATCATTGTATTCATTGCGCCAGAATGATCACCACCACTAACATCACCATGATGATCGGATGGATTAGCATCGGGACATGTATGACGACGAATTTGTGAAACATTTGGTGCTAAATTCGTTGGTGTTGGTTCCCTTTCAACAATACCTGTAGTAATACTTGATTTACGTTGATTAGTGGACGGAACAATAGGTAACAATGGTGGTGATGGTGGTGCAGATGATAATGTTCCAGAACAACAATGACTAGAATCATTGACAAGATTATATAATGCATAATATTCATCAAATGAACGATTTTTTATCGATGATAACACTGTCTCGGAATCGATATCTAATTCAGATGCAATCCATTCTACTAATGAATTATCGATATCATCATTATTGTTATTGTTATTGTTATTGCCATTATCATTATCATTATCATTATCATTGGCTTTTTGATTATTGGCATTGATGTCGTCATCACCACTATTATTATCACCAATATGGACATTTTTCAGTCTATCACTTAGTTTTTCAGATGTCGATACTACGGACGATATATTATTATTATTCATTGTTGAATGAGACATCCATCGATGTTGTTTGATTTGTTGAAGATTGAAACGTTTTTCCGGATCAATCACAAGCATATGTCGAATAAGATGTTCGCATTCACGTGACATAAAGAATGGTATACGAAATTTTCCCGATAGTACACGTGTTTTGAGCGATTGCAGTGTATTACCATCGAATGGAAGTGAACCACAAACTAGGACATAAAGTACAACACCCAATGACCAAATATCGGCTTTAGGTCCATTGTATTGTTTACCCTCGAATAATTCTGGAGCTGCATATGGCGGTGAACCACACCAAGTGGCAAGAAAACATTGATTTGTATAATAATTTGAGAAACCAAAATCGGCCAATTTAACACATTTAAAATCCGATGTAAGCAATAGATTTTCAGCTTTCAAATCACGATGAACAATTCCATTTGAATGTAGATATTTAACAGCATCGACAATTTGATGAAAATAGAATCGAGAATTGGATTCCGATAAACGGCCTTTAGTAACTAATTGTTCGAATAATTCACCACCTTGACAATATTCAGTGACCAACATGACATGTCGATCTGATTGCATAACTTGATAAAGACGAACAATATTTCTATGTGATCCAACACGTTTCATAATATCGATTTCACGATTCAATTTTAACAATTGATCCGCTGTTAATGATTTACGTGATATCACTTTAATGGCTACCTGTAAATTGATGATTGTATGACGAGCCAACTTGACAACGGCAAAATTGCCTTTGCCTGTTGAAATAAATAAAAAAAAATTCACATCACTTGATGAAATAATATTATGGATCCAAAAAAAAAACTTACCAATCGTTTTAAGCATTTCATAGCAGCCAAATCGAATCGGTATGCCATTCTCGTCAGTAGTCATGGCTTCTTCTTACTAACAATTTGTTCACTTTTTTTCACAGGGTGTGTGATTTATTTTTTTATTGTTGTTGTTGTTGGTGGTGGCGATTTATTGATACAATGATGATTTCCACAATTATTCATTAAACAAACAAATGAACAAAAATGAAAAACAAAATGTTCACAGCAAAAAAAAAAAAAAAACAAAAGAAAAGTTATGATTATGGATGGAATGATGATATCAAGTGCAAGTAGAAGAAGAATGGATCTGTAACATTCATCATGACGAAGTAATGATGATGACGAATGATTCTCATGTTACAAAAAAATGTGTGTGTGTGTGTGTGTGTGTGTGATTCAAAAACAAAAATTGATTGCCCCTTTGTTGTTGTTGTTGAATAGCAGCAGATTCTTTTTCTTTTCTTTTTACAATTTTCAATCAAATTTTTCATTCATTCATTTTGATGTTTTTGTTGCTGTTATTGTATTTTTAGTCTATTGAACAGAAAAAAAAACATCGATATGAATTGATTTTTTAATTTTTATTTTATTCACATCAAATTCTTGCCCCCTTCAACAACAACAACATCATCATCATCAACAACAACAACAACAACAACAACGACGACGAGGATGATGATGATGACGAAGACGACGACGGCAGCGGCTGCTATACCATATACACACAACATTTATAATTTCATTCGAAAATTCACTAAT
The DNA here is from genome assembly GCF_024713945.1 of Dermatophagoides farinae. Classification (NCBI taxonomy): domain Eukaryota; kingdom Metazoa; phylum Arthropoda; class Arachnida; order Sarcoptiformes; family Pyroglyphidae; genus Dermatophagoides; species Dermatophagoides farinae. The sequence goes on along the minus strand of NC_134677.1, from coordinate 401,191 downwards.
TTTTTTTTCTTTAAGCCACAGCAGCAAGCCATATAGAGCATAGAAAAGAAAATGATGATTGAATTTTAGTGATAAACATAACAAACAAGCGACAAGAACATATAACAATATAGAGTTGTGTTTGGTTTTTTTTCTCTTTCACTTTGCTCTTTCTCTCTCTTTCTCCATCAATTTTTTTCTTAGAGTGAAAAAAGATAGCAGTGCAAAACCGTATTATTATTTGTATTTAGGATTGAATTGAATTGAATTGAGAATGAGAATCTGTGTGAACGAAGAAGGAAAAAAAATGAGAGCCAAATGACGCCAATCGTCGGCTATATGATGATGATGATGGACTATGCGCGCACATATGATTCCAATTGATGATGATGATGATGATGGTTGTGGTTGATCCAACATACACACACAAACATACATTCTCACCGTGTATATACATGATGATGGTTGTGAGGATAATAATAAGTATGAAAAATAAGAAAAAAAAAGAGAAAATGGAAATGATGATCATCAAACCAAAATGTATGCGGTGTGTATAGGTATATTTTCAGATGTGCCGCATCGTTTTTTTTTTCATTTATATGGCAAAAAAAAATGACACTGATGACGCTGATGATGATTATGATTATGATTGTGGTGGCTCTATTATAGACATAGCAGCATCAGCAGCAGCAGCAGCAAATATTCATATCAAAAGAAAAAATTTTCAAATTTTTGAATCGTGTGTTACATAAATGGATCACATTAGAATGAAATTCTCTCACGTGATTCGATTAATTTGCAAACGAAAATTGACTTTTTATTTATTCAATGAAACAAAGATTTCAAAAACAATACAAAGGGACTAATTATAATTTTTTTGTTTTTAGAAAGAAAAGTGACAGACATTGTGTGAATGGAAAGAGAGAGAGAGAGAGAATCCTTTTTTTTAAATGATACTTGTTTTGCTTTTTGTTTTTTTTGTCTGTTTGTTTGTTGCAGGTAAGAAAATATGAAATTGGTAAAATACAAATTTTTTTTCGCTTTTTTTTGATTAACACTATATAGAAATTGATATATTTATTTCATGGATTTACCTTTTTTTTCTTTTTCTTCTCTTTGGCCGGATCCACTGGTTGTTGTTGGTGGGTATGTTGTTGTTCTTGTTGGTTGGTTGGTTGTGGTTGATTGGGTATGATGATCTCGATCAATGTCTGTGTATATAAATGTGTGTGTGTGTTGAATATATTGATTGATTGATGATATATTAGTTGGTTAATTAATTAGTTATTATCAGCATTTTCAGCTTGTGCTTCAGCAACATATAATGTTGGATCAATAACTTTGGGTATTGGTTTAATGGTTGTGTTTAGTTCCGCTTCAACTTTGTGTAACAAATCACGATCTTCATAGGTAATCAAATTGATAGCAATACCTAAATGTCCAAAACGTCCTGATCGACCGATACGATGAAGATAGGTTTCGGCCATTTTGGGGAAATCGAAATTAATGACAACATTGACAGCTTGAATATCGATACCACGTGTAAAGAGATCACTGCATACAAGATTTCGGCAAAGACCTTTTCGAAAATCATGAAACACACGATTACGATGTGGCTGTGACATACGAGCATGAATGTAATAACATGAATATCCAAGTTCAGCAATCTTCTTGGCTAACAATTCCACTCTTTGGGTAGAATTACAGAAGATGATCGATTGATTAATTTGTAGCTTTGAGAACAATGTATTCAAGCAATGGACCTTTTGTCGTTCCTGTACAAACGCATAGTATTGAGTCACACCTTTCAAGGTTAATTCTTCCATAAGATTTATTTCATGTGGATTTTTCAAATGTTTCTTCATGAATTGTTCAACCGTAATTGGAAATGTTGCCGAGAATAACAATATCTGTCGCTCTTCAGGTAAATACGATATCAGTGTATCGAGCATACCCTGAAAATCTTGGCCCAACAATTTGTCAGCTTCATCCAATACGAAATATTTGCAATTATTCAATGCGGCCACCTGTCAATCGATTAACAGATAAAAACAAAACAAATGAAACAATCAATCAATACCTTTTTCTCGACCAGATCAAGAATACGTCCAGGAGTTGCGACCACAACGTGCACATTTTCATAGATACGCATAATGTCATCTTTGAGATTAGTTCCACCAGTAGTGACCATTACTCGAATTCCCAGATGACGACCGAGCTCCATACAAATGTTTGATGTTTGCATGGCCAATTCACGAGTAGGTACAACTACTAATGCTTGGATAGCATTATTGGTCACATCAATCTTTTGCAACAATGGAATAGTGTATGCACCAGTCTTTCCGGTACCATTTTTAGCTCGAGCCAATATATCATTACCAAGCAATGCGACTGGTATAGCTGCTTCTTGAATTGGTGATGGTTTCTCCCAACCTTGTTCAAATATGCCCATCAATAGTTCACGTTTCAAACAAAATTCTTCAAAATCATTGCCACGTGTCGATGTAACATCAGATGTTTTGATACGATTATCTTTCGGTGGAACCTTAAGTTTAGCTTTCCAATCGTTGCTACTACTGGTTATAGACAAAAAAAAGAGACAAGTTTAATAGACAAAATTAATCAATGAATCACAATGATAAATGGACATACTTGATTCCGTTATTAGCATGATTATTATTGGACATTGTTAACGTTGCGTTTGTTGCCATAACACCACGTAGGAATTTAAATTTTGAATTATTATTAATAATAATAATGACACTTTACTATAACACCAAAACAATTGATGAAAAAAAATGTTTGAAACAAAATATATTTATATATGTAGAGATGCTATAATTTCTTGGTCAAATTTCAAAAATATTATTCAAATTTATTATTAGAACGTGGAAAAAAAAGTTTTTTGTACAAAATAAACGAATGATTGTGAGTAAAAAGTGATGCCAAATCAATTTATATATGCTTGTATGATGGCTAAATCGATTTTGTTTGATGATGACGAATTTTAATCAATCTATATAGATGAATAGATGAATATATGATGTATTGATGACTCAAATGTATAGAGATTCACATTTACAAACAACTGACAATCATCAAAATTGACCAATAATAAAAAAAAATTTATAAATTTGTCAGCTCTAGTTTTGAACAATGAGAATGCGAATAGATGTGTAGTTTTCAATTTCACAAAATTCATCAACACAAACACAGAACAAACATATATGTTTATTAGAGTGACGACAAAAAAAAAGAGGTAAAAGTGTAAAGAGCAAATCAAACAACAACAACAACAAAAAAATGATGAATTGTTTTATTTCGATAATTACGAATCAAATTTTTTTTTCTTTGCTTTAATTTCGTTTTTTTTCTTTCTTTCTTTTCGTTATCGCTTTGTCAGTATTATGAATACACACAATACAATACAATACAATGAAACACGCTGTGTGTGCTGCTCAAAATTTTCTTCCCTTCATCATCAGAGTCTTTTTTCTTTTTGGTTTTTTTCGCTCAACAAAACTCACAAATTGCACATGCGTAGATTGATTTTTTTTTTTTGTTCATTCGACGGTTGTTTGTGTTTGCTTGCTAAATACAACACACACACACACAGACACAGACACATTCAATGGCTACTGGGTTGGTGGTGGTGGTATAGTTTTCAATGTTTTTTATACCGGCAATGGCAGCACTGTCGAAATTCGAAAAATTAATGGTTATAATCAACAACAATAGATGGCGATTATTGTGGTCTCTTTTTTTTGAATTTTTTTTTTTAAATTCGTTCGAAATTTTTTTCCCTTTGAACACTAAGCCTCTCTCTCTGTGTGTGTGTGTGTGTGTGATGAACTTGAAATTCCAGTTTGATTTTTTTTCTGTTTGCTTTCTGACCACATTCATTTGGGACTTTTTGGGTCTGTTTCGATGATGAGAACAAGTTTGAAATTGAAATCAAAATCAAATCAAATCAAATTTCTGTCTTTTTTTTGTATTACAATTTTCAAGAATTGTATTTGTCCCTTTTCTACACGTTTGCCAATGTTGCAGCTATTTTTTTTGTGATTTGGTCGATCGAATAACAAAAATAAAATATCAACAACAACAACAACAAGAACAGCAAAAAAAACGACAATTAAAAATGATTATTATTGTTATTGAACAAAATGGATAGTGCAGAGCAAAAAGCCAATAGAACACACACACACACACACATCTGTCTAATGATTACAAGTAATCATTATCATCATTAGAATTGTTATTGTTGTTATAAATATAAATGGGTTATTTTGCCCAGTTTTTTTTTATTATTATCATCAAACAATCAATTATATTGGACATTGTCATTTTATCATAATAATAATCATCATCATCATTATTATTAATCTCTATTTCATTATAAGTGGATTTAAGAGAGCTAGATTTTGAATGATTGTATCAATTAAATTATTACCATGGAATCATTTTTATTGTTCATGATGATGATTATATGATCATCGGTGATCATAATCATCACCATCATCATCATCATTATACAGACACATGCTATAATGTTATCAGTCAATGTGTTTGTTTTGCCAGTTTTTTTCCTATAGAATGAGATCAAAAACAAAAAAAAAAACTCAATCCATTCGAATGTTCATCATCATCATCATCATCATCATTGTTGTTGTTGTCATTTGTACAAACAAAAAAAACAACACTACGGGTGAATTCAATGTCCGATCCAAATGTTGTTTTTTTTTCATCATGATTTTGATTTATAATAACTACAAAATAACAACCATCAACACACAACACAACCAATGATGACCATACAGAGAGAAAATGTTTTGAATGAGATTTAATCCAGTTTGTTCATTTGTCTATGTGGTGAATTTTTAGTCAATACGTGTGAGATTCACAATGATGATGATGATTATATGAATGAATCACAATACATACACATACACACACACACACACACACACTTACCTGAACATGTATATATACGACGTTATATGAACGTTTTTTTTTTTGCATTCATTCATTGATTTGTTTTTTCAGTCATTCGTTGTTGTTGTTGAATGTAGGCGGTATCAATGTGTGTATTGAAAATAAAGAGAGAGAGAGATTTGTCCAACAAAAAAAAAAGAAATTTTCTTCCATAAAAAACAAAAAATTCTTCTTCATTCAGCAGCTAGGCAGCAGCAGCAACAAAAACCAAAAACAGTTTTATTTGCCCTGATATATATGTGATTATATCAGCCATAACAAGAAATGTTGATGATTGTCGTCTGCCAATAAACTTAAGGGCATGCATTCATTCATTCATACCACACAGGTAAAGCAACAGGCCAGGTACAATTCATTCAACATTTCGAACGTCAAACAACGAAACAAAACGAAACGATCGAATCGAATACATTTTGTATGTGTGTGCTTTTTGTGTGTGATTGTTGAATTTTATTTTTTATTTCGTTGTGTTTGTGAACCAAAAAAAAAAAAAAAAAAAAATCCAGCAATTCGCAGTGATGATTTAAATTGAAATTTCATCATCGATTAATCATCAAAATATTTTACACATATCTTGATCTTTAACTTGTGATTTTCATTTGATTCGATTCGATACAGCCAAAATGACGAATCATCATCAATTGAAATGTCAAATTATTATCACCTATTTGGTGATGATCATTTTGATTGTACGGGCAAATCCGTTGATTAATTCTTGTCATAATGTTCGACAATTGTATCAATTATCGATTCATAATAATAATAATCATCATCATAATCATCATTATCATCAAAATCATCGATCTCAACAATCATTAAATTGTGCTGCAAGTGCCAATCCATCCAGTTGTTGTTATGGTCTGGATGATGCAATCGCTACAAAAGCTTATAATGATTTTCATTCGGATATTGAAAAAATTATGAAAATATCAACATTTGAAAATCATTTCATTCAATATTATAATCGTATCTATTGGAAATTGGATCAAATTCTCAATGATACCATCACGGATATTGATGAATATTTTGGCCGCACAAAAACAAATCAACAACAAGATCATCGTATTGTAAAAGCTAATCGTAATCTGATTGAATTTATTCGCATGGTAATATTTGAATCCCGACATCATACACCAATTCAATTGAATGATCATGTGGATCATTTATTGGAAGCGATTTTCATCGATATATTACAACAGCCACATCAGAATAAATTTCCAAATGAATATGAATCATGTCTATTGGACACAATGAAAGATTCAGATATTCTAAGTAAAACACGTGATGAAATGTTGTTCCGTTTTAGTCGTACAATTGATACGGCAAGGTATGTATCAAATTTTTTTTTGTTTTTGTTTTTGTTCAATCATCGAGGTATTATTATGATCAGAATTCCAGAACACACACAAACACAAATAAACATTCCACAAACTCAATCAAACAAACAAAAAAAAATACCGTGTGTCTGATATGTGGTGAGAGAGAGAGAGAGAGAGAGAGAGAGTTGAAATGCAATAAACGCGAATTTCAAGGTATGATGATGGCCATCGGGCAAATCCGGTCCTTCTCCTCTCCTCTTCGACCGATCGACTAACAACAACAACATTCTTGGTGGATATGAACAACAACAGAAAAAAAAGTAAAAAACGACGAGGACCAGCTTGCGCGGTGTGTGTGTGTGTGTGAATAGGAAAAAAGCCGCATATTTTTCTTTATCAATAAAATATAATCATAGAACATTTGAGAATAGTGAAAAAAAATTGGTAAAGTAGAAAATATTTGAAATACCATTCCATTCCATTCATTCAGTCAATCTAGTTGTTGTTGTTGTTGTTGTTGTTTTGAAGAGTGAAATTGAAAGAATGTTTGTAACGACTAAAATCAAATGTACAACAATCACACACTGAAATACTGTTGGTGGTAGTAGTAGTCTCATGGTCAAAGGTCATTATTATTGATGATGATGATGATCAATGAATCAATTTTCAGCTATATAGCTCACACTTACACATTTTGTTCCATTATGAATGAATGAATGAATGGAATTGAATGGAAAACGTATACATGTTATTATTATGATCAATCAATCAATTCCTATTGGACGTGAACAAATTTTTCTTTGAAAAAAAATTGACTAATCCGGATCTAACAAATCTTTTTCGTTTTTTTTTCTTTTAATCATTAGCCTGATTGTACATTCATTACAAAATTCATTACAATTAATCAATCAAACGATTGAGATTAAGACAATCAACAAACCGGATTGCATACAACGATTATCACGAACATTTCATTGTTATCATTGTACAGCAACAACAACGGCAACAAATTGGCCATCGATAATGACAGCAACATCATGTTCATCATCATGTTATGAAACAATCAACAATTGTTTGGATCAAACAAATATGGAAAGATTAGATTCCACAATGAAAACATTATATCGTTCATATCAACAGCTAGTCAATTTAATGGTTAATTATTTTAATCCAGAAATATTAATGTCATCACATCGTCGATCGATAGAACAGGCACAGGAATGGATACGTTCCAAAAATGATAAGATAGCCAAAAATGTAAGTTATTCATTAATTTTTTATTTTACATCCGGATAGTGTGAAATATAATAAGCCTTGTGTATAATAATTGAGTGTTTGTGTTTGTGTGTGTGTGAAAGTTTTTGTTAATTTCGTGCGTGGGCTCGTCTCGACAATGACGACCACGAACGACACAACGTCGGTGGTAGTAATGGTGGTGGTTTTTGTTGTTGATGATAGTGTGAGAATGGAATGCCGGAATCAAGCATATACCTGGCTTTTGTCCTGTGTTCATGTTATCATGTACCTTGACCTGGCCCGATTTGGTTTTTTTCTTTTGAGAAGAAAAGAAGAGAAAGCTCCTCTTTATTGTTGTTGCTAACACACGCCTATCGATAATACATAGAAAGCAATGGATTTTTTTTTTGTTTCTTCATCATGACAGCCCGGATTCTGTTGCTTTTTTCAGGTTTTTTGGTCGGTTTAAATCATCATCAACGTACGTATGGTGTGGTGAAATCAAATGCAAAGAAAATTTGCTGCCGGCCTTTCCTTTTAACTTTTTATTTTTTATTTTGCTTCTTTGGCAAACGACAACAAAAAACCGATGAAAAAAAAATGATTCACAATCAAGCAAAAGCAAAGACATATATATATTGATTGGTAATGATCATGATGATAGTTGAAAAAATGTTGTCGTCAATTTGAAGAAAAATTTTTTTTTTATTTTTGAGGAATTATCGTTACCTCAATGAAAGAGTGCCACCACTTGTTGAATATTTTTTTTTTTTACACGGACACTTTTCATCATTGGCCACTTACCACCTGGTGTGTGTGTGTGTGTGAAGAAAAAATCTAGCCATCATATAGCATAAAATAAAGTTTTAACACAACGAGGGTAGAGAGTAGTATGATTTCTGAGTCATTTGGCGTTTATATTCAAATTTTTCCAGAAAGAAATGAATAATCAATGAATAAGTGTCATTCAATTGTCATTTTTCACACACTACGACGCGATCGTTGTCGTCGTCGTCGTCGTCGTAAACTACCATTCTTTTTTTTCTTAGTCATTTGGCTAATCACATATACCAGTGTCAACAAAAAAAATCGTAAAATTCAATTAGTGGTCAAAATCAAAAATCATCAACAAAACAAATAAACAATGGAAAATTGGTTTTGGTTGTCGTTGTTGTTTTTTTGGCCAAAAAAAAATTGATATTTTTTTTTACCACACACTCATTTGATTCAATCAATCCAATGCTAGAATGAAATATCAATCATCTAGCTGGGTTGTAAATTTTTTTTTCTGTTCTGGGTGTTCTATACTATGCCCATTATACAACAACAACAGTCTAGTCAACTTGTTGAATGTTTTTTTTTTTTTTTTTTTTTTTTTTGATTGTATTTGGGTGGCTATTATGACTACTTGTTTGCGGAAAATGAAAATTTTTTTTCCAGATGATTTAAGTGTGTGTGGCTTGTATTTTTTCTTTTCACATTTACATAATCATCATGATGATTAAAATTATCAAATAAAAATGAATAAATTGAACTGAATAAATTGACCAATGTGACCTGTTTATCCATATTTAGGCTCGTATTGCTTGTGGTTCATTAAAAAGATATTTTCGAAGTGCCGCCGGTATAATTATATCTGCCAATACAAATAATGGTAACACTGGTGAAAACGCCTACGATTTTTATAATTATTCAACAACAACAACAACAACATCGCCAAATGATGATTTAACCGACGATGATAACACTGGCAGCAATGTTCATGGATTCAGTCTTTATGTTTCTATACAATCAATGGCTCATCTATTTGCTAAACATAAAGATATGTTTGCCGAGTAAGTCTCTCTCTTTTTTTTATCATCAAGTCAAAATCAATGAATTGATCAATGTTTTTTTTCCCATACAGTTTGGATGGTAAAATGTGTGCCCAATACAATAATAATGATCAAAATTGTTGGAATGGTACCAATATGGTTAGGTAAGTTTTTGATTTACAATGTTGATAAAATTGTCCCTAACTTTGTTTTGCTTTGTCGTTCAGTTCATATCAAGCTAGACAACAAGACCGGCAACAACATCAATCATTATCAATGAATAGTGGACATCATCGTAATCATAATCAAAATGTCAGTGATAATGATATGATTATTACATTACATGATCGTGTTAAAAAATCGGAAACAACCATAAAAGAATTGCTTATCCATAATCAACGTTCATCAAAATTTATTAATAGTCAATCAACAGCAAATGATGATCATCAATTACTTATTGATAGAAATGATAACCATTTTGATGACGATGATGATGATGATTTAAATGGTCATGATGGTAGTGGTGATAGTAGTGGAATGAATCCAATAATGCCTGATGATGAAGATTACAATTATCAAGATGGTTCTGGTCATTTACCACGATTATCCATTAATCATGACCAACAACCAAATAATATGGATGATGATGATGATGATGATTCAACAACAAATACTGGCGATATAATGATTGATCCAATCACCAAAAAAGTTAATCAAGTAATCACTACTACAACTACCACAAATACCAAACATCAATATTCGGATAGTTCAGCTAAACGATTTGCTATGCCCGCCAACAGCCTTCTATTTGGATCCATCTTATTAACCACCATATCATCATATTATCTATTGTTATTCACCACTTCATAGATTGATTGTCAAATTCTGTTGTTAATTCTGTTTTTTTTTGTGGTGAAAAACACTGTGATATCACTTTTTGTATATAATGATTTTCTAATTTCCTTTTTTTTCTGCCTTTTTATTCATTTTTTTTTTTTTTTTGATCAACTTATAAATAATTAATAAATTTGATGATTGGTTGATCAATTTTCAAAAACAGAAAGAATCTGAATGTGTACAACTTTTTTGTAACATTTTTTGTTGTTGTTGTTGTTGTTTTGTTAATTATGATGATGATTGGAATTTTTTTTTTGTTTTGCTCTTTGCACTTTTTTTTGGATACTTGTTGTTGTCGATGATGATGATGATGATGTGATTGATATGTGCCTAAATTCAAAATGATCACAACCCTATGTGAACGTTTTTTTTTATTTGGTCGGTTGATTGGATAATCTTATCACACAATCGTGCCTAAATGTGAATTCAATTCAATTCAATCAATGATGAGCTATGTAAGTGTATGGTGTATGTTTTTTTTTGGCACATTTGGTTGCCAGAAAATAAAAAATTATTGCAGAATGATACTGTCAACCATCCGGCTGTGTGTGTGTGTGTGCCTGATTTGCGAACGTTTAGACATCATCATCAAATGGTGGTGGTGGTGGTGGTGTTAAGGGGAAAGGAAAAAAGAAATCAATTATGACAATCAGCCAAAATGGTAATCTTGCGTCACATTCGTGCCTTTGTTGTGTGCAATGTTGTAATTAAAATCAATCAGAAAAAAAATAATTGGGTGATGATCGAATCGAACCAATGGATCAATGATGATTTGTGATATTGCATAAATATTGCGGGATGAAATTTGGACTTTTTTGTTTTTTTTTTGTTGATCATGAGCTTTGGTTTTTTTTTCTCTACTGGCTTAAATCAAAAAAAATTTATTCGACTATATAAATACATGGCAAACATTCGAAACGAGAACTATCCATCCATCGCATAATTTTGCATCATCGAAACAAAAAACAAACAAACTATGTATCCATCAAATCAAACTAGCGTCATTACTAAAAATGTTCAGATTCAACAACAACAACAACAACAGCAGCAGCAGCAGCAGCAGCAACAACAACAACAGCTTAAACATTCCGTACAAACAATGGTCATGATGACCAATGATGATGAATTATCGAATCATCGTTTTACTGATTGTAGCCATTATGATGATGATGATGATTATGATCAACAACGATTATCCTATTCACCAAGTAATTCGTATTCATCATCATCACCGACATCATCACAAATTAGTGATTATTATCATCATCATCATCATTCTTCTACGTCACCATCATTGGAATCACATTCTTCGATGACAAAATTTGAATCATCGTCGTCGCCGACCAATTTGATTGCTTGTGATCATTATAGTAAAAGAAAACGACAACCAATACCAGTTCCAAGCGAAAATAAAGATGATGCGTATGTATTTTGAATTCAAAATTTTTTTTTTTTGGTCTTTGTTAATTGAATTTTTTTTTTAATTTGTCATTCTCTGTACAGCTATTGGGAACGTCGTCGACGAAATAATGAATCGGCAAAAAGATCACGTGAAAGTCGTCGCCGTAAAGAGATGCAAACAACAATAGGTATTATGGTTCTGGAACAAGAAAACGTTAAATTAAGAGCTGAAGTAAATTTATTACGTGAAGAATTGAATCGTTTACGGCAAAATGAACTGTTACAGTATTTAATGATGAATAATAATAATAAAACAACAACAACAGCAGCAGCAGCACAATCACCAGATTTGATAAAAATAAATCATCAGAATCGATTATAGGAAGAAAATTTTTTTTTTTTTTTGTAAATCAAATCAATGTATAAATCGATGTATTTTTTTTTCTCGATCTTTCCTCGAATCAAATTAAAAAAAAAATTGTTTCCATTTATCATTTATCAATTACAGATAGTTTTTATTCATTTTTTTTTCGTTTTATTTAATTTTATAAATTTTTTTAATTAATTAATTAATGGACCATTGTGTGTGTGTGTGTGTGTGTGTGTGTACGTGTATATGATAGACAATTTATCAAACCAAAATTGTTGTTGTTGTTGTTATGGTTTCAATTTCAAGAGAAAAAAGTTTCAACATTTTAAGAATCAAGTTATGTTTAACACAACAGGTATTTGTAGGGTAAAATTTGTGTGTGTGTGTGTATGTGTCTGTTTTGGGATAAAAAGATTTAAGCAACAAACAAATGATGACCATTTTCCAAAGAAAAAAAAATCGGGATACCACATTATCAAATTGAAAAAGAGGAAAAGGAAAAAGGGATTATCATATGTGTGTGTGTACGTGTTTAAAATTCAAATTTTTTTAAAAAAATCATCAAATCAAATCAAAATCAATCAACATTTCGCCAATGCTATGCAAAGCAATCAATCATATAAATATTTTATGTGTGTGTGTTTGTTACAAAAAGATAACCAAAACAGCTGGGTAGAAAGAGAGAGAGAGAAAGATAGGTGGTAGGCAAAGATTCGCTGTATTATTTGTTGTCAAGATCATGAACATATATCATCATAAATTGTGATGTGTGATTTTGGTAGATTGTTGTTTGCAGGAATACCGTTTAAAAAGAATCCAAGAATTGGGGATGATGGTGGTGGTGGTGGTTTTTTTTACCGTTGCTGTTTTGTGTATGGCGGTTGATGTTGAGCAACTCTCACTCTCTGTGTTTTACAAGATTGTACATTTCTTTCTACGTCTTTTTTTCGATTGTAGAGCTGCACGTGTTGCTACTTCGAATACTTCGCGTACACCATCTTTGGTCTTGGCACTACATTCAAGATAACCAAAAGCATTTATCTTTTCAGCCATTGCTTTACCTATGGACAAAAAAAATCATATGAATGTGTAATGTGATGAATTTCTTAATCAATCAATTACCTTCTTCGGTTGACACTGTCTTGATTTTTGATTTAAGAGTATAATCATTTCGTAAATCCTAATTCAAAGAATCAACAATTGATTAGTCATTATTATTCATTTAGAGAAAGAGCTCAACAAAACGAACCTTTTTATTACCAACAAGAATAACGGGTACATTGGGACAAAAATGTCGTACTTCTGGTGACCATTTCTCTGGAATATTTTCAAGTGAATCAGGACTATCGATACTGAAACACATTAAAATGACATCGGTATCTGGATAAGATAATGGTCGTAAACGATCATAATCTTCTTGACCGGCTGTATCCCAAAGAGCCAATTCAACCTATGATGATGAGTGAGTAACGGAATCATATATTAGATATCACAAATGGATATTCTTGAAATCATAACACAAACACACACACCTGTTTACCGTCCACTTCAATATCGGCAACATAATTTTCGAAAACAGTGGGCACATAAAATTCGGGAAATTGATCTTTACTAAATACAATCAATAGACATGTTTTACCGCAAGCACCATCACCAACAATAACAAGTTTTTTTCGTATCGATGCCATCGTTTGATTGTTGGAATTTTTATTCTATTTTTTTTTCTTTAAAATTATAGATAATTCTTCTTAAGAATAAATATATAAGCAGATGATGATTCGAAATTTTTATATGATTGATCGAATGCTGGTGGGAATTTCAGTGAAAAAATAATTTAATGGCAATAATCATCATCATCATCATCATCATCAACAACATCATCAGCATCAGCATCAACAGCGAATAGAGCCAATAAGCACACACACACACACACACACACACTGGTCGTTGGGAGGAGAAAAAGAGCAAGAGAAAAAGCGCCCTCCTAAAATCATATAAAACCGCACAACATACACACACATAGATCAACGTTCAAAGTTTTGTGTGTGTGTGTGTTACTCCCCCCTCTTTCAATAGTTTCACACTGTGTGTATTACTCACCCTCGTCAGTTAATTCAATACCCAATTTATACTATGCAAGTTTATCAACGTATTTATCATCATTTTTTTTTAATTGAAAATTTTTCTATCAAAATAAAAAATCAATTTTCATTAATAAAAAATAAATGTTTTTTAAAATTAATTTTATAAATCTATTATCATCTATAATTATGCTATATCATTGATATCGGAACATTTGGAATTTTTTTTGTAAGATATTGAATAACTTGTCTTTGTATGAAATTGGCAAACAAAAAAAAATCAGCGAAATCGAAGGTGTGCCGTTTTTTTTTGATGACAGACTCGTGTTTCTTTCTTATTGAAAGTCGTTTTAGTTTTTGGTTAAAAAGAATGAATTTTCGAATTACAAATTTTTTTTATTCACAAACATCTAGCCGACAAGGAACACACAATGCCGAATAATGGAGAATTTCGAACAATAATATGGCTAGAATCCATTACGAAATCGAAATGAAACGACTCAAACAATATAATGGCGATTCTAGATTGATCATGTACACTTCACAAATGTTTCACGGAATTGTGTTTCAAGATAAACGAAATTCTTTGACGAAAAAAAAATCTTAAAATCTAGAAATGAAATTATCCATAAATCCATTTTCGAATGGAAAGAAAATGTATAATAATTTTGCGCAACAACAAGATGGCAGCACTTGGTCTATAAAAAAAAATTTAAAATTTTATTATTTTTATCTGTCGAAAACAAGACTTTCTTTCAAATAAAAACAAATCATGAAGCAAGCATATATGATTTGGCTTCAAACAGTCAAATGGTTATACATACATAAAACTTTGAACTTTTTATAACATTTTTATCGTTTTTCTGTTTGAACAAGGTGTAATTGGTGAATGATAAGCGATAGTTGTAGCAAACGCGATTTGATCAAATTCGATTGGTAATCAAGTTTAGCCATAAGCCATTTTGATCGGTAAATCTGTAATTACATATTTAATGGGCGGACTGGCATACCACATACGAAAAAAAACTTGTTAATTAAAGTTTTTTCGCTGCAACGGTGATCATAACACCAAATAAGTCAAACAACAACAAACGAAGACTGTACAATGGTGATAAACATAACCGGTAATCATCTCTCTCTCACTTTATCACTTTTTATGAGAAAAAAAATCAAAAAAAAAAAAAAAAAGATAATCAGTTGCAATTTTCAAATGTTAAATTTAAATTCAAAACAAAATATATGAATGAAAACAACAATCGTCATGTATTTTATGAACAGAACTTGATAATCGAACGTTTTTTTTCCGTTTTTTCCAATTTAATCGAAAAAATATTTTGAATTTTTTAGTTTTGTTGTAAAAAATAAAAAATTTATTTATCTGAATGTATATTTGCCATGGAAAATAATACATTCGTGTGTGAGTGTTTTATATTGATTGAATAATTGACATTCAATGATTTTATGATTCAATAGAATGGATGGATCACTTGTTGTTCCATTAGAGAAACATGTGTGTGTGTGTTTTTTGAATACAAAAAAAAAGAGAGAGAGAGAAAAAAAAATTATACAGAAACCATTCCAAATATAGTATGTTTGTCGGACATATTGGACATTTAAGCCAATTGAGCGCCACACAAACATTAAGAATGTTTGTGTGTATGAATGCGGTGCAAGGTGTGCGAAAAAATGAAAAAGAAAAAAAAATGTTGAAATGCCAAATAGCCAGCCCGAGTTGTGTTTGTGTTTGTGTTTGTGTGTGTGTGTGTGTGTGTGTGTATACAAACTGTTTGTATACTGATCATCAGCTTTCGAAGCAGCAGGTTGTTGTTGTTGTTGTTGTTGTATAACATTCGAAAACAACAAAAACTTGTTGCTTGTGTTGTGTGTATTATGCATTTCTTCTTTTCTCAAGCCATCGCCATCATCATAACATTATTTTTTTTTTTTTATTTGATCAAAACATTATTGATATCTGAATAAATCAAGAACAAAAAATGTGTACGACGATATTGACTTGTTGATTGAAAATATGCTCTTGTGTCGAGTTAGTGGCTGTTATTGTTGGTTGGTTGATTGGTTGGACATTCCCTTGTGTGTGCATGCATTAGCCGCACAAATAAAAAAAAAATCAACTGGATAATTTCGATTAAATGAGAGAGAGAGAAAAACGGAGAGGTTAAAAAACCGAACAACGACGGCGACGACTATAGATTATTATATGCCAAATAAAAATATTTTTCTTTTTTTTTTTTGACCACGTTTCGAATTTTGTTTGAACCATCATCATCATCGTCAGTGTTTGTTTATTTTGATTTTTTTTTGCTGTTTGTTGTTGTTGTTTTTTTGTGAATATTACTCATCATCATTGAATTATTACCATAATGATGATGATGATGATAATGATTACATAAACGATGGAAACACAACGAAAATTGAATCTAACCGATTCTTGCAATAATGAACAACTTCATCAGAATTCAAATTCAACAGAATCAATCTGGATTAATATACAACAAAAAACATTTATAAATTGGATAAATGAACAGCTTCGATCAACTGGTGTTCAAGTCCGAAATCTACAACAAGATTTTGCAAATGGTTTAAAATTAATCACATTGGTTGAATGTTTACAGAATCGTAAATTGAAAAAAATCCAACGACCATTAAATCAACATCAATCAATTGAAAATGTACAGATTGCATTGAATGCAATAGCTTCCGATCATATACGTCTTGTCAACATAGGCAGTACTGATATTGTGTCTGGTAACCTAAAGCTAATACTTGGTTTATTATGGCAACTGATCACTCGTTATCAATTGGGTAAAGCAACTACACTGCCAAAAAAATTGTTGCTTTCATGGCTTGAATCTGCGTTACCAGATTTGAAAATAACAAATTTCACAAAAGATTGGAATAATGGCATTGCATTGGCTGCATTATTGGATTTTTGTAAACCGGGCATATTCAGTGATTGGCGAAAACTTTCACCAAAAAATAGGTAATGATGATGATGAATTCTTGATTTGATTAATTTTAATCCATTTTCAATTAGTGTGGAAAATTGCCATAAAGCAATGACAATGGCCAAAACTGAATTCAATATACCGATGATTATAACGGCAGAAGATTTAAGTAATCCAAATTTGGATGAAAAATCTGCGCTAACATATCTATCGTATTTTATGAAAGAAAATGGTCCCGGTTACAATCTAATCGTTAATTGGACAAAACAAATATTGCCAAATGCTGATTTAACAAATCTAACGGTAAGTGTTTATTCGAAATTCATTGGTCAAAATTTTGATTGACTAGAATTTTTCATTTCAACATTTCAGACCGATTGGAATAGCGGCATTCTGTTCTGTCATTTACTCAATAAAATTGGTGCCAACATTGAAAACGTTCAAAATCTCAAATCGGATAAAAAATATTGGGAAAATAATTGGTCACTAGCCTTCGAAACAGGCCGCAAAAATCTAGGCATTGAACCACCGAATCAATTGAAAGCAAAACATTTTTCTGATCCAAATATTGAATATATAAGCGTTATGGCTTATCTGACAAAATTGATTCACATTTCACGTAAACAAAATGATCACGATCAATATGATAATCAACTACGTGTAATTGGTGTAAATTTGAACAATGTTTTCGTACAAAAAGAAGCATTATTCAATATTGAAATATTAATGGATAATATTGAATTGGAATTTGTTCGATCAGAAGTTCATCATTTATCGACGAATAAATTGATAACATCGGAAATCACTGTGAATAAATATGGTGGCACAGGAAAATTTACACCACTAGATGCCGGATTATATGAATTGAAAATTTTCTACAAAGAAACTTTGGCCACAAAACCATTAATGATAAAAGTACATCCTGATCTAACGAATGTCATATTTTCCGGCATTGAACCCTGTTCAGTTGGTTCACTAGTTGAAGTGGTGATCAATTCCAATGGTGCCGGTTCATCCGATGTTAAAGTAGTGGCCGTATCGTCAACGAAACGTGAATTAAATTGTGAATTAATCGAAAAAGATAATTCAATTATTGCAAATTTTATACCGGATGAAATTGGTGAATGGCGTATTGCCATCACATATTCCGGGGAACATATTAATGGTAGTCCATTTCCATGTTTAGTTTATGATTGTAATCAAGTGACAGTCAATCATAATAATAATCAACAGCAAGTGAATTTGGATGAAAAAATTTTCTTCACCGTTGATTGCCGTAAAGCTGGCTGGGGTAAATTGAATATAAAAGTTTTTCATTCATCGAATCCACAGCATCAGCAACAACAACAACAACCGCCAATTGAAATTGATGAACGTGGAAATGGAATCTATAATGTATCGTTTAAAGCAGAATCGATCGGAAAATATTTCATTCACGTTACATTCAATCAACAAGAAATACCAAATTCACCATTTGAAATTCAAGTACTTCCGCCATCATCATCATCATCATCAATAATTGATCTAAATAATCGAATGCAAAGAGCAGCTATCAGCGATCATGCTATGGCCAGCAATAAAAATGGCCAAGAAAAGAAACAGCAACAACAACTTGATCAAAAATCGTTTATTGTTGAAAATCAAGAAATTTTTCGTACACAAGTTGGAAAACTGGCACAATTAGAAATCAATAATAATTTTGGTGATTCAAATTTGTTATCATATTTTGTTAAAGATCCATTGCAACAAAAACTTTCGGCAATTTTGAAACGAATTGAACCAACACCTGGTGATGATGGTGGTTCATATAAATTGGAATTCATGCCCATAATGGTTGGAAATCATACAGTATTCATTGATGTTGATAATCAACCCATCAAAGGTAGCCCGTTCGTATGGAATGTTTATGATTTGAATCAAGTGAAAGTGATATTTTTCCATGAAAATAATTTGAAAATTGGACATGACGTTCATTTTGAAATCGATACATCCAATGCTGGTGTTGGAAATGTTGAAGTTTTCATTGATAATGGATCAGTTCCTTGTACATTGAAATCGTTGTGTAAAACACGATATTTAGTAATATTTAAACCAAAACAATCCAATTCAATCATCGATGTACGATTCAATGGTGAAAGTTTGCCAGAATCACCATTTCATTTGCAATCTGCAACATCTACTACAAACGGCGCTAAACATCATCAACATAATGGCAATGATGATCAAGATGAAGATGAAAAATCAAGCGGTACATTTCATATTGAATCTATTGAAAATTTCAAAGTCAACGTATCTACTTCGTTCACAATTAGTGTTAAAAATATGATCATCTCAATGGAAGATTTATCCGTATCGATATTGGATTCAACAATTTCATCCGTAATAAATTATCGTATCGTTGAAGAACCGGATAACGTGTATCGTGTTTTATTCACTGCCCAAGCGGTTGGAACTTATGAATTTAAAATATTCTATAAAAATACAATGATTCATTTATTTACGGCCAAAGCATATGATTTAACGAAAATTACCTTGACTGATATACCAAAGACGATAATTTTGAACGAAAAATGCAATATACAAGTTGATGCATCCAGTGCTGGCGAAGGACAACTGGAAATTGCCATAAATGATGGTGAAGTACCAAATCATGTACAAGTATTGGGCAATGGAAAATGTTTGATAAGTTTCAAACCAGAATCACTGGTGGAACATGTAGTGGATATAAAATTCAACAATGAAAACATTATCGGCTGTCCATTTGTTTGTCGTGTTCAAGAATTTCCGGATCTAAAATTTGATCTTTCGAAAATTGAATTAATACAGGTGGGCTTTCCTGTTCGATTCACAATCGATAGTGGTAATTATCGATTGGAAAAGAAAAATTTTTCGATTATCATTCTATCACCATCATCGAATGAACCGTTGCCCGTGAATATAACATATGGTCCAATTGTATTATGTGAATTCATACCGAATGAAGTTGGTCTATACGCTATTAATTTTGAATATTGTGCCAAACTAGTCTTTAATCAGCCATATTTAATTAAAAGTTTTGATCCAACCAAAGTAATTGTTCAAGCACCGACAAATGGTTGTGTAGGGAAACCGATACAATTTATTGTCGATGCTATATATGCTGGTGAAGGTAATCTTGAAATATCTGTGGTAACCAATGAAAAAAATGTGCCAACACAAGTACAACCAATTGGTGGTGCTAAATTTGGTGTCTGTTTCACGCCATCACAATCTAATGATCACGTTGTTTCCATTACATTCAATAATATTGCTGTCAATGGTTTGTTTTGTTTTTGTTTTTTGCTCTGTTTTGTTGATTGACACTGACATCTATGATTTGATGATTTGATCATTTTTTAAAATTAGGCAATCCATTTTTGGTCAATGTTCTGCCATCAACCGATAAGCCGATTGTAACCGGATCGGCATTACATTATTCACCAGTCGATCAAATTGCGCGTCTCACCATACATAATGTTGATTCGGAGAATGATATCATAGCCAAAGTACAAGGTACGAATAAAGAGAAAAATTTTTCTTTGTGATTCATAAACAATTTTTTTTTGTTCCGAAAAATTTAATAGATGGAAATAATCAAGTCATTTCGGCCAACATTATCAAAGATTTACAAAATCAATGTATTCATTTGGAATTTTTGCCAAAAATGCCAGGTATATATGTCCATCATCATCATCATTGTCATGATTTGAAATTTTCCATTATTTAGGCGAATATAAAATTCAACTTAAATATAAAGGCGAACATATACAAGGATCGCCTTTCTTGACGAAAATTTATGATATCAAAAAAATCAAAGTAAAAGATATCCCAGATGAAATTTGTATGGGAAAGATGGTTACCTTTTTAGGTTTGTTTTTTTTTTGTTTTGTTTTGTTTGTAAATTTACCTTTTTAGAGATAATAATAATAATTTCAAAATGTTCATCTTATTTTTATTCTATTTTTTTTGTTATGGCAATGAAAAAAAAAACAAAAGTTGAAGCAACAAATGCTGGACCTGGAAATCTAGAAGTGATTGTTAATAATGGAAAAGTTCCATCCACGCCTAAATCATTGGGACCTAGTTTATATGCCATTTCATTTGTACCGATCGATCCAGAAATTCATGGTAAATTTATTTTTTCATTTCAATTCTCAACCTGATTTTTTCCCTTTTTTTATTAATGTTTAGTTATCGAA
Source organism: Dermatophagoides farinae (assembly GCF_024713945.1). Taxonomy (NCBI): domain Eukaryota; kingdom Metazoa; phylum Arthropoda; class Arachnida; order Sarcoptiformes; family Pyroglyphidae; genus Dermatophagoides; species Dermatophagoides farinae. The sequence goes on along the minus strand of NC_134677.1, from coordinate 379,916 downwards.
ATTAAATTCAATGGAAAAAATGTTGAAAGTAAGTTTTCTTTGTCTGTCAAAATTGTTTTTTTTCACATAAAAAAATTCACCATTTAGATTCACCATTTCGTTGTAAAATACTTGATGCAGAAAAAGTGGTCATGTTTCAACCATTGGAAAAAGTGGCCGTCAATAAAGTATCACAAATTACGGTCGATACAAATGGTGGCCTATTGAATGAAAATTCCATTGTCATTCTAAGTATGATGATGATCCATGTTTTATGTAATCGAATGTATAATAATCGAATTTATCACCTTTAACTCAACAGGTCCATCACATCAAAATCTAAAACCAATATTATTAGGTGATCATTTAAATGGTTATCAGATTCAATTCAATCCACAAGAAGTTGGTGATCATGCTATTGATATAAAAATTGGTGGCAATTCCATTCCTGGTTGTCCATTTTTAGTAAAAGTTTATGATGCAAAAAAAGTTAAAGTTACCGATATCAAAAATGGTTTTGTTGGCAAACCAATTTATTTTTCCATAAATGCTAGTCCAGCTGGTGCTGGAAACCTGGAGATTATTGTATCATCGAATGGCCGAAATGTACCGAATTATGTACAATCAGAAGGAAATGCAAAATTTCGTGTTAATTTCAAACCAACAGAAGCAACATTACATATGATTAGTTGTAAATTTAATGGTGAACCAGTACCGGGTAGTCCATTCACCGTTCAAGTATTTGAAGCAAATAATCCATTGGGAACCCTATTCTCGGATTCATCAATCAAGAATATTTCATTAAACAAAGGCGTAGAATTTCGTATAGAAAATCCAAATAATGAATTGAAACAATGTCAAATCATAATAACTACACCTAGCCGTAAAAACGTTAATCCTGTGGTGGAAAAGTTACCCAATTATTTTAATGTACGATTTAAACCTATGGAAATTGGTCCACATCAAATGATTATATCGTTGGATGGATTACCAGTGCCTGGTTGTCCATTCACCAGTAATGTTTATGATGTTAACCGAATCAAACTTGGACAATTGAACAGATGCGCGTTGGGCAAACCATTTACCTTTCAAGTGGATGCATCACAGGCAGGTGAAGGTACATTAGAATTGGTTATATCCACTGATAATAGCTCCGTACGTGCTGAAGTATTGATGAAAAGTCGTGGGCTTTATGATGTTACTTTTATACCTCAAGAATGTGTGCCACATTATCTAAATATGACATTTAATGATGAAGATGTTCCAGGTAGTCCTTTCGATATTGAAATTATAAAATCTCCTGTTTCCAGTACAACAACAACGGCAGGGGCTACAGTGGAAGATCGACGGACTTTAACTGGACGTGTGAATCAAATCAACTTAGTGAATTTTCGTCAACAATCATCATCATCATCGAATATTCGATCAATGATCGTTGGACCAAATAAAACAAAAATAACTGGATCACTAATAAAAGTGGATGAAGAAAATTTTCGATTAGAATATCTGCCTAAACTGGTAGGCAGACATAAAATCGAAATTTTTGACAATGATAAACCAATATGGAAAGAACCATTATTTATTGGCGTCGTTGATCCAAATCAAATTCAAGTTTCAATGCCCGCAAATTGTTTACAAGGAAAAGAATATGAATTCAATGTTGACACTTCAAAAGCAGGCGATGGAGATTTACTTGTCAAGATTATTAGCGATCATGATCATAATCAGGATGTTCCATTCAAAACCAAGGATAACGTTGAATCACGATTACATCGATTTTCATTCATACCTGAAATGGCTAATATTTATCGTATTGAAATTTATTATAATAAATATCCAATGATCGGGTCACCATTCATCGTTAAAGTTCAACCTGCACATCTTGAATCAATCATTATCTATGGTGAAGGATTGAAATCGGCCCATTGTAATGAAAGAGCGATATTTTTCATTGAAAGCGAAGATTTATCTGCTAATGATTTTGATATCATTGTTACCGAGCCTATTACACGATCACCATTGCCAGTTAAATGTTATCAACAGAAAAATGGTTGCCTTTTAGTGGAATGGTTACCGAAAAAAATTGGCTCACATAAAATTGAAGTTTTTCGTGGCGATGATGCTAAGCCAGTGATTGGTTCACCATTTATATGTGAAATATTCGATGCATCCAAAGTGAATATTGAACCAATTGAATCATCAAGTTTTGTTATTAACAAAAAAATCACTTTACATTGTAAGTTGATTGTTTTTTTTTTGGCCAAATTTTTTTAAAAAATTTATTTCATTTCAAAAAAAAATTAGTAAATAGAAAAAATGCTGGCTACGCTGAATTGGATGTTACGGTGACCAGTCCATTGGGTCGTCATCTTCCTATTGAAGTGAAAGGAATGCCCAATGGTGAAGGTGAATTGATTGAATTTGTTCCAACGGTACCAGGAAAATATAAAATCGCCATCACCTATGGTAATGTTGAAATACCAGATAGTCCGATAACGTTTTTTGCACAAGAAAGTATTCTACCGAAAATATCTGGCAACGGTCTCTATTGTGGTATGATAAATGAGCCTTGTTTTTTCATTATCGATGCCAAAGATATTTATGGTTCACCTGAAATTAAAATTGATGGTAAGTAAATATCTCTATATGTTATATGTGTTTATATAATATATTTAAAATGGAAAAAAACACTAGGTCCAGAAAGTGAAACATCATTTTCGATTGAAAAATGTAATGACATTTATAAGATTACCTATATACCATTGGAAATTGGCATTTTCGACATAAAAGTCTTGTGGAATGGTCAAGAGATTCCAGGTAAATTGAAAATTTTTTTCGTTTTTTTGTTTTGTTTTGTTTTGTTTGTAAACAACAACAACGAAAACAAACATTAACCTTTTTTATCATAATAGAAAGTCCATTTCATCCACATATTGTCAACATTGAAAAAGTCCGTCTAATCGGTGGATGGGAAAACATTTTAGACGGCCATAATAGATTGAATTTTTGTATTGGTGAAGAAAAGAAATTGATTTTTGATATTAGTGAAGCTGGAACAGGTTTGTACAAAAAAAAAATTTTGTTTTTTTCTGTTTATTTATTTTTTTTATTTACAACATGTAATTTTATTGTATAGGAAAATTGAACCTTAAAATCAAACATCAAAACAACAACAGCCAAAATTCAGAAGAGTTATTACCATTGGAACAAATAGGATCATATAAATATAAAGTGATTTTTAAGCCAAAATTTTGTGGTAAATTTCTTTTTCAGTTCAATAACATTCATTGATGTTGATGCCTTTTTTTATCTTTACCATAGGCGAATACGATATTTTTGTTTATTTTGAAAATTTTCTTCTACCTAAAATGCCTATACACGCCGTTGTCAATGAAAATAGTATGGAAGGTGTAACCGTTGTACTTCGCGGCCATGGTCTTGCCGGTGCTAGAGTTGGTGAAGAAGCTGAAATCGTTATTGATGGAAAAGATGCTGGTGATGGTGAACCAGACGTTTCGTTGACGGGTGTTAAATCTGATATCAAAGTTAAATTGGTTGCCATTGGTCCTCGATTATATAAAGCGATATATGAGCCAAGAATTCCAGGAACCTATCTATTGAATGTACTTTGGAATCAGAAACAAGTAAAAGGATGTCCACTTAAGGTTCCAATATTACCTAGTTGTGATGCAAAAAGAGTTATTTGTACTGGTGATGGACTTAAAGGTGGTACAATTGGTAAAGAGATTAAAGCATTCATCGATACACGACGTGCTGGTCCAGGTGAACTAAGTGCTCAATGTGTTGGTCCGAATAAAGCTGCCATTTGTGAATTATATGATCAAAATGATGGAACATTTACATTATTAATTCATCCTCAAGAAGGTGGTAAACATACCTTGACGATAAAATATGGCGGTCAACATATAATCGGTAAGTTGTTGACGATTTTCATTGATAAATTCATTGAATAATTTTTTTCTTTCTTTGAAATTAGGATCACCATTTTTAATGCGAATCTATTCAGCACCAGATGCTAGCAAAGTTCGTGTGATTGGTCCCGGCATTGAACATGGAGTGCTGCCAATTTATCAAAGTCACTTTATGTGTGATACTAAAGGTGCTGGAGCTGGCCAATTAACAGTTCGAATTCGTGGTCCAAAAGGTGCATTCAAAGTTGAAATGCAACGTGAAAGCCAAAAAGATCGTACGATTTATTGCAAATATGATCCAACCGAACCAGGTGATTATAGAATCGAAGTAAAATGGGCCGGTGAACATGTACCTGGATCACCATTTTTCGTTATGATTTTCGATACTCAAGATGAATTGAATCGATTTATACGTAATGGTTGTAGTAATTCAATGATATCATCATTACCACCATTGAATGCTATTGAAAGAATGGCTGGACCAAATTATTCTGAAGAATGGAAACAAATTTCATGGAAAGGATCTACAGCTGATTTATGATCAATCGATGATAATAATAATTTTTATTTTTTATTTTACAAACATTGCATTTATTATCCTCACATATTATTTATTTTCAGGAAAATTTTTAAATTATTTTCATTGCCCGAAAAGTTTCTCGGTTCAATTTGTGAGCCAAAATTCTGGAAAAAATTTTCTGACGTAAATATACACACACACACAATTATTAATTAAATGTACAAATAATTTATTTTGAACAAACAAATTTTTTTTTTGTTCTTTCATTCCCATTGTTGAATTAATCAATCAATCGAATAGATCGATTGATTCATCATTATGGATCATCAAGCGAAACCATCGTCGACTACGAATACAGTGAAAAAAATCTTCATCCAAAGAGATTATAGTCAAGGAACAAACATTCGTTTTGATACAACATTTCCAAAAGAATTCAGAGATGATAAGGATAATAAGGATAAGGATTTTAAAAATAAGGTAAATTCACATTATTTCTCGTTTATTTTACATTCTATTTATATTCTATTTATCTTGTCCAGATTGATATTAAAACATATACAGATTTTATCATTACATTGAATACAATGTACGGTGAAGCAGAACAAATGAATGCAAAAGTCTGTATGGAAAGCTGTTTTGCTTGTCTCACCGCTTATCTTACATATTTATGTTTTGATACATATTTCGATAAGGTAAATTTGTTTGTAAAATTTTTATTTCATTGTAAATTGTAATGTTTTATTATTATATTATTATTATTATTCGCAGTGTTTAAAAAAAATATCCGCATACATTGATGAACAAAATGACATTGTTTTCCATCCTCGTGGTTTACACGTCACCGATCCAATTGAAAGAGGACTTCGAGTGATTGAAATATCCACTACAATCAGCAATAATAATGAAAGATGAAACGGATTTATTTTTCTGGTTTTAATATTCAATGAATGTTTTTCTTCAAACAAACAAACAAACAAAAAACGGTGTATAATAATAATTTTATTTTCGTGAAAAATCAAATTTTTCTCCCATACATTCATTTGATCATTTTTTTTGTTTGTTTTCTCGGAAAAGATGAAAAAATTGTTTTATTTTATCTTTTTAATTTTTTTTTTTTTTTGTAAATTTTAATTCATCAATTTGATGATAAACCCACTTGCATCCATTTACAATTTTTTGTCATCGGAACATATATTATTATCATTAAATATTCGCACAATAACAATCTGTCTATTCTGAATTTTTCCAAATGATAATTGTGTGTGTGTGTATGTGAGTGGACACCCATCATTCGTACGTGTACACTCTGCATTAGCGTTCGAGTTTTTGCAGTGTGTTTGAATGAATGACGGTTGGTTTTTTTTTCTCTTCGAACATTGGTTGCATGCATATCTGCATGTTCGATGTTTTGTTCAAAAAAATCAAAACAACTCATTTTTTTTGTTTTTTTTTTTGAAAAATTCTTTTTTTCCAATCATGTAAGTGATTTTTTATGATTGATCGAATCAAATATGTATCATTTATTGTTGTTCTTTTTTTTAGGGATATCCAAGATGAATTGTTGATGAAAATTGATGATTTAGAAATGTTTCTTAAAGAAAAAGATAAAATCATACATGACAAAGAAAATGTAATTAAAAATCAACGTGAAACATTGGCCATAATTCATGATCAAAATGTCGATATCGATTTATATAATGGATTGAAAGAAGAATTTGAATCTCTACAAAAGAAATATGATAATATTCGTCAAAAATATGAATTTATTCAAAGTGAAAATCAAAGTATTCAACGTCAAGTCGATGATCTTTATACATCAATCAATGAGAAAGATGATGAAATTAAAAAATTGGAAAAATATAAAAATGATTTTAAATTATTGAAAGAAAAAAATTCCACTCTATCTGAAGAGCTTTTACAATCGGATCGTATTATCAATAATCAACGTGAAAAAATGTCCGATTATGAAGAAATGGTCAAAACGCTTGAAACTCAAATATCGCAGCTAAAAGAAAAATATTCCATCAATATCAAAAGAAATATTTCATTCAATTATTCATTTGATCATTCGATATCGGACTTGAATAATGTTTCTATGCAAGAGATGGTTGGTGAAACTGTTGCCGATATTAAAATCAATTCATTAGAGGAAGATATACGTAATCTAGTGGTGGAAAAAAAAGATCTCGAACATAAATTATCCACCGTACAAAATGAGAAAACATTGGCCATGAAATCGCAAAAAGAAGCTGAAGAAACAATAAATTCATTGAATATTGAAATGAATCGTTTGAAAAATCAGTGTGATGAAAAAAACCAACAATTATTGCAACAAAAAACACGTATCCAATGTTGGAAACAATCAGTGGATGAAGAATTGAATAAAGTCAAAAGTTCGTTTGTAGCAATGAAAGATAATCATGAAAATTTTACCAAAAAATTTGAAAATGAAATCTACAATAATTGTAGTCAGATTATCAATGTTTTCAATGAACAACTGAAAACAATATCATTGCTATCACATTTTAAACATACGCTAGAAATTCGATTAGAAGAAATTTGTGCCGACAATACAAAAATTCAACAAGAAAATCAAACATCGAAATTAATGATTGAAAAACTTGAAAATAATCACACCGTTCAAATGGAACAAACCGAAAAATTACAATCAGAATATGATGAAGCTAAAAAAGAAATCAAACGCCTATTGGTTATCATTGATGATAATCGTGAAAAAATCAATGCTACAAATAATGATGAAAATTATCGAGAAAAAAGTGCAAAACTTACCGAAGAATTGGAAGCTATGAAAATAGAAGCGAAAAAAATCGAAATGAAAAGAAAAAATCTTCATAATGCATATCTGATTGAGCAGCAATCATTTATGGCCGAAAGAAAAACTAAAGATCGATTGCTCAAAGAAAACTTGGACCTGGAAAGAGAAATCGGAAAGCTAAAGAAAACAATTGCTCAATTGGAATCTAATGTCACTGATAAACAACAACAACAACAACACAATCATCAGTTAATTAATCAGGAAACACCACAGATTAATTTACCGAGACAAAAATCTAAAACATTCGTGATACCTTCATCGCCATCAAATGTAAATCAAAAACATAATAATAAACTACCCGAAGTAAAAGGTATCAAATTTGAAATGGCTGATGAAGAAGGAGAATTTATGGATCCAAATAAAATTGAAATGCATCATCGATCACAACCAGCACAGCCACCATTGGCAACACCATTTCCACAGGAACGAATAAATCAATTGAGACACCGGAATAAATTGCTTAGACCACATCTTCGTACATCATATCCAGTGGAATTTCAAAATGTTAAATTGGATGAAAAAATTATACAAGGAGCCACGCCAGCAGCAGTAGCAGCTTTACGATGTCATCAAAAATCCACCAGAGAACGAATAACATCAACATCGGAAAATAATATTCCTATTAAAAGATCTAAATTATAATTTTCATGTAAGATAATATTCTTTATTCGTGCATTCATTCTAATTTTTTTTTATTATTTAATTTTATGATTTATGAATCCGAATTAACAAAAATATTATAAATTTCATTTCATCTATGTGGATTGTGTGTTATCACAAACAAATATTAAAAGTAAAAATAAAATAAAATAAAATTGCTATTGCGGTTTTTCCATTGTATTCCGTTTGCATAATTCAAGGATGAAAGTTTTCTTGTATTCATTGGAACAAGGAAACAAATAAAATGAAAAAAAAATTAATGGTAAGATTATTTTATATATGAAAATTCGGATAAACAGATGATTACTGTAAATTTTCATTTTTGTAGAATTACTGAAATTTGGCCATTGCAATTCAAGTTTGATTATGATGATGATGATGATGATGATGATGGCACACCAATTTCCTGTCATGGAAATTTTATATCACGACAACAACAGTATCCTCAGTTGTATAGAAAAAAAAGAATTTCCTCTCTGATTCAATTAATTTTTATTCACATTCATTCATTCATCATTTCATCATTGATCATGGATAGTCGTGTAGTTAATTATGGTGCTATAATATTGATATTGATGATTCTATCAAATCAATCATCTGCCATGGTTCCATTGTTTATGCAACGTTTACGAAAAGCAAATGAATCGAAAACAACTCATACAACGATTGATGGTGATTTTGATGATGAAATTAGTGGATCATTATTACGAATATTCAAGAATTTTCCATTGGGTTCCACTGGATCTTCGAATGAATTCATTAGTTATGATGGCTGGTATCATGATTTAAATAAACCAGATCTTGGTTCAAAAGGTTCACCATTGAAACGATTGATGTTTCCAAAATTATCTCAACCATCGGTTGATAGTAATATGACTAGCAACATTTTTATGTTAAGTGAATCAATTTTCAAAGATAATCAAATTCATTTCTCCGTCAATGGTAAGAATTTAATGTCCGTATATTTTGGCATGTTTATCATGAATGAAATGATGTATACATGGCGTCCAAGATGTCCACCGAATTATCGAAAAATTCCGTTGCCGAAAACATATCTGGATCGTCTTGGAAATGAAGTGCGATATCGCCCTAGTACTCCTGGACATAGTTTTATGTTTTTAAATGAAATTGAACATTGTAAATTATCCGAATCGTCCACCGAATATCTGCCGAGTAAAATGAATTTTCGTAGCATTTGGATCGATGGTGAACTTGTATATGGTGATTCAAAATTTTGTGCCGATTTTCTTCGTACATATAAACGTGGCCGTTTAATCGATCATACTAAACATCATCAATCATCATCGAACCATCGATTTGGTCGAGAATGTTTTAATTGTAAGTTTTGAAAATAATGATAATGATTTTTTTTTGTTCATAAATTTTTGTTTTCGTTTTAGATTTTGGTGATAATCCAATAAATGAAAATCCATTTTTATTGACCATACATTTCATATGGATTCATTGGCATAATCTGATTGCTGAATTAATTTATCAAAAAAATCCAAATCTATCCGATCAAGCTATATATGATGAAGCAAGAAAATATACAATCGCTACAATACAGCATATTGTGTTCAATGAATGGCTACCATCATTCATTGGTGAAACACTGCCACCGTATCATGGATATGATCCAATGATTGATCCACAAATTAGTGATTTATTTGAAATTCTATCCAATGTTTATCATTATACATTGATATCACCATTTGTATTCAAATTGGGTACAGAATGTTCAAAAAATTTCCGTTATTCAATCCTACGTACATGTAATACATATTTTGAGCCATTAAATTATGTAGTACGTGGTGGATTCGAAAAAATTCTGGTCGGATTATTATTACAAAGTGCACAACGTGATGATCATTATATTGTTGAAGATATTCTTATGTATTCCAAAGGAACAGCAGCAGATTTTACTCGACAAAATTTAATCGCTATTCTTCTACAATATTCTCGTGATTTTGGTACACCTGATTATCTATCGATAAGAAAACAAATTGGTCTTGATCAGAATATTACATATGGATCATTTAAACAATTATCACGTACACAATGGTCATATCCACGACGTTTGAATCATCAATTAGAAAGGAAATTATCACAATTATATCGAAATAATGTGGCCAACATTGATCTAATTGTTGGCGCATTATTAGAGAATAATGGTAAAGAACCGGGTCCATTGATAAAATATTTTTTCATTGAACAATTTCTACGTCTTCGTAATGGTGATCGTTTGTATTTTGAAAACACAAATAATGGCCTATTCGATTCATATCAAATACGAATGTTGAAACAGATTAAATTTTCCGACATAATCAGATCGATTACAAAATTTACAGATGAATTAATACAACCTGCTGCATTTAAATTACCAACAATGGAAAATGATGATGAAAATTCCATATCGGATAAATGTTTCGAGAGCCTACGGAAATTGATTCGTGTTTATCCATGTGATACAACTGCTGCAACGGAAACAAAATGTTTAACACTGGCAACATTTCAAACAATTGAATCAATGGAAAATTGTACCAATGGACAATGTTATGATTATTTCAATGGCAGTGAATTATCATTTATCGCCACCATTCTATTCATACCGTTGTTTATTATGTTGTTGATTATCATATTAAAATTATTGGTACATCGACGTAATCGTCAAACCGAATGTCAACGTATAAAAGTGTCAAAACTTCGTCGTATGACAATCAATGATGATAGTACATTGGTACAAGAATGGCTTGGCAATAACAGTGATGGTTATCGTAATACGATTGTAATTTTAAATTCAAAAATTCATGCTATCGTTGTGAAATTACAATATGAAAATCGTATTGTACGTAGTATTTATCTCAAAAAAAGTGCTGGAAAAATATCCGTGGAACTAAGTGCAAATCGATGCCAAAATCATATGTTGATTCGTTTTCCAAAAGAATATGATCTTGTATTGAAATTTGATTCATATTATGAACGGGAAAAATTTCTGACAAAATTTGAAACATTTCTAAATGAAATTCATTATCAAATGGAACGATCATCAAAAGAATTGAGATTTATATTCAGATCAGCATATACTAAATGTAAACGGCAAAAACATTTGGAAAAATTTTTTCGTGTCGTATTCACACAGGCTTTCAATCGAAAACCGGATAAAATTGGCAATTTAGATTTGAAATCGGCCAAAGAAATTATCGAAACAGAATTAACACAATTTGAATTCGCCGAGGTATTATCAATGCGTCCGGATGCTACATTCGTGCAGCAAATGTTTCGTTTGATCGATAAAGACAATAATGGTTATATATCGTTTCGTGAATTCTTGGATGTAATCATCATATTTGCAAAAGGTTCAGCTGAACAAAAAATTCGTATCATGTTTGATATGTATGATATGAATCAAACTGGTCGTTTATCTATTGATGATTTTCGTGCAATGATTAAATCATTGCTGGAAATTGCTAATCAAAGTGTATCATCAATAGAGATGAATGAAACAATACAATCAATGTTATTGGAAAATGGTTTCACAGCTAAAAAAGAGCTTACATTTGAAGATTTTAGTCGTTTATTTCATAATTATAAAGAAGAATTAGGTTATACTGAATTGAATTTTGATCTGTCCAGTTTGGATAAATTACCACAACAGATGATGAAATCGAATAAAAGACAGAGTAAAATAATTCGTGCAAACGATACAATTGTTCGCAGTTATTTTGGTGGTCATGCCAATAATGGGCCAGATTTCACTCGAATTAATCGAGTGCCAACATTTTTAAAAATTGAAACACAAGAAAATTCCCGTGAACCAGATTGGATTGTATCATGGATACGATTTTTTGATGCAAAAAAGAAAGAAATATTCTGTCTGATTTTCTACAATCTAATTGCAATGATTATTTTTCTGGATAAAGCTTATTATTATGCCAATCTAAATGAATCATCGGGACTTCGCCAAATAGCCGGAATGGGCATACCAATAACACGTGGTTCGGCAAGTGTAATGATGTTTACCTATTCAACGATTCTATTGACAATGTGTCGTAATATCATAACGGTAATACGAGAAACATTTTTACATCACTATATTCCATTTGATTCGGTTGTTGCATTTCATAAATACATTGCGTTCCTGGCATTCATAATGGCCATTCTACATTCATTTGGTCATGTTAGTAATTTTTATCATATATCCACACAACGTCCATCTGATTTGAATTGTATTCTATCGGAAACTTATTTCACGTATGTTGCATCATCATTATGATGAATTTGAATTTTTTTTTCTATTTATTTCTCATTTCATTGATTGAATAGTTCAAATGAAATGCCAAAATTTCATCATTGGGTATTCGGTACATTGACTGGATTAACTGGTTTCAGTTTACTATGTTTATTGTTCATTATTTACATTTTTGCTATACCATATTCACGTCGTCATATATTCAATGCATTCTGGATAACACATAGTCTTTATCCATTATTCTATCTATTGATGGTATTACATGGCTTGGGACGATTGGTTCAACCGCCAATTTTCTATTTTTATTTTGTCATTCCATTGGTTCGTTGTCATTTATTTATTTATTTTCTTTAAATTAACATTTTCTATTTATTTTTCTCGATCCAGACATTATTCACTATTGATCGATTGATTAGTGCAAGTCGAAAAAAGATTGAAATATCCGTCGTAAAAGCAACATTACATCCATCGAATGTTACACATTTAGAGTTTAAAAAACCACCAAATTTTGATTATAAAAGCGGCCAATGGTTACGTATAGCTTGTTTAGGTTTGAATCCAGGGGAATATCATCCGTTCACCATTGCATCGGCACCACATGAATCAACACTTTCACTTTATATTCGAGCGATTGGACCATTCACGAAAAATATTCGCCAAATGTATGATCATAACCTGTTGAATGGAAGACCATATCCTAAACTGTATCTAGATGGACCATATGGTGAAGGCCACCAGGATTGGTTTCGTTTCGATGTATCGGTGCTGGTTGGCGGCGGTATCGGTATTACACCATTTGCATCTATTATCAAAGATATAACATTTCGTTCAAGCATAAATGCCAAGATTAATTGTAAAAAAGTCTATTTTCTATGGGTAACACGTACACAAAAACATTTTGAATGGATGTCCGATGTAATACGTGAAGCAGAAGAAAAAGATTTCAATAATTTATTGGTCACACATATTTTCATTACACAATTTTATGAAAAATTTGATCTAAGAACAACAATGTTGGTAAGGTTCATTCATTCATTCATCAAATTAATAATTTCTTACCCAAAAAAATTTTTGCTCTTTGTTTGTAGTATATTTGTGAACGTCATTTTCAACGTATTTCCAACAAAAGTTTATTCACCGGTTTACAAGCGAAAACACATTTTGGTAGACCCAATTTTAAAGTTTTTTTGGAATCATTACAATATGAACATCGAAATGTAAATAAATATTATTATTATTTTTAACCTTTTTTTTTAATATTCATAAATTTTTTTTTCTACCCCTTTCGATTTCGATATATCACAGGTCGAAAGAGTTGGTGTATTCAGTTGTGGACCAAATCCAATGACAAATAGTGTACAACAAGCATGTGATCAATTGAATCGTAAAGAGGGAATTATATTTAAACATCATTTTGAAAATTTTTGACATATACAACTTGTTGTTGTTGGATTTTGTTGTTGTTCATTTTTTTGTTTGTTTTATTATGCAAATTATTATTCACCACAATTCATTTTATTATTTTTATCATATCATCATCATCATCATCATCATATATCGGGAATAAAATTCTTAAAAATGATGAAATGTATAACAGATAATGATGAAATCATTATTCTGTCAATGATGCAATGCTTAACAATATTGCCACCGGTTGGCAACAAAAAGATCTTAAAGACATGCGCGTAATATCTAATTGTATCTATTGTTATGGTGGTCGGTAATATTATTCACTTGTATTGTATGCATTCATGTTGGGGTAGAAAACGTTTGTATAACGTAAAGAATGGTTACAAGAAATAAAATTATCATTTTCATTTCAGCCTTTCACACGGACGCACACACACGCATACACACACACACACAAACACACGTTGTGATTGATTTTCAATCATTGCATTTCATTTATCATTTTGATTGGTGTTGGTATATATCGGTCATAGGCCATTTTGTGAACGAATCGATTTTTATTGATAACAAATCAAATTCTATTTAATCATCATCATTGATATAGAAACCAGAAATCTGGAATCAAACAACAACAATTCACAGAGAATATTATCACCGATTTTATCGCTATTATCACCGACATCAATAATGGCTTTGGAACAATCATTGGTTGATGAACAGTTTAATGATACAAATTATGATTTATGGAATGCACCGACACCATGTATCAGTCATCGTGATAATGAAGATCCATTATCATCATCATCAGATACAAATGTATTAATAAATAGACCGTCATCACCAATAATTACTACTACTACTACTGCTGATATTGCTACTGATCCATTGGATTGGAATGGTAATGTAATTGGAATGCCAACAACAATTGAATCCTCATCAGAATCATTTTTATTTGAAAATTTAGATTCTACTTGCATGTACAATTTGGATTTAGCATCGATTCAGCCAACATTATACTTTAATACTACACTTGTTGATGAACATCAACTACTACAACAACAGCAACAAATTAATCCAATTATTAAAAATAAAGATGAATTTTCATCATTAGTAACATTGACTAATGTTAATGAGCTACAACAAACACTAGTTGATCCACCTCGGCCACAGCAGCAACAGCAACAGCCAATATTTTCGCCATTATATGAACAGAATTTAAAATTTGAACAAAATGTTCAATTTGTAGCGAATATTGCTGGACAATTACAAGACCAAAATCAATATGATGATAATAATAATCCATTGACTAATAATCAAGATGATGATGATGATGATGATGATGATAATGATGATTTGATCTCACAATATTCATTATCGACAATAAATCAACCACAACAATCAAAAACAACAGCTACCATTTCTAATGATAATAATGGTGGACGAAGATCAACATCAAAAAAATCAACAAAAATTGTATGCATGAATCCAAATGCAATTGCTGCACGTCAAAATCGTGCCAAAAAGAAAACTGAAATGCAAATATTAATTAATCGTAATGAAAAATTGGAATCAGAATTGGCTCAATATAAACAAATGTACGATGGAATGGCAAATATATTGGACAAAACACAAAATCGAGTAAATTATCTGGAATTAATTCTACGGCAAACACCGCAAATAATGGAATTGATTGAACACATGAAAAAATTACCAACAATTAGATTGAATAGTGTTCATATCAATAATGATCAACAATTCAATATGATGAATGATGATGATCACCACCACCATCATGTTAAAAAACGATTGAAATCATCAACATTTACAACAACAAAAATGGACGGAAACAACCACAGTATTGCTGCTCACACCACCAATGTTCATTATCAAAATCCTTCTAAGGATAATTCGAATGCTGGAATCTGTTTTCATGTTAAACCAAATTGTGAAATGTCATTACAATTTTGTCATAATTGTTCCAATGCTAGTAATAGCAATAATAATAGTGCTACTACTACCGGTAGTGTTGGTGTCTGTGCTGGTGGTGGCGGTGGTGGTGGTGGTAAAACAATGATTCGAAAAAGTTGTTGTTGATCATCATTGTTTTTTTTTCTTTTGGCTATTTTTCATATAATTTATATTTTATAATCATGAATTTTGTTTCAGCATTTTTTTTCTTTCATAATTTTTACTTTCGATTGCATTTGATGTTTATTTTTAATTTTTAAGCATAATTTTTATAATATCCCATTCTTTCATACCTAGACTATCTTGATTGTGTTCCTTTTTTTTGCCATTGAATTTCACTTTGATTTTATACATTTTTTTTCTCAATTTTTATCTATGATAATGATATTAATGAATTACAAATTATTAAATTAAATAAATAAAATAAAAACAATGTCGCCACATTTTGTCAAAAAAATTTAATGCAATTACAAATTTTTATTATTTTCATTTATCGGCTATTTGGGTTAACCATAATCGGTGCAAATAGAAAACGAATGTTTAAAAGGAAAAAAAATTTTTTTTATAAAGTTCGAATTCATTACATTTCCCTTTGTGTTATATATGTGTGTTGACTTATTTCGAACGCGTTTTTTTGTGATCTTTTGGTGATAGTTTAGTGTTTTGTTTGATAATCAAAGATATCGAATAATTCAATTGGAAATTGAAAAAGAAAAGATGAGTCATCATCATCATCATCATCATCGATATGATTATTCATCAGCACCGAAACCTAATCGTTCTTTGTTCATAAAACGTGTTCCATTTCAGACAAGGTTTGTTTTAGATTTTTTATTAACAAATTCATTAATTATTTTTTTTTGTCTTGAAAATCAACTAAAATCAACACAGATCGCATGATTTACGTGAAATTTTTGAAAAATATGGCCCAGTAAAAGATGTTTATATACCAAAAGATTTTTATACAGGAAAAATTCGTGGTTTTGCCTATGTTGAATTCGAAAGACTGAAAGATGCTGAATATGCAATACGAAAATTAAAATATGATCGTTTATGGGGCAATGAATTATGCGCAGAATTTGCACAAGGAGATCGAAAAAGTAATTAAAGAATTGTTGATTTTTGTGTGTCGTATATGTAAAGATAATAATCTAAAATTTGAAATTTTTTCCCATCAAATCAATGATCAAAAGCTCCAACACAGATGCGAAAACGTAATAATTATTCAACAACAAGTTATGGACAACGTTCACCAATTTCTAATGAATATTATTCTCGTAAAGAAGGGTAATTTTAAATTTTTTCTGAAAAAATTAATATTAATGAATCTCTTTGAAAAAAACTAGAAATTATCATCGAAGGAATCGTTCACGATCACCATCATCAAGCCATAATTCTCATCGTCATCATCATCAAAAACGACAATCATTTAGCCGTTCAAGATCTCGTTCACCATATAATAATAAAAAATATCGACCAACAAGTCCAAAGCCAAGCTATGATCCAAGACTTTTTCTTGACTAGAAAAAAAACAAAACATTCCAAACAAAAAAAAATTTAATATTTTGTAATTAGAAAAAAAATTAAATAAAAAATTGGCATTTACCAAAAATCGATGATGAAATATAATTCAAATTTTTTTTTTCTGTTCGATAACGTTCTTTATGAATGACCCCATTAACTGTCATGGTTAAAAAAATCGATGATGATGAGATGCAGAATGGGTTTGTGTTGTGTTGTGTTGTCTTTCTTGTCTTGTGTTTTTAGTTCGTTGCCACATTCAATCGCGGTATATGATAAAAATTTGTTAACTTTTGGTCATTTTGTGTTTCAAAATATTATTATTATTCCTGAATTAAATCCAAAAACAATGGATAAAATGATTGAAAACAACGAAAATAATGAAAATGATGATGATAATCAATTCAACGCCAACACTGATCAGTTTATCGAACAATTGGATCAATGGGAATATAATAAAGATGGTAATCGTCGTGTTGTAAATGTTGGCCGTATATCGTTATATAGACAATTTGATCCATTGGTTGATACGCCCATGAAAGTGGCAGCTACAGCAACACCACCATCTTCAAATGATACGTATAATTCATGTTTAGATCCTCAAGTTGATAATAATAACGATGAATCGGATCTGAATTCTAATAATCGAAGCGAGGATCTTCTTCATCTTAACACTCCAATGAAAACGAATGATAATAATGATAATCTTGATGGCAAAAATATTGTTGTTAACGATGATAAGATTATCAATGAGAATGGATTAACTCCACTACAACAACAGAATATCGAGATGAATGATGAAAAAATTGAAAAATTGCAACAAAAAAATGATGATTTAGGATTATTAATGGAACAATTGTTATTGTATAATGAAGAAATAATCAATCAAACAACAATGAAATTGTCCATAAATCAGAAAGATATTGACATGAAAGATGAAGAATTGAAGAAAAATTCCATGATCATTAGCCAATTAGAAGAAGATATTAATGGTGTTGAAAAGAATTATTATGAAATTCATAGCCGTTATGATAGTCTGCGTACGCTAGTGAAAGAAATGGATCAACAATTGTTACAAAAAACTAATCGTATTAAAGAATTAAAAGATAAACTAAAAGAAAAACATGATGATTGTATTCGTCTACGGCAACAAGCTGATGAGGCAATTGAAACGTAAGTTTTTCCAGAAATAGTAAATCATTCGATATTAATTGAATATTTCCGAATTTTTTTCCACAGTGCCAATCAACGATTACTGAATAATAATGAAACTGTTAGCCTCAAAGCACAGGTAAAGGTTCTTGAAATGAAAGTAAATGGACTACAATCACAAATTGAACAAAAAAATCGTGAAAATGAAGGACTATCCACTATTGTCAATGAACTTATTGCTAATCAAAAGGCCTAAAATACATTGATACATTCTCAACATACACACACACACGACAACGTGTTATTATAAAACTTCAAAACATTCGATTTCGAAAAAAAAACGAAAACAATACACCAGTGGCTTTTAATCTAATAAATCACATTCATTCATTTATCCGTACCATAAAATCAAAATCATCATCAAAAGAGAAAAAAAAATCCTGACCATTGTGATACATTGCTTGATTCTATACGAAACGAAAAATGAAACCATTGCCTTTTTCTAATTTTTGATAGTTGAATCATTATTATTATATTCACTGGTTGCCATTCATGGTGATGATGATGATCGATTTGCCTAAATATAATTATAATTTTTTTATTTTAATCTCCGCATTGAGCTAATATTGATTTACCTCATTTCATTAAATAAAGAAAAATAAATTAATTTTTTTTTGTTTGAATTTGTAGAAAGTTCATCATCAATTTTAAATGATCAACGGTTTTTTTTAGTAAAAAAAAATATGAAAATGAAACAATAGTTCTTTTCTCTCCATTAACAGATGGCAGCACTTGAAATAATTGAAAACAAATACCGCTAATGATTGATTCAAATGTTCAATTATTTATTTGATGTTGATTTTTGTTTTTCAAATTAAAATCAACAAATTTTTATTCAATAGATTTATTTAGGCACTTTTTGTCGCTAACTTTTGTAAATATCAATGAATGTGAATTGTTCGTTACGTGTGTATGATCATGATGATGAAGATGTCATGAATGGATTATAATTAATGAGAACATGATAAAATAAAAATATGACTAGTGTTTGTTCTGTTTGTCTGAAAAATAGATATTTAGAAAAATATATAATTTAAAAGTGAATGTTGTATATATATTCGTGTGTTTATCTAGTGGTTGATGGTTTTTTTTTTGTAGAAAAATAAAGAAAATTTCATGTCAGACTGACAAAAATATGTAATTATTATAAGAAAATGATGATACAATATGATTAATTATTTATATGTAGAAAAAAAATGAAACAAAAAACACGTAAACATGAACCAATATGATGGTTGATTTGGCTGTGTTTGAATGTGGTAATATTGTGGAAACTGTGAAAGATATTTATCAAAAAGAATTCTAGATTCAACAGCTTAATGGATGATGATGATGATGATCTAGTTGTTGTTGTTTATATAACCAACAATCGAAAAAAACCAAATGTATAGTTGATCGTTTGTTAGTTGTTTAAAATGAAAAAGGGTGGTCTGTAAATATATTCGATGATGTTGATGAATGAATGAATGAATGAATGAGGATCGTAATATTTTGTTGTTAGATCTGTTTATTATCGGCAAATATTTGATCTTCAAATTCCATTAATTGGGTCATGAAATTAAAATTGGGCGATATTAATTGACGTCGGGATTTAACAAATTCATATGCTTCTTCCATACGTATACGTTTCTTTTTAATAAGATATGCAATACAAATTGTTGCTGATCGACTTATACCCGCTTGACAATGAACAAGAATTTTTCCATTTCGATCTTCTTTCATTTCATCTGTTAGGAAAATTTTGTGTGAGTGTGTGTGTAAGTTAAAAACATTGATAAATGAAACAATACATACCGATAAAATTTAAAGCTTCATTAATCCTAATGGTGATGTCATCACATTTAGAATCACTGATAGGTATACGTTTATAGAAGAATTCATCTTCAAAATGATTTGGACAACTTTGTGATACATTCAACACAGCGGTTATGCCTAGGTTAAGCAATAAATTTTTCGACGATGCATGACATTCATTGCCCAGATAAAGATACGGTAATAATTCGGCAGGTTCGGTTTGATCCTCAAAAAATATTCTTGGAAAATCATCATAAAATGTTAATGATGTTGGTGTGGATGGTTTGAAATAATTATTATTATTATTCGATTTAGATCGGAATGGCCACGTATGGATATATTGATAATTGGACCTTCGATTTGTTCGATTCATCATTCTTGTTTTCGATGGTTTCATCGTCAACATCACCGGTTTCGGTGTATTCGTACAAAATAAAGGGTATCGATTACGGAAACGATTAAAGCCACCTGAATATAATTATCAAAACAACCATTCATTATTATTACTATTCGATAAACACAAAAAAAGACTAACCTTCCAAATAATTGATATATTTAATTCCAGCTTCCTCTTGTAAACATCGTGCAATATAAAATGATATTGAATCCGATGTTAAATCATGATCTTCATACAATATTACATGAAAATAATAGTCAGTTATAAGACGATCTTGAATCAAATTATCGGAAAATAAAGTTTTCAACAATGGTTTTGTTCCATTTCGTCGCCTGTGTTTGTCAGTGTGAAAAAAAATATAAACAAAATAAACAAAAAAACAAGGCTTTTTACATCATTACCTTAAAAATGGTGGACAGAAAACATTAATCGAATGAACAATATGTGATTCATTGTGAGCAAGAAATGATCGACAATCAATCAAAAGTATTCTTGAATGCTGTAATTTATCCTGATGATGAAGATGATGATGATGATGGTGATGATTATTATGTGGATCGGTCAATGGATGATGAAAATGACCTAAAAGTTCACAAAGATGTTCAGCAGTAATGCCAATCATGTTGGCAATGTCGAACATCTTTGTTCTACAATATCATCGAATAATAATGATGAACAATGATTGTAACACATTGATTGACAAAAAACAAATCAATCAAATGAAAATGGATAAATGAATATTTCAAATGGCACAAACACTGATTATATCAAAAAAATATATGTTATGATATGAAGTAAATTTTTGACCGGAAAAAAAATAAATGAGATATAATAATGGAAATGATGATAATTTTGTGTTTAATTAATAATGATGATAATGATAATCATCATCGAGATTGTTGAATTGTGAACAGTGTTAGTTAGTTAGAAACAACAACAACAACCATATTTATATTTGACGATGAACATTATTTGATCAACAATCATCTCATCAATTTATTATAATAAAAATAAACGATGGCGATGATGATGATGAGTATTTCAATTTTTTTTCTCATCACTTTTTCCAGTATTATAGAGAGTTATAAATTTTATATATTAATCATTTCATTCAATCAATAGATGATATAGAAACAAAAAAAAATTTGCAGATGTGCAGAAGGATTTTTTTTCTATTAGGATCCATCATTTGTTGTTTTGTTGATGTCGTCGATGTTATGAATGGAAAACCAGTATTTTACTCAATGAACACAGATACACATACACGCATATATATTGTTGTTATCATCATCAAATCAAAAAATCGAATCAAAATGAATAACAAAAACAAATTTTTTTTTTTTTTTTTACAAATACGTCGTGTGTTGTTGTATGTAGTGCTCTTCTTCATTCAGTCATTCATTCATCCTCCTCTTCGTTTTTCTTCTTCTTTTTTTTCAATCAATCACTCACTCATTTTTTTTTTATTTTGCTCATCACTCTCCATTTTTTTCTGTACAGAGTTCGCGCGCGTGTTATGATCATATATAAGCGATATATATATGACAATCGATTGTTTGCTCTCATCACCATCTGGTGGCAATTTTGGTGATTAATTGAATTATTATTTTTTTTTTTAAATTGAAATTTTGTGTTTTTGAAAAAATGCAACTTGTTGAATAATAATAATTGAAAAGAGAGAAAAAAAAGAAAATTTTACAATTATATCGATTAAAGAAAATATTGAGAAAAAAAGAGAATGGATTGGTAATAATAATAATAATAATAATAGTATAGATTAGCAAAAAAAAAATCGATCCAATTAATAATTGATAAATGACAATAATAATAATATAATGATTGTAGAAAGACAAAAAATATTTTGTTGTAGCTGTTGCACAAATTTCATTTCATGTTTTTTGTTTTCACTGTTGTGATAAGTTTGATTCTCAGGTGGGGAAGAGGGGTTAGTGTGTCAGACGTTGTAAGGTGGTTGTAAGACAGTAGGGGAAGTGGGAAAAACAATGGAGATCTATATATATAGAGATAGCACACACACGCACACATTTGTTGTCTAGTAAAATGAATCAGAATCAGATTCAAACTAAAATTTGGAAGAAGGAAAAAAAAATGAATCATGAATGAAAATAGAAACTGAGTGAGAAGGAGAAAAAAATTTTTTTTCATTAAAAATTTAAATAAAAAATTTTAAAAAAAAATTTGTTTTCATTTTCTTAGTAAAACTTTTTGTAAAATTCATGTAATCAGGGAAATTATAAATGGATGATGATCCACAGAAAACGAAAAAAAAACATTGATGATAAAAATGACACGATTCTCACGGTTTTGTATATTTTTGTGTGTATATGAAGAATCATATTGGTCTGATATTCGTTTGTTTGTTTGTCTGTTTGTTTGTTTGTCTTTGAACTATATATAAAAATTGATTCAAAAAAAAAAATCATACGAAATTGTCGGTTGTTTTGTACTTTGTATCAAGATCAAGAATCAATAAGTGATGATGATTATTAGCATTATTAAAAACAAACTAGAAAAGAGAAAGAGAGAGAGAGAGAAAAAAAGTCTGTCAAATTTTGCTTTTTCATCGATGGAAAAGCAAGAAAAAAAAGTTATGATTATTTTATGACGAAAAATGAGAGAAAAGTGAATGGTTGCTTGTTGGTGTTGGTGGTTGACGGAAGAAAATCAGTCAAAAAATATATCAATTATAGTGGTGTTTGGTGTGGTAGTCACATTAGAATTTTTTTTTATAATAAAATTTGTCCTATATAT
Source organism: Dermatophagoides farinae (assembly GCF_024713945.1). Lineage (NCBI taxonomy): Eukaryota > Metazoa > Arthropoda > Arachnida > Sarcoptiformes > Pyroglyphidae > Dermatophagoides > Dermatophagoides farinae. The sequence continues at coordinate 356,666 of NC_134677.1, read as the reverse complement.
AAATCTGATGATGATGGTACGAAAAAAATCATTGAAAAGTGAATTCGAAAAAATTGACTAAATCAAAACAATAACAACAACAACAGAAAAAAAAAGAGATTGCACAGAGGTTGTATGGGGTGATTGTCAATTTTGTATCTGACAAGGGATAGAAAAAATGGAAAACAAAATCTGACTAGATACGAGGAAGAAACCAAAAAAAAAAGAAGAAACTGGAACTTGGAATTTTTCATGGTCAAGATGGTCAATATAAAATATCATATTGCTGGATAATAATCAAAAAAAAACGGTGGTTGTAAATAACAATAAATTGAGATGGATAACAACAATAATAAAGACAAAAAAACAAAACAAAAACAAACAATCTGACCATATACTATAATAATATCATTATGTATGAAATATGAAATGAGGAATTGAAATGGAAAAATCAAACACAAAAAAAATCAATCAATCAATCAATAGCTTTCATTAGGTAATAAGTAAATTTATAGGTGTAGTAAATATATAATATAAATAAATATAATTCATTAAAAAGAATGAGAGTAAGAAGAGAGAGAGAGAGAGAAAGAGAAAAAAAATAGTAAAAACTAAATAAATAAATAGATTTTATCAGTATTTTTGTTTGTTTGTTTGTCTGTTTTGTGGATCATCATCATGTAAAATATTTGTGCAAATTATTATGTAGAAAAAAAGAAGAAAAAAAATTGACCAAAATAAACAAGTCAAAGTATAGAGAATGAGATTGAGAAATAAAAATCGAGAGAGAGAGAGAGAGAGAGAGATAAAAGGCGACTAGCATTTTGTTAGAAAATAGAAAAAAAAACCACAATTATAGACAATTAGAGATTAGACAAAAGTAATAAGTAAGTAAGTAACAAAGGAGATCAATCAATCAATCGAGAGCCAAGAAAACAAAAAAGACTAGTAACACGTGTTGTACCAAAAAATTATTGGATGATAAATAATATATATAGATAATAATAAATATTCATCATCAAAATCGGGTGTGTGTGTGTGTTTATGTATGTTCGATGTTTGTTTGTCTGTGTTGTGTATTTTGTGTGAAGGGGAAGAAAAAAAAAAGTTGAAATTCAAACAATATCGAAAAAATTGAACATAACCAAAAAAAAAAAAAAAAAAAATTTCACCACTTTTCTTTTTCTTTCGTTTATTAACACCAACGAAATGGTATTGCCCTAGGTCGATCGGCACCTTCTTTCACTAGTGGTTTATGAAATTCACGACCCGGCCGTGAATGAATTGTAGCCCAACAATTTTCACAATAATATTGAAGACAAGTTATATTGGCGCAAAAATATGGAGCATATTTTCCATTACAACGTGCTCCTTGACATTCATCGCATATTTGATCATCTAAATAAGATCAATATGATTATCAATCAATCAATAATTGAAAAAAGTTAATAATTACCCAATACGTATGGTTTCACTTCAACCTGATAAATATGAAAAAATCAGTGTAAATATAAATATTTAAAATCAAATCATTCAAAACACATACTCTTTTTTCGATATCAGCATGTTGTAATTGAACAAAACGTGCACTGATTGCTGCAATATAACTTTGTTGATTGGAAAATGCTACTCGGCCAGCTCCTTTCTGTAATTTTAAATTTTGTTAAAAATGACAATAATTGCACAAATTTCAAGAAATACAAACAGGATATTTGAGTTCAGGATCAGTATCAATGCCAGCATAACAAACACCACCATAAAGACGATCCATAATCATTGCAAGTTCCACTAAACAAAAATGAAATGAAATCCACATCCAATGGAAATTTTATATTTTAAATAAATACCAGCTTTAAGTGGTCGAGGAACACCACCAACAAACACCGTTTTTCTTGGATCCAAAGGCATTGATGCATCGAGAACATAATCAGCGTCACTTAATCGCCATGGACGAATTTGAACCTAAATCATATATCGGATTAATTGAGAAAAAACCAACAAATAAAATAAGCATTACCGGTTTGTCTTTCATTGTTGGACTTGAAACACAAAGATAAAGTTTATCATCTTCTTGAATGCAGCTATCAATCAACATTTGTACGGAAGATTCGTCCTGAAATAATAGAAACGCATAACCTGTGTGTTGATGTAAACATTTAGATTATTTGTCACATGTGTCAATAAAATTAATTGTACCTTTAGGTGGAAAATATGATTTACTTTCAGCTTTATGTGGCCAATCAACTACTAAATGTCCAAATCTTCGAAAACTGGCAGTGATTTCCTCTGTTTTCATCACAGCCAAGTATAAAGAAATAATTATAATTCTCTATATTACCATTGTGGCTAAAAAAATACTACCTTCATCAATATCAGGTGGTAGACCACCAACAAAAACTTTACGTGAAAATCGTTCATTGGGATCATTATCTAAACGGACAATGGTTATAAAAACGATGAAAACAAAAAATGATCTAGACTTACTTGACATTGGGAAATCATTGAACAATGATTCAGTATCATTTCCAGTGAAAAATGGTGATTTTCCTAATTGAAACAAAGAGAAAATAATTATAAATCAGTGCTGTAAGTTATTGCCATGATGGTTCACCTCTTCTTCGATTAAAACGGCCTTTTAAATGTTTTTTATCATCTAAAAAAATGAAGAAAACAAACAATTATTATCTGATATTGAATCATTCACTACTACAATACTACTAACCTGGTAAATTCGTCTGGCCAACATAATTATTGAAAACATTTTTACTAGCTTCTTGGCTTGATTTCAATACATCACATAGCTGTGGATCCAATGTTGTTGTGTTGCGTGTAAATGAATCAAGTAATGGGGTTTGTTCAAAATTTTTATCCTTTGAAATTATAATTATAAAAAAAATTAAACATCATCATCATTAAATTATGAATCAAAGAAAATATATGCAACATACATGAAAAAATAATCCATTCTCACGAAGATTGGCCGAATCACTTGATGATGAAGTATTATCACTTCCAGCTGAACCTAAATCATAGGTAGTTGTTTGACCACCACCAACAACAACACCAGGTAAACATGTGTTTGGAGGATAATTTTTTGTCGATATCATTCCGGCTGCTGCTTGAGTTTGACGACGAAATTTCATTTGATTCGCTTCATTTAAAAACAATTGATTTTCATTTGGAAAAAATAATTTTTTACTATTACTGCTTGCGGCTGCTGCTGCTGTTGTACTGGCCATTGGATTCTGATTATTGATTGAAAATTGTTGTTGTGGATTACGTTTCTGTTGTTGTTGTTGCTGTAGTTGTTGTTGTTGTTGTTGATTTGAATATAGAACATTAGACCATACATTTGGCGATGATGATGCCGATGGTGATGATGAAACAATATTCGAATTGGTAGTATTTGATGTATTATATATCGTTGATGAAATTGAAGGATAATTCGATGTGAATGCATTCGACCAACAATTCAGACCATTGGATTGTAATGAATTTTGTTGTTGTACTATTCCTTGTTGTGGTGACGATCGTGGCCAATTCAAATTGGATATTGATTTAGGATGTTGTTGAATACTTGCACTACTACTGCTGCTGATACTATTATTATTATTATTATTGTTGTTGTTGTTGTTGTTGTTGTGATTATAAAGACTAGAATTTTGAGATACCGATGATGACAGCAAAGGTCGATGATTCAAAGATGAACCATAATTTTGAATATTCATCGACAATTTTTGTGACATGTTTATTTGGCCAGATTGATTTTGCATTTTTTGAACTAAAGATTGTTCTTTTTTTTATTGTGAGGGTGAGTAGGAAAAAAAGTTAAAAATTTAATTAAATTGTTGAAAAAATTTCTTGAAAAAAAATCTTACCAGAAAATTGTAGCGAATTATCAGCTATAGCAGCAGCATAATGTTGATTATTGAAATTTTCATTCGAATTATTATTATTGGTGTTGGTAGCGGCTACATCCAGACCAGACCAGAATTTATCATTATTCGTTTCATTATTAATATTTAGATTGGAAAACGTTAATGAAATATCATCTTTATCATCATCATTGTTATTATTATTATTATTATTAACGGTGGAACAATTAAGCAATTGTGATTGCCTACTAGAATTAGAATTATTGATAACATCGGAAGATAAAGTAGTATTATTCAATATATTTGAAGTTGATTCTTCAAATGATGATGAAGAATCATTATTATTATGACCAATACTTTGCATATCGACCGTATGATGACCACCGTAGCTATTGAAATGATGATGATGATGATGGTTATTATTATTAGATAGAAAATTCATTAATGATGATGAGGTGGATGATGATTTTCCATTATCAATACAATCAGATTGTTGTTGTTGTTGTTGTTGTAATGATGATCTTCCACTAATCGATATGGTAATATTCTCTTCCGATTGTTGTTTTGTCGATGCATTCTGTTGTTGTTGTTGTTGTAGTTGAATATTCAATTCATCTTCATTCATATCTTTAGATATTTAGATTGTTATTTTGAAGAATAATTTCGTTGATTTATTCAAATTTGTACAAATATTGCGTTTTGTTTTGTTTATTTTAATGAAATTCTTGTTAGTAAAAAAAAAGAATAGGTCACATTGAATTTATCATATTTCGATGTAAAAGATCGAAAATTGGACACACACACACATATACTCATGCACACAAACACAGAGGGAGAGAGAGAGGAAATAAAAATAAAGACTAGAACAATTTTCACTGGGATATATAAATTAAAAAAAAAATTTTTTTTTTTGATGAAAAAAATGATGATGATGATATTGCACTTGAATATTGCACTCGGTTATTATTATTATTATGGGAGAAAACAAGAAAAAAAAATTATCAATTCTCACTTTTTTTTGTACTAAACAATTCTTTTTTTTATTTATTTGCTTGATGATGAGGATCGTCGTTTATTATTATGGATCAAAATCGTATCATTTAGGCTTTATTCTCTTGTCGATGTATATTCCTTCGTTGTCCGTCGTTTCAATTCAACTTTGTTTCATCATCGTTCGAGATGCATAGTAAAAATTCTTCATTTTTTTTCTTCTTCTTCAATCTACGTACTTCTTGAGACTCTATGTATCGATTCGCCAAAACACAAGCGTACTCGGGAGACAGAACCAAAAAAAATAAATTATTCTCTTCTTGACGCAAAATCTTCAGAATCACTGTTATTCATGGCTATAATAATGTTGTTTGAATGAATGAATGAATGGTATGTGTGTGTGCAAACTAAGCCAAAATTTGGCTTGATGGAGCGAAAAGGAAAAGAAGAAAAAAAAACATTTGGAGCATAGGAGCCACGATACTATAACCATCATATATACCATATATACATTGGTGTCATTGAGAACGGTTTTCGATATGGATGATGATAGTGGATAATTGTAATGCTGTTGATGATATAGCGGGCGTTCGCTCATTTTCATTCATTCATCGTAGTCGTTGATTATATATGTGATGATGCCGATCTATGTCATTCGAATGATGTTTTCGGGTTATAATATAGAATGCTATTCAAAAAAAAAAGAAAGAAATATGTGATACAAATTATTCTATATAGGATCATGTAAGCATACCATTGGATTTGATGAACATTGAAGCAGGCGCCATTATTTTTACGTTTTTTTTTCGTCAAAAAAAAAAATATTCGTTCATCATACCAAAGCAATGATGATGAGAATAGCATATTTAACACCACCACCCCCACATCACATCACATAAGATGAGGAAAAACGAAAAAAAAATCTGGTAGCGGCTTTTTATTTGCTATATGATGAGGATGATGATGATTATTACGAAATTCTGTGATATGTGAATCGTGCGCAACATGAAAAATCATTTTTTATTCTTATGAATTTGTCTATTTTTTTGTTGATTTTCTCATTGAATTGAGCATTTCATTGCCGCTATTTTTCTTTTTCATTGACAATATATTGGCTACCAAGAAAAATATTTATACATGAAAACGGTATTGCCCCGAATTCAATGATGATGATAATGATGAATCAATGCGTGTGTGTGTGTGTGTGCGTTTTATCATTGATGATTGAATCAATATTCAATTCAATAAATGTATGACATCATTAACAATTTGAAAAAGGAAGTCAAAAAAAAAAATGAAAATTGTAGAACAAAAACAAAAATTTATTCGAAAAAACGAAAATCATAACCATCGATATTTGCTATCGATGATGAGCAGCAGCAGCAGCAGCACACACGACATTCACATGTTTACAATAAAGCAGTCCATTTCAACCATTGGTCTAATGATGATAATTTTGTTTCTTTTTTCAAATTCTTTTAAATTGGTCTGCTAAGATATAGATAGTTGAAAATAAACGACAACAAATCGTGATATAACGAGAGAGAGAAAGAGAGAGAGAGACAAAAAAACCTTGTCCATCCTATTGTGTGTGTGTATGTAAAAAAAGGTTGAAGACCACTGTATTTGGTTAAACAAGGATTGGCAAGTAAATTAATTGGAAAAAAAAATTTTAGAGTTGGCATTGTGCAATTATTACTTGCAATTGCATTGATGCATCAATTTATCAACAACAACAAAAAAATATACGCTTCACCTTCAATTAATGAAACTTGAAACAAACAAATATTGAATGAAAAAAAAACAACAACATGAACAAAGTTGAAATGAAAATGGCCGATAATCAAACCGAAGTACAGATCGAAGTGATGATCGAAGATGATCATATTTCAATTCCATCCGAATATTTCTTACCAACACCATCATCATCATCAATTGATAGTGATATAAATGAAATAGTCGAGTCATCCACATTGAATTCATTGATGAAAAATAATGTTAATGATGATAATAATAATGATGATGATGAAATAACAACAACGAATAATAATAGTGGTGATAATGGTGAAACCATTAATGAAAGGTATGGAAATATTATTCATCAGAATTTTTTTTTACGAATTTCATTGATAAAATAATAGCCGTCAATGTTGGGTCTGTCTTGCTTCCGATGATGAAGATGATGAAAAAGATACCGAATGGATTCATCCTTGCCGTTGTAATGGCACAGGTAAGGCCGTACTTTGTTTTGTTTTGTTTTGTTTTTTTTTTTTTGACTTTCTGAATTTTCAATTTAATCCAGCCAAATGGGTTCACCAGAATTGTCTTCAACAATGGATCGATGAAAAACAGAAATATAATTCATCGTTAAATGTTTCCTGTACACAATGTAATACAGAATATTTGATTGTTTTTCCACAACATGGTAAAATTTTTTTTTGTTTTGTTTTGTTTTGCCTCATTCTAATTGAATTTTTTTCATGCAAAAAAAACAGGAAAACTATTCTATACAATCGAATTATGTGATAGAATTTTATATTCAGGTATGTCAAACATTCGATTTGATGTGATTTTTTTTTGATAATTATTTTTAATTCAAAACTATTTAGCATCTCCACTGGCTGCAATTACCTGTATAGTTGGATCAATCTATTGGAGTGCCGTTTGTTATGGTGCTTTTACTATTATGCAAGTTTTAGGTATGAAAAACGAAATATGAAAACCGAATTTGATTAATAATCATCATTTATCATTTAATTTATGATAATGATAAAAATAGGAAAAGAAAATGGTAAAATTGTAATCGAACAGTCTGATCCATTGGTTTTGTTAGTAGGATTACCATCCATTCCATTAGCATTGTTATTATCGAAACTGATTCGTTGGGAAGATCAAATACTGAAATTGTGGATACAAAACAAATGCCGTTTACCATTATTAGGCTATATAATGGGAAAACCGGCAGAAAAATCCCGGGAATATGCTGAACAGACAATTTTTGCACGTGATTCAATGTCTGATCCAATATCGATTTGTCGTAATTTTTGCGGTGCATTAATTCTACCAACAGCAGCCACATTTATTGGTGGCATTTTTTTCGATAACATTAAATCGAATTTTAGTCGAGCAATTCTGGTAAATCATTTTTTCATTTAATCATCATATAACCGTAATGCTAATTTATTCGTTTTGTTTTGTTTTTTTCAACAGGGAGGATTGACATTTGTTTTGGCCAAAGGTTTCATTAAAATTTTACTAAGACAAAATCAATATATAAGGCAAACGCATAGAAAAATCCTGAATTTTGATAATAAATCTGAAACAGAATAATCTTTTATTTTTGAATAATCAGTGAAAAAAAACCTATATTTTGTTTTGTATTTAAAAAAATGAAGATAAAAGTTTTGTTGTAACATGTATGCTCATTATTATCTATTCTTGTACTAAAAATGTTGTTGTTGTTGTCGTTGTTGATGTTTTCGGTTTAGGTAATGGATAAAGTGATTTATATTTTGTAAACTCTTCAACATTTTTAATCAATATAGATTCCTATAAATTGAACAAAATAAATAAATAACAGAGACATTTTTAATTATTATTTGTTTTGTCTTACCTTTTTCGGCGGTGCTGGCAACAGATCCGAATCATTAATTGGTGGTAATGTTTTATTCGCTTCTGAATCTGATTTAATGATTTGTATCATAATCTTTTTCCGTTCCGGTGATTCAATGGCAAAATGTTTCTGTGTAATGCAAATGAAAAAAAAATAATTTGAATCGAATGAAATGAGTTTGACATTATTTACAAACTTACAATAAAGAATGATGAGATATCTTCACGATTCAATTCTTTTACGTTGTCGACATATTTTTTATTTTTCTCAAAACGATATTGTTCTTTCGAAATCTCTCCCCATAATTCGGCCGAATAATCATGTAAACGTTTTTTCTTCTTCAACAATCTAGTAATCAATGATTGTTTTTCCGTGTTGAATTCATCTTCACTCATTTGAGTGAAATGTTTCTAATGAAATCAAATCAAATAAAAAAAACACATTAATTAATTGATTTTTAAAATTAACATCCAATTACCTTTGCCCAATCGATAAAAGCTTCGATTCGATCCTCAAGATAAGAGACATTATAATCTGATTGGATTACAAAAATCAATCCATAAACACCGCTAAATTCTCTCAGTTTCGTATAGACAACATAGCCTAATTGTTCTTTTGTTCGTAGATAATCGAAACATGGATCACTCAATATTTGTTCAATAAGCAAAAGTTTCGAGATATCATTAATATTATCGAATGAAACTTGATAATAAATGCTGATTGCTTTCGGTTTTTGAATATCGTTGATTACCTCATATGAATATGAACAGCCTGGTTCCAAAACAATTTCTCTAGGTATTGCTTGATGATATTTATGCAATGGCACCGAACGATTCGGAACGATGACATTGTTCTGAATGAAATCCATTATTTCCGATACCTGTCCTTTATCAATATTTCCATGAAAAAAAGCTTCCAATAAAAAATTCGTAAAAAATGCCTGCATAAGATTATTAATTGAACTAATCTCCATTCGATCCAATGCTTCAATAAGATGATCATATGACCAGAAAAGTTCACTAGTCACTGATTTCAAATAATAACTAGTCAAATAATAAAGTGGTTGTGTTTTATAGTTTCGTAGATTTCTTGCATATTTCTCTTTCAATATCTCAAATCGTTGTTCCGTTGGTTTGAATTGAATCAATTTTTCAAAAATTCTTCGAAGAAAAACATTCATCTTGTGATTATAGCCAAAAAATTCCATATCAAATCCATTAACAGTGCTGCGTATGTTGAATGAAAGTCCGGCCAATTCAGCATCGTACAAGAATTCAGTCAAATCATCTTTGAACAACATTGCAAACAATGAATTGATATTCACATTGTATGGATTTGAATAAACAATTGGATTAATCAATTTAAAGGCGTAAAATACTTTCGGTTTAACATATGTCTGGTCATGAAGATGCCAAACACGAAAATATTCATTACTATTCAATAATTTCGGCACATTTGTATTTGGTTCATTGCATTTGATTATATTGAAATCGGTTGGTATGAATTCATTTGGTTCAGGAAATTTAAGATTTTCATTTCGGCTAGGATTTTTCAATTTTTCAATCAAATCTTTTCCCATGTCAATGATTTTATAATCGGTACCATAATATTTTTCTTTACGATCAGTTTGTCCTTCAAAACTTTTACTTGAAATTGCAATAATACAATTTTCTGGTTTCAAATAATCAATATGTTCGGTGATCAAATCCGGTTTGAATTGATCAATCAAATAATTTGCAGATAGTACATCTTCAATTGGATAATAATGCATATCTGATGATATTTTGGCCACATAATCGATTGGATTACATTTTTCCATAAAATGAAATTTAATATAATTCAATCCTTTATTCTCTTCAAATATGTACTGTTTAGGGCCATTTTCTTTAAGCATGTTGATATATTGAAAAATCAATATGATTACATCATCGATACGATTCATAGCATCTTCGGTTAGATCAACATTAATGTGAAAGAAACCAAAACCTTCGTTACAATTAAAATAGCTCAACAATGCCGAAGATAAACCAAGTCTTTTCAGTTCCGAAAGAAGACTACCTTTACTTTCATGGCCAATCAAATGCGATAGATACATTCCAGGTGATGATTTATAATGTTTTATTTCATCAGGATATGTGAAAACTAATTCCAGTGTCCGTTTTTCTTTGATCGGTACCAAATATACTTGTTTCATAAGACTATCTGCTCCGTACGGATGAATAGTCCAATTCGGTGATTTGATATTTTTATTCTTTATCGATGTAAACAAATTGCTCACCATTTCAGTCAATTCTTCAGCAGTTTCTGTGTGGAGAGTGTATTCAAAGTGTTAAAAAAACAGATGAAAAAATTTTATCATTTACCTTTTCCATAGACACAAAGGCACATTGTGTTTGCTGAATACCATTGTTCATAAAATTTAAACAATTCATCTCTAATATTGATACCAGAAGAATTTGGTAAATCTCTCAACGTTTCATAATTACCAATATTGAATTTATAAAAATCATGTTTAGGTGATCCTAATGATTTTTTAATTTGTAATGAACGCCAACTATCGCTTTTAATATTTTTCTCAAATTCACTATTGACAGCTTCAAGTTCACGATTCACCGAGCTTTCAAGCATTAATGGTTCAATGAAAAATTGAGCAAATCTTGATATTGAAAGAGGAAAAAAAATGGGAAATTTGAAACCGAATGGCAATAAAAAAAATTCTCATCTCACTTACCGATCTAAAGAAGGAGCTAGATATTCAGGAGCAATATCGAAAAAGAAATTCGTTATACCATCAGCAGTGTAAGCATTGGAATTTCCACCATGTTGTGATAAAAATTTACTATATTCATTTTCATTTGGATACTACGAACAATGTAAAACAAATAATTTTTCATCAATCGATTGTAAATTATTTGAAATAGTAAACGAACCTTTTTAGTGCCCATAAAAAGCATATGTTCTAAAAAATGAGCCAATCCTTGAATTTCCCATGGATCCGACATGGAACCAACATTAACACTGAGTGAAGCAGCTGAAATATCGGTTTCAGGATCCGATATTAGCAACACTTTTAAATCATTTGTTAATTTTAATCCTAAATATTTTCTTTTATCTTCATTAGGTTTAACAATATTTTCAAATCGTTGTTGAATTGTTTTTGTTGCCATTTTTCCTATTGAAATTGGTCTATATTGGACAAGAATTAATTAAATTAGCCAGAAAATTTTAACAAAATGATTTTACCTTGCAGAAAATGTCAACGACAATCTATGGATATTTTTTAAAACAGAAGCTACACCTAAACAATGACGTATGGAAATCATTTAACAATTAAATATATGTAAAGCTTAAAAGCTTATGATGATGACCGCTGGGTTGGCTGCATGTTTTTTTTTCTTATTTTCTGGGGAAATACCATTCAAAAAGATTGTCGAATTTCCTAGAAATTTTCTTCGAGATTCGATTTTGAAAAGTTGAACACCGAGTACAAAAAGCGATAAGATTAAAAGAAGAAAAAAATTATCACCAGACAAACACCAACCACCTTCAAATAAATGTCAAACTAAGTATTCGAAATCGAATAAATCCTATCAAGTCTAAATCATAATTTATATTTTGTTTTTCTTATAATATAGAATTGTGATTAATTTAAAAAGAACAAAAAAAATGTTTCGTATAGCTATCGATCGTGGTGGTACATTTACCGATGTTTTTGCCATCGGTCCAGATAAACGAATTGTTACATTGAAATTATTGAGCTCAAATCCTAGTCAATATAGAGACGCTCCATTTGAAGCAATCAAACGAATCTTGAAACAATACAACAATCAATCCGTCGACCAACATGATAATATCGATTCGATTCGTATGGGAACCACAGTGGCCACAAATGCTTTACTCGAACATAAAGGTGAAAGAGTAGCCATTGTTTTGACGAAAGGATTTCGTGATATATTCCAAATTGGCTATCAAAATCGTGAAAATATTTTCGAACTTGATCTTGCTGATCCATTTCTTCTCTATGAAAAAGTTGTCGAAGTAGATGAAAGAATCATAATGTTCAATGAACAATGTGAGATTACCCGAAATAATATGCCTTTTGTGGATGCTATTACTGGTGAAAAAATCGGTATATTGAAAACGTGTTTGTTTGGATGATGTCCGGCGAGATTTGAAACAAATCTATGAATCTGGAATTCGAAGTTTAGCAATAGCTTTTGTACATTCATATTTATATCCAGAACATGAATTGATTGTTGAAAAGATTGCCAAAGAAATTGGCTTCACTCATGTATCGTTGTCACATAGAATCATGAAAATGATACGATATGTACCAAGAGGAATGACTTCAATTACCGATGCCTATCTCACACCTCATATCCAGGCTTACATTGACAGTTTCATGGCCAATTTCGAAGGAAATTTTGATCAGAAAAAATTATTATTCATGCAATCCGATGGTGGCTTGACTAATGTATCGAATTTCAGTGGTTGTCGATCAATATTAAGTGGTCCGGCTGGAGGTGTGGTTGGTTATGCACTGACAACCGTTAACGATATCGGCATAGAGAAACCGATCATTGGATTCGATATGGGTGGAACATCAACAGATGTCAGCCGTTATAATGGGAAATTGGAACATAAATTTGAATCGAAAATTGCCGATGTCATTATTCAATATCCACAGTTAGATATTCACACTGTAGCAGCTGGTGGAGGTTCACGTCTATATTTCCGTAATGGATTATTCGTGGTTGGTCCAGAAAGCTCGGGATCTTATCCAGGACCCATTTGCTATCGAAACAATGGTTATCTATCGGTTACCGATGCCAATCTCTGTCTTGGAAGATTGTTACCGGATCATTTTCCTAAAATTTTTGGACCAGACAAAAATCAAGGATTAGACATTGAAGCCGTGGTCAAAGAATTCACGAATTTATCCACCAAAGTCAATGAATTTTGCCGAAACAATGGCCGTAAAGAAATGACAATCGAAGATATTGCATTAGGTTTCATTATGGTCGCAAATGAAACAATGTGCCGTCCAATTCGTTCAATCACACAGGGTAAAGGATATGATATAAAAAATCATGTTTTAACCTGTTTTGGTGGTGCTGGTGGACAACATGCTTGTGCAATAGCTCGATCTCTTGGAATTGAAAAGATATTTATTCACAAATACTCTGGTATGTATGCTCTTTATGAATCCTTCCGTTGTTTTAAAATCCAATTTTTCATTTACAAACAAAAAAAAACAGGAATTCTATCAGCATATGGTATAGCATTGGCCGATATCGTTCATGAAGAAACAATGCCTTGTTCAATGGAATATCAATCATCAAATTTGGAAAAAATTAATTCCATAATATTAAAATTGACAAAAAAATGTGAAAATGTTCTCACGGAAAAAGGTTTCAATCAACAACATATACGATATGAAGTGTATCTCAATTTGAGATATGAAAAAACTGATTTTTCTTTAATGGTCACTAGTAAAGATGACAAAAACAAAATAGTCTTATGTACTGAAGACAATTTTCGTGATGCATTTATTGAACAATATGAACGAGAATTTGGTTTTGTTATTCCAAATCGATTGATATTGATTGATGATATTCGTATCCGTTCAATTGGATTTATTGATGAAACATATTTGCCCATTAAACAGGATCAGAAAATGATAAAAGAATTACCGAAGCCAGTTACAATAACAAAATGTTATTTTGAAAATATCGGCTATCAAGATACACCGATTTATCGTTTTGATGATCTCAAATACGGTAATTGCATCAATGGACCGGCCATTATAATTGAATCAAATAGTACAATTCTTATTGAACCATTATGTGATGCTCAAGTTACGAAACAAAATAATATTCTTATCAATGTAAAAACCGATTCATCACTTTCATTGACAACAGAGCTTGATCCGATTTATCTAAGTTTATTTTCCCATATCTTTATGGGAATAGCCGAACAAATGGGTTCGGCTTTGAAACATACTGCCATTTCTACGAATATCAAAGAACGGTTGGATTTTTCTTGTGCAATATTCAGTGCAAAAGGTTATCTAGTTTCAAATGCTCCACATATACCTGTTCATCTTGGTTCTATGGGTAAAGTTGTGGAATATTTGTATGAAAATATTGAAGATATGAATCCAGGAGATGTTTACCTCACCAATCATCCATCTGAAGGTGGCACACATTTACCCGATTTAACGGTGGTCACTCCAGTATTTCATAATGAAACGAAACCGTTATTTTTTCTAGCAAGTCGAGGTCATCATGCTGATATCGGAGGTCTAACACCCGGTTCAATGCCATCGAATTCTACACACTTGACTGAAGAAGGAGCACAATTTAAATCATTCAAATTGGTTTCAAAAAACATCTTTCAAGAAGAGGCACTAATTGCTCAGCTAATGAAACCTAAAGAATTTCCTGGTTGTAGTGGAACTCGAGCATTGAATGATAATATAAGCGATTTGAAAGCTCAAATAGCTGCCAATAACAAAGGATTGAAATTGGTTAATGAATTGATCGATATGTATGGGTTGAAAGTGGTATTGGCTTATATGCATCATATACAACAGAATGCTGAATTAGAAGTAAGAGATTTAATGAAAAAAATTGCTATCGAAAAAAATACAAATGTACTCATTGCCAACGATATGATGGATGATGGTTCGATTATTGAATTAAAAATTAAAATCAACTCGAAAACCGGTGAAAGTATTTTCGATTTCACTGGAACCAGTCAACAAGTACATGGAAATTGGAATGCTCCCGAATCAATTACATATTCGGCTGTTATTTATTGTTTGCGATGTATGATTGGTCATAATATACCATTGAATCATGGAATCTTATCGGCAATCAAGATTATCTTTCCAAAACATTCGCTAATATCTCCGGGCTTAGATTCAGCTGTAGTTGGTGGTAATGTATTGACTTCCCAAAGAATAACAGATGTTATTTTCAAAGCTTTCGATGTTTGTGCCGCATCACAAGGATGTATGAACAATATAACATTTGGTGATTCGAATATCTCTTATTATGAAACAGTTGCCGGTGGTGCAGGTGCTACGGCTAATTGTGTGGGAAGAAGTGGTGTCCATTCTCATATGACCAATACAAGAATGACTGATGTAGAAATTCTTGAAAAACGTTATCCAGTAATTTTGAAAACATTTACTATCAATTATAATACTGGAGGAACAGGTTTGAATTCGGGTGGAAATGGAATTATTCGTGAACTTTTGTTTCGAAAAAAATTAACACTTTCCGTGCTGACTGAACGACGAGTTTTTAGTCCATATGGAATCAAAGGTAAATTTTAATAAATCGAAATTTTCAGCAATATTAGTGATTTTTTGTTTGAAAATTTTTCAGGTGGCAAAAATGGCAAACGTGGTAAAAATTTACTCCAAAAACGCGATGGAACTATCGTCAATTTGGGCGCTAAAAATACTATCAAAGTGAATGAAGGAGATGTGTTTCATTTAGAAACTCCAGGTGGTGGCGGATTTGGTGATTGCTCAACAATTTCATCTAATTGATGCCATTTTCATTCATCAATTCTTGCCACATTTTACGATTAGCTAGGCAACCATCATAAAGTGGTTTCAATCTCGGACGGAATTCTGATAAAATCTAAAGAGAAATTTCATTTTTTTGTCCAAAGTTTTCAGATAAAACAATTGAATAAAACTAACTTGATATAGTGGAAGACAGATATTGTCGATGAAACCAACTTGTCTGCAAAATAAACTGATGAATTAGTTCAATTAATTAAAATTGTGCAAAAAATATTACCCTTGTGGTAAATTGGCTTTCTGTTTACGATCCATTATGGGTAATGGATTTAGATTTAGACGAGTTTCAAGATCACCTTGTAGATAGAATTCATCGGCAACAAGACTAGCGATTCGTTTTTGAATAGGCCACGGTTTACAGATGGCTGACAAGTCACAAGCTGTCATAAGCATATCACGTAAAAGTTCTTTATTTTTCAAATCATTCAAATCCATTTTGGCTGATTGAATAAGATCGGCAAATTTTTTGTTTTTCCTACAATTTAATATGAATAAGGATTAATTGTTTTTTGACCATCACCACAACTCAATTACCGAATATATTCAGCCAAATCAGTGGATAATATGCATTGTTCTATTATTTTGATAATTTCTTCTCGATCAGTGCTGCTGACGTTTTCCAAAATATTATTACCCTTTTGGATAATAAAAAAAAAAGAAATTCATTAGAAAAACCAAACAATGTTTTCTGTTCATACCTCTAAATTTAAAATCAACATTGTACAATTGAAATGATGATTTTCCATATAACTAGTGCTATAAATTTTTGTCAATGGATGACTTGTTCTACGAAATAAAAAAAAAATTTAAAATTAATAACTAAAAAAAAAAAAATTTTATCTATGCCTTACTTTGCTTGAAATGAATTATTCAAACCACGATGATCCAGATCATGACAAATTGAAGCAACAATCAATGCAAATCGTTCTTTTTGGTTGAGAATTTCTTTCAATTTGCATTTCTATCATTATGAATTTTGGAAATTTTTCCTGTAAATAAAAATCCTTCTGTACTTGGCAAAAAAAAAATTACCTCAATGATGACAAACATTGTTTGTGCCACATTCAATGCATGACGCCAATTATGATAGATGACGCGACGATAATTTTTTCTTACAGTCAATATCCATCGGCAAAGTACTTTATAAGATATTTTGAATGTTTCCAAAAAATTTAATTCCATAAAAATTCGAATAAATGCAGCAACGGTTTCATCATCATTCATTTCGATATCATCAAAATCAAAACTATCCAAATGATAAACATTTACCAATGGAATTTTATTATTCTGGAGATTAAAAATGTAAATTATTATTTTCGAATCACATAAATAAACAATGCACACACACACACATACCATGAATAATGTGGCCTCTTCTTCATTGGCCGATGCATGATAGGCTAATATTTCCAATGAAATTTGTTGTTGTGCATTCAATTTGATTGCCTCCTCATAAATTAAACAACTTTGTAAACCTAAACCACAAAATATGGAAAATGCTTCGATAACACCAGTTTCAGCATCAGTGAATACTTTTGATTCTGTTTTGATCAATTGAGCTATGCCTAAAAGTTTGTTTTCATTGTTGAAAATCGGTACCGATAAGATGGAGAGATTCTGTTTTCCAGAGAAAAATAAACGATAGTCCGGTTTTTTTTAAAAAAAAAGTTTTCGCTTGAAACCTATAAAAACTATATTTACACTGTCAACCACTGGTTCCAATAATAATAATTCATCAGAATTCAAAGTCTATTGAATTGATTGGATTAAAATGAATAAAAAGAATGGAATAAATGGAATAAAACATACTTTTCTATTAACAGCTGCCTGTTGAGCGTAATATGATGGAACATCCGATCCGTTGTCATTTTCTTCAATTCTATTCAGAAAAAAAAATTTTTGATTAAAATTGATAAAATGAATTTTTTCACATACCTAATCAATTCGACTTGATTAGTATCACTATCCAATTCAAAAATGGCTTCAAACATATTCTAATTGAAAAATTTTAATTAGTTTTTTTCATTTTTTAAATCCATATTCACCTTTATTTCATTATTATGATCGTCCGAGATTTGTTGCCTAGACATGATATAGACACGACATTTATCTATATCAAGAAGTGTTTTGGTTTTTTCTATAATTTTCTTGACCATTGTTTCTAAATTGGTTGTATCTTCGAATATAACTTTTGCAATGTTCAACAATAGCTTAATTGAAAAAAGAAAGAGAAGATATATAAATTTACAATGAAATTTTACATTTCATTACCTGATAACGTTTGTATTCAAGAATTGATAGCTGAAAAAGTTGTGCATTCTGTATGCTAAATCCACAAAATGTCAGATATTTTCGAAAAATCTGCAAAAAACGAATCATAAAATAAAATGAAATCAATACACAGACAGTGAACTTTACCTTTTCATCATTTTCAGTAAAACAAGATTCATCGGAAAGTTTATTGACACATTCTGCAACACCAATTACATCACCACTTGAATTGACAATTGGTTGACAGATCTAGATTAGGTAAATGTGAAACATTGTAAATTTATAACATTGTCATTTCACAATTGATTTACCAAAGATTTTGTATGATAACCAGTTCGAATATCAATTTCTTTATGAAAACGTGAATCTTGATAGACATTCTTAATGTTGACACTTTCCTTTGTCTTTGCAACATGTCCAACGATTCCAGTTCCTATTGAGAACAGAAAAAAATTAGACGTGGAGTAAATCAAATTTCAAATTCATACCAAATGGAATAGGTGGGACTTTTGGACGACCACCACTGTTGTTATTATTATTATTATAATTATTATTGTCAGAAACAACCAAGGCGTCTTGTAGTTGAGAATCAGGTGTGACATCAAATAATTTTGCAACCAAATAACGATTTTTACGATTTCCTTTAGCCAGAAACAATGATGCACGATCACAATTGATCAATACGGAAACATTTGTCAATATTTTATGACATAAAATATCCACATCCAATTCATTGATGATATCAATAATTAATTCCACCAAAAGTTGTTCTTCCGATAATCCAACAAGTTTTCGTCGTTTTTCACTTGTTGTTACACGAATTTTTTCCGAATTAGCTGCAAAAAAAACAACAGAACATTTATACAATGGTTTGGAATGGAATTGAAAATCACCTGATTTTCGAAAATTTCTATCCAAAATATTATCAAGTAATTCTTTTGTGATTGAATTTTGATCTTGTTGTTCACTTGTGTTCGATGTTGATAATTGATTCGAAAGAATTGATAAATTTTTCATAAGCCATCGATTACCATTATTTGTTTGTTCATCTTTTTCGGAAATATTGCTGGATTTTTTTCGACAATTGAACCATTCACGAATAATGTCACCGTTAGCATTTTCAATAAACCAATCACGGCTAAAATTGTAATTTTCATTCAAATATTTTCGAACTTGATTTTCATCAATATTGGTCATTGTGTTTCAATTCATGGATAGAATTTATTGAAATCGAAATATAAAATGTCACTTGAATCGAACATTCATTCTTCATGGCTATCTATTAAGTTGGTTGACAACAACGACAACAAAATCCAAAAATAGTAAAAACATTAACGATTAATGATTTCTTTTCTTCAATTGGATATTAACGTGATAATCATTAATTTGAAATATATAGTTTATTTTATTTATTGTCGTTATAATTATCGAAAACCATGAACTAAATCATTAAATTGAATTGAACAATTCTTCGTTTGATGCGTGCACTACTACCTAGTGGAATATTACTTGGTTACTTTGGAAACCATTTGGTGTGCATTTGGAACAACAAAAACATTTTTTTTCATTATTATCATCATCATAATTCATTGGTTCAAACGGTGATTATAAAATCAATCAATCAATCAATCAATCAATATTGATTTGAAGAAAAAATGTATTCTCAATTGAATCCAATCATAATACGATTAACAACATCTGCTTGTTTCGATAATTTGTCCATTGAATCAAGTAAAGATGATAAAAACACCAAATTAGCCGTACATGATGATCGAAAAATGTCCGTAATTTCGATTGATAATGGTGCAAACGTTATTGAATCATCAATGATTGATTTATCGAATAATGGTAAATTCAATACACTTCAGATGGTTAGTTAGCGATTGAAATTGATTTTTATTATTGAAATTGTAGATTAATTTATTTTTAAATAGATTCGATTGTTAAGATTACAGGATAAAATTTATTTGATTTCATTATCATCGAAAACATTAAAGGTTAGTTTATCGAAAAATTGATTGATTATTGATGAACGATTTTTCTCTTCATCAAGATTTATTCGACAGATTCAGGCTGTACATTGTTGTTTGATCATAATATTAACGATGTGGATACAAAAGATTTGCTGGCAATCAATTCAATAGAAAGGATAAGCAAAGATGTTTTCTGTTTTGTAACACAGAATCGAATACGAATGTTTGCAATCAACAGCAGCAATTGTTTTGTTGAAAAAGAATTTCATCAAGATTTAAAATCCAGTACTACATCTCAGATTGATAAATTCATTTCGATTGGTCAATCGCAATTTGCTTTATTTGAAAATTTAGCAAAAATTACAATTTGGAAATTGAATGAAAAAAATTTGTCATTAACAAGAATCACTGCATTCAATATTCATCCCAAGTATGTTTTTTTTTCTGTTTTCACTGTTTATACATTTCGTTTGTTGACAATTGTAGCACAAAATTGACTTGTATTCAAGTTTATAAAAATCTTTTGCTAATCGGCACCGTTTCTGGTCAGATACAAATCGTTAATATCAAAGATGGCCAATTACTTGGAGAAATTCAGGCACATATCAAATGTGTGACAAGTATGGATGTCGCCACAAACATTGGTTATGTATGTATCGATTGTTTGATCAATCATCAATCATCTGATTTATCTTTTGTTGTTTTATTTACAGCTGATTTCAGGTTCTGAAGATAGTTATGCCCGATTATTTCGTTTGGAACAAATCAATGAAAATGAATTTAGAGTAAGTTATAATGGCTGATATTTGTTTGGATAAAATAAATAATCATTTGATGATTAACAGGCTGAATTTCTTCAACAATTTATTGCTCCAAATGAAATGATTTTTGGCACGAAATTCTTGAATCCAAATGGTTCATTTTTAGCAATTTCGACATTCGAATCGAATCAGATAAAAATTTTCAAAATAAGCAATTGAATAATAATCATATTTAATTATTTGAATTAGAAAAATATCACAAAACAAATCACATAATATCATAATTCATCTTTTAATGTTAATGATTTCAATAAATTTTCCATTGTTTCAATAATGAATTCATTGTTGGAAAAATTTGATTTATCTAAAATTTTCACGAATGAATTTCGATCATATGAATTGAATTCATTTCGACATCGTGGAATCAAACCTTGAATCGATTCGAGAAGTAAAATAACATCTGATTTTTCTATCAAAGCATCATCGGCCAAAAGATGAACAATATCATGACAAATCTGTGAATCAATATAATCGTCATATTTGATGGTTTCATAAAAAGCTGATTCTTTCGGATTTGGATTTTCAATTTCTTCACTTAAATCGCAAAGAAATGCCGATATTTTAACAGCAATACGTTGATCAATGTTGAATAATTTTTTCAATAATTGTTTGCCATCATTTTTGTGGAAAAATTTGCTCTGTTCGGATGGAAAATTACGTAGATATGTGGATATAACGAAAAAACATTTTCTAGCCACATCTAAATTGTCGACATTTTCTAAAAATGAGATTATATTCGTAAGAAATTCTTGTTGTTTTGACAACGCCATCTTCACATACATGTTACCCTGTATGGCTGCACCGAAAACGGCAAGAATTTCAATCTTTAATTGATTAAAATCTGTCCGATTTAAATCTTTCATCAAAATGATGAAACCATCGGTATCATAGAAATCTTTAGCCACATTGATTGTATGCACCAAATATTCAATGTCGATTAACAGGGATATTTTTTCATCCAAATTCGTCGTTTGATTGTATCGTGACAATAAAGATTTGAGAATTTCACTTTCAGATTCGATACTTTCAGCGCTGATATTTCTTACAGTCTTGAATTTAATTGTTTTTCCATCAGAATCTTGTTTCTTCTCAATCTGTAATTTGTTAATATCTCTTAGGAATCGATCTTCATCATTGGTCATTAATTTAATCTTTTCTTTCGAAGATTTTGTTGCAATCTGATATTTGGTTGTTATCTGTGAATTTATGTCCACTTCATCGGCATTGTTATCATCTAAAATTTTAGCCTCTTTTCGACCGGTTTCCAAATTTATACGAACATGTAGTCCTTTGGGCAGAATTTCATCACCAATTTCTCGCCATTCATTTGTTGCATGGAACAATTTTATCGGCGGTTTATCCGATGATGATGAAACGTTTTGATTTTCCACAATTTCAGAAACATTTTCATTGATTTTAATTAATGATGATGATTGATTCTGGGAGCCATAAACGTGTGGATAAAATGAAAAACAAAATAAACATAAATCAGTAATAATAATGAAAATGATGGAATGCATCTTTTCCACAAAAAATAACAAACAAACAAAATGTTTTCATTGAAAAAAACGTCCATTATGAAAAAGTCAATCATGTGATTTTTTTTCTCTGTTGCATTCTCTTGCGAGAATTTTTACAACCAATTTGTATTGGCCCGGTCAATTGGATTGATTGATGACAACAACTTTACGGCAACAAACCATTGGAAAATTTTCCTACAATCTATCATCAATAACAATGGCGGCAAATATCCGAAAGGAAATATTCAATTTCTATCGATCCGTAATACGAATGACAAAAAATTGGAAAGCAAAAAATGAATCCAATACTGAAATTGAAATCCAGTTCATCAAAACGATGGCTCGTCAAATGGTCAAAGAATTACAAACAATACAAAACAATGACAATAATCAACAGATGATGAAACGATTGAATGAAATGAATAAATGGCTTCAAGTATCTCAACATTATGGTATACCATATGAACGACCTTATCATCTACCGATGGGATCAATGCGAAAAATGCGGCCAAAATTGTAACAATTTGTATGTGAATTTTTTTTTTTGAAAAGTTTTGTTTTTTTTTGTCAAATGTTGTTAGTAACCGTCATGGCAACCTTTCCTGGTTGCTATTGTGGATATTTATTTGTCATAATAATAAAAAAAAATTCAAAAACAAACCACAACATTCAATTTTTGATGTTATTCAATCAATTTAAATTGTTTTCTAAAAAAAATGAAATCAAATCTATTGTGGCAATATCAGTTAAAAGATAAAGATAATCAACCACTATGGTAAGTTGTAATGATGAATGTTGAAGAATTGAATTTTTATTTTCATTTTTAGCATCTATGATTTAGCCATTTCACCGGATGGAAATTTATTATTGGCTGTAGCTGATCAAAAAATCTATGTTTATGATATTTTAAAAAAATCATTGATAGAATCATTGAAAGGCCATAAAGATAATGTTTATTGTATATGCTATGCACATGATGGTAAACGTTTTGCAACCGGATCAGCTGATAAACAAGTGATTATATGGACATCGAAAATGGAAGGCATTCTTAAATATTCGTAAGTGACTTGTGTGTTTCATTCTCTCATCTCATTGATTCATTCTCGCGCAGACATAATGATTCGGTTCGATGTGTACAATATAATCCAACATCATATCAATTATTAAGTTGTACATCATCAGATTTTGGTCTTTGGTCACCGGAACAGAAAAATGTTACGAAAATTAAAGTAACAAGTCCAATCAATTGTTGCTGTTGGAATGAAGATGGTATCATATTTGCACTTGGATTCAATTCCGGTCACATTTCGATCAGATTCAAAGTAAGATTTGTTGATTTTCTTTAAAAAAAAATTATTATTTATTCCAAATTGATAGAATGGTGATGAAAAAATGAAAATTGAACGCAAAAATGCCATCTGGGGTGTACTGTTTTTCAAAACAAATGATGAAAAAATGGAAGATAGATTATCAGTAGTGGATTGGTCAACCAAAAGCATTTCCATATATGATGTGGATGGCAATCAGGTTTTTTATCTTTTTTTATGGTTTGATAACTAATGAATCAATCGAATGTTTTTTTTTCTGAAACAACAGAATGTTCAGGAACGAAACATTGGTTATGATCCACTATTCATATCATCATTATTGGGAAATGAATTTTTTCTTATCGGTGGCACAAATAAACAGGTGATCGTTTATACGGTCGAAGGAATCGCTCTCGATACAATTACCACAAAAGAATCGTGGATATGGTGCTGTAAAGCTCATGGAAATCGAATGGTATGATTAGTGATTGAATCAATTATTTATTTTTTGTTTGATTTTTTTTCCCGAAAGGCAATCGGCTGTCAAGATGGTACTCTATCAATGTATCAAATATCAACAATGACCGTACAATGTTTACATGAACAACTTTATGCATATCGTCATTCATCAATGACGGATGTTCTAGTCCATCAATTGAATACGAATGAAAAAAGTATGAATCATTACATAATTCAATTCTTTTTTTAAGAAAAAAATTCTCTCATTTCCCACATTTCATAGCACTTATCAAATGTAGAGATTTGGTGAAAAAGATTGCTATTTATAAGACATTATTGGCTGTAAGTTTCCATGTCATTTCATTTCGTTATTACTACATGTTATTTCACAATCTATAGATTCAACTAGCAAAACGTATAGTTCTTTATGAATGCAACAATGAAGGAAAACTAAATTATCGTATCAAAGAGAAAATCAATACAGAAACGATCAATGATTGTACAATGATCAGGTTATGTTCATCGAATCTGATTATCGTTCGCGATGAGAATGTAATACAATCATTAAATTTCAACGGAAAATTGGAAAAAGAATGGAATTTTAAATCATCCATTAAATATTTGAAAACAATCGGTGGTGTACCTGCCAAAGAATCATTATTGATCGGTCTTAAAGATGGCCAAGTATTGATGATTTTCATATCGAATATTATACCGGTTGAGCTGATTAAAATTGGTAATCCGATTCAATATATTGATGTCAGCATGAAACGACAAAAAGTTGCCATCATTGATGATAAAAATAATTGTTTGGTGTATGATTTACGTAACAAACAACTTATATTTGAGGTTTTTATTTTTGTTCAATATGACGATAATCATCTTTTTGTTCACAAAAAAAATAATATATGCCACCCTTTACCATGTTGCGAATACAGGAACCAAGCGTAAAAAGTGTTGTTTGGAATAGCCGTTTCGATGATTTGCTTTGTTTTGCTGGATCTGGATTTGTAGCAATTAAAATGGCAAATATTCCTATGCAAACAATCGAGTTTTCCGATCAGGTAAGATTTTGTTATTGTGACAAATGGTGTTATTTAATGAATACTTTGCTTCTTTTTTACTCTAGGCAAATGTAATTGGATATTCGGGCAATAAAATCTATCTACAATACAATGATATGAAAATTATTTGCCATGAAATTGCCTATTCCAGGATATTATTGCATTATATTCAGCTGAATAAATTCACGTATGTTTCATTCAATCATTTATCCGATTGACAGATGTATTATTTATGTTTTGAAACAAAAAAAAATTAGTGAAGCATACCGAATAGCATGTTTGAATGTGACATATGAAGATTGGCAAATGTTAACAAATCAGGCTATGAATAAATGTGAATTTTCAATTGCACGAAAATGTTTCC